>NC_079195.1:33423949-33754746 GCF_029499605.1 Hyla sarda | reverse complement strand
TTTAGATTTTGAATTTTCTCCTTCACTTTGCTGCTATTCCTGTGAAACACCTAAAGGGTTAACAAACTTACTGAATATCATTTTGAATACTTTGAGGGGTGCAGTTTTTATAATGGGGTAATTTATGGGGTATTTCTAATATGAAGGCCCTTCAAATCCACTTCAAAACTGAAC
Organism: Hyla sarda; assembly: GCF_029499605.1. Lineage (NCBI taxonomy): Eukaryota > Metazoa > Chordata > Amphibia > Anura > Hylidae > Hyla > Hyla sarda. The sequence continues at coordinate 33,754,572 of NC_079195.1, read as the reverse complement.
GGGTCACTGATAAATTCCGATATTGAAAATTTTGTGAAAAATTTGAAAATTGCTTCTGAACTTTGAAGCCCTCTGGTGTCTTCCAAAAGTAAAAACATCTCAACTTTATGATGCCAACATAAAGTAGACATATTGTATATGTGAATCAAAATATAATTTATTTAGAATGTTTATTTTCCTTACAAGCAGAGAGCTTCAAAGTTAGAAAAATGCAAAATTTTCTATTTTTTCATCAAATTTTGGAATTTTTCACCAAGAAATGATGCAAGTATGGACAAAATTTTACCAATAACATAAAGTAGAATATGTCACGAAAAAACAATCTCGGAATCATAATGAAAAGTAAAAGCATCCCAGAGTTATTAATGCTTAAAGTGACAGTGGTCAGAATTGCAAAAAATGCTCCCGTCCTTAGGGTTATAATGGGCTCCGTCCCCAAGGAGTTAAACAGGGTCAATGTACTTTTCAATGCTATGTGGAGAGATAAGGGCTCATTCATTCTACAGAATATCTGTCTCCATAGACGGAAATGCATTTCAGAGCAGATTCTTTATGCAGCGTGGGATCCGGAATTTCAGCAATGGAACGTCCGTCATGGAAAATCTGTAGTGTAAATGGTGCAGCAGAATGTCTTTGAAAACAATAGCAAGCTGCTGCACCGTAATTTCTGAGCAAAATTCTACTTGACAATATGTAGCGTAAATGGGCCCTAAAAGAACGATAATCTTAGCTTAAAGGGGTACTCCACTGGAAAACATTTTTTTCTAAATCAACTGGTACCAGAAAGTTAAACAGATTTGTAAATTACTTCTATTTAAAATCTTAATCCTTCCAGTACTTATCATCTGTTATATGCTCTACAGGAAGTTCTTTTCTTTTTGAATTTCATTTCTGTCTGACCACATTGTTCTCTGCTGACACCTCTGTCCAGTTTAGGAACTGTCCAGAGTAGAAGCAAATCCCCATAGAAAACCTCTCCTGCTCTGGACAGTTCCTGATATGGACAGATGTGTCAGCAGAGAGCACTGTGGTCAGACAGAAAGGAAATTCAAAAAAGAAAATAACTTCCTGTGGATCATACAGCAGCTGATAAGTACTGGAAGGATTAAGATTTTTTTTTATAGAAGTAATTTACAAATCTGTTTAACTTTCTGGCACCGGTTGATTTAGAAGAAAATGTTTTCCAGTGGAGTACCCCTTTAAAGGGGCACTCTACTGCTCCAGCATTCGGAACATTTAGGTTGCCACGGGGGTCACCACGCCCCTTGTGACATCTTGCCACGCCCCCTCCCATAGACTTGTATTGAGGGGGCATGGTGTGACGTCACAAGGGGCATGGCGACCCCCAAAGCCCGCACCCAACGTTTGGAACTAAATGTTCCAAGTACTGTTGCAGTGGAGTAGCCCTTTAACCCTACCAAACCCAGACAGGTTTGTCAGGTTTACCACTTATCATAGGCAATTGCATATAAGCGATTTCCTGATTGATTCTTTAGGGTGGCCCTTTAGCATGCTTTTAGGTTTATCTGTCATTTCGAGGAGGTAAAAGGGACGGATACATGGAATGGAATCTCTGGCATAACATATGACATAAGACTGAGCCACAAAATGCTATTTTATTGAAGTATTTGTCAATGACAGGAAAACCCACAGAATATTCCGGAGTAAGTGATCTGGACGTTGGTTCTTCTGTATAAACAGATGCAAATTCCAACATCTTCATTTCTGTTTTTATCATCCTAATAGACGCTTCGCGGCGCGAGATGGAAAATTCCTGTTAAAATATTGATGAGAAAATAATATTCCAATAACATTCTGTCAGGGGTTTGTTCTAACCGCTGTCACTTCTCATTCCCTCCACTAAATTATTTCTTTTTACCAAGTTTATTTAATAAGAGTATTGTAATACACAGAGGCGGCCTGTGTTAGAGACACATTATGGCTGGGTTTACATTACGGAATCTCCGGTTGGAAAAATTCAAGGGTGGCTGCACTGCATGGACATTGCCGCAATGTATACCGCTAAAATTCCTTTGTGTGTCCTGTGCAGCGGAATTCATTGACAGTAAAGGGGCTCTGCACTGGAACTTCCAACCGGGAATTTATCCACTTAGAATTCCCTGTCGATCCTAAGCCAGAGCCCTAGACCAGACAGAAATCACATGGTGTTTGTCTTCCTGGATGGTGGGGGGTTTGTCTCAGTGAGGGCTTTGCACAAAGATGAGGTGGATCTGATTATGACTATTGATGAAGCAGCAGGGGCCATATTCAAATTTGCCATATTTTTCACGAATCTATTGATGATTATTCGTCCTATGTTCACGAAATTCGCATACTCGCTATGTTCATTCACTTTTTTTCCCATGCGAAAAATCACAAAAAATTTGCATAAAAATTTGTATGTGAAAAAACTCAAATTTATGTGGGAAATTTGCATAAAAATTTGCATGTAAAAAAACCAAACAAAAAATAACTAATATTCGCGATTTTATCGCAAAGTGCCGATATTCACGATAAAAATTCTCATTACGAATATTCCTTATGACGTATTTCTCTCACTCCCTGCATGTGAGTGATAGCTAAAAGAGGGAAACTGCTCTATATGGCTAATAAATTATATTCAGACAAATACTTAGGTTGGTGAGAGGGAGAGGATGAGCTATGGGTTTAATTTCCGGGAGTGCCCCTTTAACACAACTCCGCACTTAAAAATTTAGATTTTATATCAGTTCAATTATGTTTCCGCATCTTTAGATGTGAGGACTATTTTAGGGAAATTCGGGAAAAAAATTACAACACTGCATTCAAATTTTTTTTAGCCGTATGCCCCATCTAGTTATATAGCTGCTGTGAAAGAATGGCCGGACCGCGACATATGTAGTTTTCATAGTTTGGGAGTTACAGAAATAGCGTAGCTCGGGGTGTTATGCTGTTGAACTCCCATTAAAGTCAAGTAAAGTTGTGCAAACTGCCTAAAATGTCCTGCTTGTGTTTCCCGCCCACTGCAAGCAGGACGGAGAGGTCCCGGGGAACCTCAATCTTAGGACCTGTATGTATCCTGTGGATATGTCATAATTATTCAAGGTGGAAAAACCACTTTGGAATATGAGAAGCTTTTTCTTCACTACATAACATGATATCAGTTGGGGATGATGAGCATTATACTGCATGCTGGTTGGAAGTAGTAGTACTGATAATACATCACATTGCAGGCTCACTAACCTGGTGGTCCACTGTGAGCCCATCAAATCTTTTAGACAAATAAGTTGTCCCTGTAGTGCAAAGTGCAGGAATTAAAGGGGTACTCTGGTGGAAAACTTTTTTTTTTAAATCAATTGGTGCCAAAAAGTTAAACAAATTTGTAAATTACTTCTATTAAAAAATCTTAATCCTTCCAGTACTTCTTAGCTGCTGAATATTACAGAGGAAATTATTTTCTTTTCGGAACACAGAGCTCTGTGCTGACATCACGAACACAGTGCTCTCTGCTGACACCTCTGTCCATTTTAGGAACTGTCCAGAGCAGCATATGTTTGCTATGGGGATTTTCTCCTACTCTTAAAATGGACAGAGACGTCAGCAGAGAGCACTGTGGTCATGATGTCAGCAGAGAGCTGTGTGTTCCAAAAAGAAAAAAAAATCCTCTGTAGTATTCAGCAGCCAATAAGTACTGGAAGGATTAATATTTTTTTATAGAAGTAATTTACAAATCTGTTTAACTTTCTGGCACCAGTTGATTAAAGAAAATAAAAATAAAAAGTTTTCCACCGGAGTACCCATTTAAACTTCTGGACACAATTGAACACTGAACTGATACGTCTGTGCAAATCCAATACAATGCAGTTGATTTAGCACAGAGCATGATGTTACGGTCTTTGGTGAAACTGAATAAGTAATTGGTCACTGTCCCTTTAAAGGTTGCTTTTGTAGCAGATTTACTAACAGGTGCTGTTAGTACATGTAAATGTAGTGACTAATGCAGATGCAGACAAGACACAGATCTCTATGGGGATCTACAAAGGTTGGGTTGCTGTGGTGCAAAACTTTACTCAAACTCTTGTAGCATAATAACTGAGGGGATGTACAGAGGAAATTTTCCATGACCTGATAGCCCGAATCCCCCCCCCCCCGCCCCCGCACTAACTCCTGCCCTAGGTCACTGAAGAGATTTGTGTATGCAGAGGGAGCATTGGTCAGCGTTATTCTCCTCTGACTAAGACGCATTTCCTTGAAGACTTGAAGCACAGTGTGTACTGGAACAAGTCAGTGTTATTGTTGTAGCAGGTTTTATCTAGAACAGTATTGAATTTAGAAGTAACACTTTTTAGGCCTAGGTGAAGGATTGTCTAGCAGTAACAGAGCTGGGAGATGTTGATTTAACCAAAGCAAGACCTAAACTGGTTTTGGAGTCCCTCAACTGCAGGATGGGGAAAATGCGTATATGAACTATAATCCCATGAGATCTTGTGTTTAAAGAGTATCTCTCACCAAACTAAACTTTAAATGTATTGTCCCTTGTGTAACTATAAGACACTTTGCTATTTACTTGTTGTTAAAATTCTGAACCTTTCTATGTTTTTAATTTGATTGAGAAAATGGCCACTAGGTGGCTCTGTTCTGTTCCCTGTGCAAGTCAAACAGTTAGATTGGTCTCCTCCCGGCCTGACAGGAGACCAAAATCAGGTGCATGCGGGGCATGGAGAGGCACAGGTCTCACAGGCTTCAGTGAAGTTGCGCCTGCTGTGGAACGCCCATTTTCTCCTGCCAGGAGCTCACACAATGTGAGCAAGGGGAAAGGTATGATACACAGCTTTTTAAGGGCAGGAGGGGTGTTTGGCATAGTTAGGGAATATAATCTGAGTTAGTTTAGAAAATATGCTTTGATGACAGGTACTCTTTAAAGGGGTACTCCGTCCCAAGACATCTTATCCCCCATCCAAAGGATGGAGGATAAGATGTCTGATTGTGGGGATCCTGCCGCTGGGGACCCCCGCGATCTCGGCTGCAGCACCCAGACATTCGGTGCACGGAGCGAACTTTGCTCCGTGCCGGATGACTGGCGATGCTGGGCAGAGGCACGTGATGTCACGGCCACGCCCCACTCGTGACCTCATGGCCACGCTCCCTCAAGGCAAGTCTATGGGAGGTGACGTGACACCCCCTCCCATAGACTTGCATTGAGAGGGAGTGGAAATGACGTCACGAGCAGGGCGTGGTCGTGATGTCACAAGCCTCCAGCGCTTCATCCAACGCTCTAAACGAATGCCGGGTGCAGCGGGACCCCCGCGATCAGACATCTTATCCCCTATCCTTTGGATAGGGGATAAGATGTCTAGGGGCAGAGTACCCCTTAGCTTAGATGTAGGTGCAGGTCCTGCACTCTAACGTAGGTGCACAACTGCACTTGGGGTTGAGCACCTTGTATCACCTTAGACCACGTTAATGTAACAGCTTAGATATAGTAGTCGTAATGTGCCTGATAGAAACACATCTCGGCCTCCCTGATGCGTCATTGCGGTGGATCCGGCCCCGGACATGTACTATGTAGTATTTACGCCATTTTCACACCCTCCAGTGCTGCTTATTATAACCTAGAATATGGGTCACAAGGAAAGGTCTTGTTACTACAAGACACAATTACAAAGAATCCTCCCCGTATCCATAAGGTAATGTCTGCTATTCTCCATCCATGGAAATAATTGTTAGAAATCTATAGATTTTTTTTTGGCATTTTGGTTACTGTTGTGACCATTATTTTGGACATGCGTTGACACGTGTTACATTATGTGACCTCGGGAAGGCTTTAGACTGAGATATTAGGAACACAATTATCTCCAGAAAGTGGAGTTATCTTGACCGCAGATGACCGGGAATAGTAATTACTAGACTATGGGCCTTGTGCCAGCTCCCTCCTTTATCCTAGGCCCGGACAGAAGCTCATGCTGTGACGGCCGCCTGGGCAATCGTCTCCAGGTTTTGTCTTCTTGCAATTATTCAGGAAGGTAAATAAACAGAAGGCGGATAATAAGAAGCTCATATGCCGATTTTATACTCGGGGCGGCTTTACGCTGTTAATTAGCAAAAAATGATTAAAAAGAAGTTATAGGAAATAAGAAAATAAAATTTAAAGGTCATTTATACCTGAACTGTAAAAATCTATTGTATATTAGTAAAGCCAATTATTAGTACCAGAATACTTATCTACAGTACAGTGGGGGAGGTGCCTAGGCACCTCCCCCACTGTACTGTAGATAAGTATTCTGGTACTAATAATTGTCATTTTTGTTGCTTGGAGAAGTAGATCCACATTGTAGGATCACCGTAATCTTCATACAATTTTAATTTTTTTTTGTATATTAGTAAACAAAAGAGAGCAAATGCAGAAGTCTGGTGATTCCATTTTAGGACATCGTCAGTCGTCAGCCATAACTCCGTCCCGCGTCAGGTGAAACAGCATCCCGCTTCCTCCCTCGGACCAATCGCCATCAGTCGCCAGCCGCAACTCTGTGCCCCGTCAGGCGAAACAGCATCCCGCCTCCTCCCTCGGACCAATCCTCCGTCAGTCGTCAGCCATAACTCCATCCTCCCTCATTCGAAACTCCCTCGTCCAAAACGCCGTCATCCCTCAGACAATTCTTCCTCAGACACAACTTCCTGCCGCATAGCAGAGCCGACGCTGCACAGCACTGTATAGCAGAGTCGAAACTGTGAAACTTGCACGTGTATTACAGACACTACATGTGCTACAGAGTCTGTATAGCAGAGCCGACACTGAATAGTGTGTACAGCAGAACCCATAGCAGACACTGACTCGGCTCTTTTTCGTCTGAGGGATGACAGAGTTTCGGATGAGGGAGTTTTGGATGATGGAGGAGAGAGTTGCGGATGAGGGAGTTTTGGATGATGGAGGAGAGAGTTGCGGCTGACACCTGACAGAGATTGGTCTGAGGGAAGAGGCGGGAGGCTGTTTCGCCTGACGCGAGACAGAGTTACGGCTGACGACTGATGATGTCCTAAAATGGACACCGTATATTCCATTTACAGAAATATGCCCATATTTTTCCACCTCGATGTGGCAGCCATTTTGAAAAAAAAAAAAAAGACAACAGGAAGTTCAGCCGTACTGGTTTTTACTTTTAAATTAGCATCTCAGCAGTTAATCCATTATTGACCAAGTTCTAAAGAAGTAGCCTTTTTGTGAAATAAGCCCATGGATCATCGAATGTATGGAGAGGGAATCCAACACCATTCTAGATCTTTCTTTATGGATGCCTACTGGATGCTATGACTAAGCGTGTGTGTAGCGTGTTGGTTTGTTATCCCTGTGTGTGATGGAGTATTGTTTCTTTCATTGGACATACAATAAAAGTGCAGTGCGTAGAAGTGTTTCCCTTTAAATACTGTAGCTTGCATGAGCTTGGATAGTATAGGTGTCAACTCTCCATGAATTTCTCGTAGATTCCTGAAGAGAGAAAAAAGAATTCCAGAAGAGCATTGGAATCAATTAGTTTAGGGGTCTGGTCTGGAGGCTATATTAGTTTAGGATCTTGGTCTGGAGGCTGAATTAGTTTAGGGGTCTGGTCTAGAGGCTGTATTTAAAGGGCCTTTTGTTGGAGTATGTGTTAGTTTAGGGAAATGTTCTGAAAAGTGTGTAAGCCTACAGGGTCTGTTCTGGAGATGTTATAAGTTTTGAGGGTCATGTCTAGATTGTGTATTCCTTAAAGGTGCCTGGTATGGAGTGTGTTTTAGTTTAGATAGTCTGGCCTGGAGGATGTATTATTTTAAAGTGTCTGCTCTGGAGTATGTATTAGTTTAGGTGATCTGATTTGGAGTCTGTATTGAATTTGTGGGTCTGATTTGGTGTCGGTATTGGTTACAGGGGTGTGGTCTGAAGTGTGTATTAGTTTGTGGGTTTGGTTTGGAGTCTGTATAAGTTTAGTTGATCTGGTTGGAGTCTGTTTCAGTTAAGGGGGGTCTGGTTTGGAGTCTGTATTAGTTTGGGGGATTGGTTTGGAGTTTGTATCAGTTTACTGTGTCTGGTTTGGAGTCTGTATTAGTTTGGGGATTGGTTTGGAGTTTATATTACTCTAGGGGGCGTGCATTGGAGTATGTATTATTTTAGAAGGTCTGGTCTGGAGTCTATATTTGACCCTGGTGTATGTTCTGTGATAACTTGTAAACCCTTTGATAGATTTGTCTCAAATATGTTTACTTTTCCTACCATAATTTGCCTGATTCTCTTCTCTCAGCTAAATGTAATCTGTGTATGTATATATATATATATATATATATACATATATATATATATATATATATATATATATTTAAATATTCTAAAGTAAAGTTGTTCTGCCTTTCCTTTGGTACACACATCGGCGGCACAGTTTAGCAGGGCTGCGACTTTGTGCGGCGCAGTGTGTTGAACGCGGGGGGATTACAGATTTTAATGGTCTATTATTCCGGTGTCGCCACTCTGAAGTGTGTGATTAGTTTCCCTTTTGTAATGTGAAGATTGGCAGCCGGTACAAGGTCGAGGGCAGATCCATCAGCGCCGCATTGTATAGCCGCCACTGATTGTAGGTATGGTAGCTGTCCCTGGCAATGTAATTTCCCTCAAATAAAGGAAAATTCTTATTTTATAAACCAGCGGCATGATTCTTCTTCTGGGAAATGTTGAGTAAAGGCCACATCACTACATGTAATGTTCAATGATATAGGACAAACACTGCTAAAAAAACGTGAAACGCGTGGTGCTCTTATCTATTGTAATTAGTAACAATGGCGTCTGCTTATCATACAAGACAACAGGGCTCAGGTCTAACCTATTGGATTTCTGGGGGCCGTTAAGAGGTTTTCTCCAGTTGTGTTAAAATAACAAAGAAATAAACAGTTCAGAGGCCTTAGTATTTGCAGTATATCCGCCATAGAAATTTGGGTGCGGAGAATAGATTTCCGTGCAGTAGAAAAGCAATCATCATTGTCACCCCTTTGAATAGACTTTATTTCTACAGAAAATGAACAATCAACACCACTGTATTTTCTTAGTATAACCTTTTTTTCTTTCAGTTCTGTAGTGTATAGAACAAGCTTACAACAAGAAGCTGTCATTGACAGATCCAATCATTCATATTAGGTACTTGCCACCAAAATGTCAAGGTTGTCTGCAAATCCTCTTCATTTCAGCATTATTTTATTTGGTTTGTCTTGTGGCGAGTAAGGCTGTGTTCACATATTGTGGCTAAATAGCATCAGTTAGCAATATTTTACCGTAAATGAGTGAAATTGGTCTAAAAATTATGTCATTTTTACCATGATTTTGGTAATTTGCGCCAAAAATGCACTTATAATGCAAAGTTATGCTGAAGGTAAACAACTGCTTACATTCGAATACACCCTGCCAAAAGACTCATGGCCAATGGTGCAGCACAAAAACGTATGGAGAATAAAGTGCTAGTGCTGACGCATAACAAAAAGTGCAAGATGTAAACAGGGAACAACGAATGCATATACCGTATATACTCGAGTATAAGCCGACCCGAATATAAGCCGAGGCCCCTAATTTCCCCCCAAAATCCCAGGAAAAGTTATTGACTCGAGTATAGGCCTAGGGTGGGAAATACATCATCCCCCCCCTGTCATCATCCAGACCCCCGTCATTAACATCCTCATCATTATCACCCTGTCATCATCCAGACCCTCATCATCATCACCTGTCATCATCCCCTTGTCATCATCCCACACCCCCCCTTCATCATCCCCTTGTCATCATCCCACACCCCCCCTTCATCATGCTCTTGTCATCATCCCCTTGTCATCATCCCCACCCCCCTTCATCATCCCCTTGTCATCATCCCCTTGTCATCATCCCCACCCCCCTTCATCATCCCCTTGTCATCATCCCCACCCCCCTTCATCATCCCCTTGTCATCATCCCCACCCCCCTTCATCATCCCCTTGTCATCATCCCCACCCCCCTTCATCATCCCCTTGTCATCATCCCACACCCCCCCTTCATCATTCCCTTGTCATCATCCCACACCCCCCCTTCATCATCCTCTTGTCATCATCCGCCCTCAGTGGTCTTCAACCTGCGGACCTCCAGAGGTTTCAAAACTACAACTCCCAGCAAGCCCGGGCAGCCATCGGCCAGTATCTCTGTAAGTAAATACTTACTTCTACCTAATAAGTGTGGGTATGAGTGCCAGTTTGGCAACATATAACAAGTCAGTTGGTGCATGATAAAAGGATCCTTTAGGCTGTGTTCACACGTTCAGATTTTTAATTGGTACAATTGAATACAAAGCCAAGAACAGATCACAAGCGCAGGACACATATCAAGGAAACACTGGCTGGGATAGTGGTTCCGGGCTGCTATCTTCACCGGGGGGCGCCTCTTCTCCGCGCTTCGGGCCCAGAATAGAGGCGTTGCCTTGACGATGACGCAAAGGTACGTTGGTAATGAACGTACCTCTGCGTTGTCGTCAAGGCAACGTGACTATTCTGGGGCCGGGCCCGAAGCGCTTAGAAGAGGCCTCCCCGGTGAAGATAGCAGCCCGGAACCACTATCCCACCGGACCTGCAGCACCGGACCAGCGCCGAGCGGAGGCGAGTACTGTACAGAACTAAAGGGGGTGAGAGGGGGCTGGATGATGTCGAAGGCCGCAGTGGTCTTCAACCTGCGGACCTCCAGAGGTTTCAAAACTACAACTCCCAGCAAGCCCGGACAGCCGATGGCTGCCCGGGGCTTGCTGGGAGTTGTAGTTTTGAAACCTCTGGAGGTCCGCAGGTTGAAGACCACTGCGGGTGGAGAGTTCACTCGAGTATAAGCCGAGGGGGGTGTTTTCAGCACGAAAAATCGTGCTGAAAAACTCGTCTTATACTCGAGTATATACGGTAGCAACATATACAAACACAAAATAGTAAAGTGCAAAGTAAGTCCAGGGTCTGGGATGGTGCCACCCCAAAACTGTGTGTTTTGGCCTTTAACCTTTATCTGGGAATTAGAAGGTAGAATCAGACTACACAGGGTTTCTTTGTAGTCTGTAACCATAGAGATGCCTGGGTCTGCATAGGAGCTGAAGCTTTTATATTTTCAAAATGGCCGCTACATCAAAACAGGTTAATGCCAGTATCTCTGTAAGTAAATACTTACTTCTACCTAATAAGTGTGGGTATGAGTGCCAGTTTGGCAACATATAACAAGTCAGTTGGTGCATGATAAAAGGATCCTTTAGGCTGTGTTCACAGGTTTAGATTTTTAATTGGTACAATTGAATACAAAGCCAAGAACAGATCACAAGCGCAGGACACATATCAAGGAAACACTGGCTTTGTATTCAATCATTGCAATTAAAAACCTGAATATGTGAACACAACCTAATAATTGTGAGTGAATGGCCACAGAAACAATTGCTGGGCAGTTCGACCAATTTTTCAGCCATTTTTTTTATTAAAAACTGCCATTTTTTAATGGCTGGAAATATCAATTTAAAAAAAAGGAGGTTTTTCAGCCATAATTGCCCATAAAAAGCATGTCAGTGTTATTTGTATAGCGATTAGAATTACAGCCTTAAATGGGTACTGTCATGTAGTACTTAAGTACTACAACATATCGCTAATATACTTTAATTAAAAAAAGTGATTTTAAACAAGTTTAAAATCACTTTTAAATTCGGCCACTAGGGGTCGCCCTCCTAGTGGCCGAATGCATTCGGCAATGACGTCACTACTGAATTTCGACTCATTGAAGACTGGCAGTGGGTCGAAATTCAGGCACTGCGGTGCTCGCTCCCGCCTGTCAATCAAACAGGCGAGAGCGAGCACGCTGATAGCTGGGGCTGCGCGCATTGGCCAGCTCCACTGGCTTCGCGCACGGCCCTGCCCGCCCTCCTCCTTTACCCTGTCCCTGTGCCCACTAGTGTCACATGTGCCCCCCCCGAGCGCGATCGCTAACATCACCGCTAGCGGGGTCCCTGTGCCCACTAGCGGTGTCACAAGAATGCCGAGCGCTACTCTGTTCCCCGTCCCTGTCAGCTCTCAGGGTACGGGAACAGATTTAAAAGCCTCGCGCGCAGCTAACGTAGTACTGCGCCAGGCTCCTAGCACTGCCTACGTTAGCCCTACGCTATTTGCGTAGTGCTGCGCCTGCGCAGAACTACGTTAGCCGCGCGCGAGGCTTTTAAATCTATTCCAGTACCCTGAGACTCAGGGACCCCGCTAGCAGTGATGGTAGCGCTCGCGCTCGCGGGGGGCACATTTGACACCGCTAGTGGGCACAGGGACCCCGCTAGCGGTGATGGTAGCGATCGCGCTCACAGGAGGCATTCTTGTGACACTATGACATTAGACAATAGGGTGCATCCAGCTGTTTCACAACTACAATTCTCAGCATGGCATAACAGCTAATAGCAATCATGGCATGCTGGGAGTTGTAGTTGAGAAACAGCTGGAGGCACCCTATTAGATAAATAAAACACTCATGCATAGACGATGTGAGGGCGGAAGCAAGCGCCCAGCAAGGCATCAGTGACGTCGCGCCTGTTGGGAAGCGCTGCTTCCTGCCCTGCTTTATAGAGCAGATTTAGAAGCACTAAATCTGCTCTATTAAAGCGATTAAAAAATTTTTTGAAGCCAGGTAGGGTGTTAGGGCTAGATCACTACTAGGTAGGGACATATTAGATTATATAGTACTTGGTGGGAGCTACCTTTTAAAATTAATGGGTATGTGCACTAGTGGTTGTTTTACTAGTTTTTTTTAAATACAACTTAATTATTTTAAAATGACAGATTTTTTCCCTTTTTATAGGCCTTTTACACACCAAAAACAATGGACAAATATAATTTGTGTGATTGTGGCCTTATAGGGCGGCATGATCCCAGTGATCAGCCAAAGGATGTGCGTTTGGCCGATAATCACCCCACGTAGAGGAGCCTTTAATGGAGGGTGGAAATCCGCTTTTAAAATTCATATATTCAGTTTTGTATTTCTTAGTTCTTGAATTGTTGACAACGAATTAGTTCCTGAGCATTTTTCCTGCTTAATCTTCTTGTGACGACCTCCTCAAGACTCCCACTTATTCTACTTGTCAGAAACGCTGGGAACAGGGTGAAGCGGGTTGACAGTCGCTGCATCTTCACGTTCCGTTTGTCACTGTTCTGCCAATTCATGAGAAATCTTTGGCAAAAGGAAATCTGTCCTCCTTTGTTTTTCCTCCTTCAGTAACAATATCACATTCTAAAGAACAAGGTCTAAAATTCTGGAAGATCAATCAAAGGGTGAAGTCTATACAATCTAATGGGCAGCAACTTAATGTGAATGAAGGAAATAGGCATCAACTCCCATCACTTCACTCTGGTTACTTCACTCCGGTCACTTCACTCCCATCACTTCACTCTCATTACTTCACTCCGGTCACTTCACTCCCATCACTTCACTAACATTCACTTCACTTTCGTTACTTCACTCTCATCGCATTCACTTCACTCTTTTTACTTTACTCCCATGCCATCACTTCCCTCGCTTTACTCTCATCACTTATCTTTCAGCATTTCACTCTTAATCACTTTACTCCCTTCACTTCACCCTCATTATTTCACTCCCTTCACTTCACTCTTATCACTTTACTCCCATCAGTTCACTTTCGTCACTTCACTCTCATCGCATTCACTTCACTCTTATTACTTTACTCCCATGCCTTCACTTCCCTCGCTTTACTCTCATCACTTCACTCTCATCACTTTACTCCCATCACTTTACTTTCGTCACTTCACTCTCATCGCAATCACTTCTCTCTTATCACTTCACTCTCATCACTTTACTCCCATTGCTTCATTCTCATCACTTCTCTCTCATTACTTTACTCTCATCAATCCACTCTGGTCACTTCACTACCATCATTTCACTTTCCTCACTTCGCTTCAAGCTTGCGGTTCTTTGACTTCTACTTCTCTGTTGTGGTCCCGGATAACTGGCAGAACCTAGGTAAAGTCCATTACAGGACTTTACCTAGGTTCTGCCAGTTATCCGGGACCACAACAGAGAAGTAGAAGTCAAAGAACCACAAGCCTGAAGTGAAGCTGCGCTTTACCGGTGAACTCTACATGAACTCTAAATAAGTGCCATACAGTTTAGGTCCTTCTATAGCGCTGATGCACAATACTATTGTTTACATAACCCCCTTTCAAGGGTGAAATAACAGGGATTTTCTCTGCTCTGGACAGTTCCTGACATGGACAGAGGTGTCAGCAGAGAGCACTGTGGTCAGACTAAAAAGAACTATACAACTTCTTCTGGAACATACATCAGCTGATAAGTACTGGAAGGATTAAGATTTTTTAATAGAAGTAATAATAAAAAATCTTAACCCTCCCAGTACTTATCAGCTGTTGTAAGTTCTTTTCTTTTTGAATTAAATTTCTGTCTAACCACAGTGCTCTCTGCTGACACCTCTCTCCATTTTAGGAACTGTCCAGAGTAGATCCCCAAAGCAAACCTATTCAGTTCTGGACAACTCCTAAAATGGACATAGGTGTCAGCAGAGAGCACTGTGGTCAGATAGAAAGGAAATTCAAAAAGAAAAGAACTTCCTGTGCAGCATACAGCAGCTGATAAGTACTGGAAGTAATTTACAAATCTGTTTAACTTTCTGGCATCAGTTGATTTAGAATTTTTTTTCCAGGGGAGTACCCCTTTAACTCTTTTTACTTTACTCCCATTCCATCACTCCCCCACTTTTGTCATTTCACTCTCATCACTAGAATATATCAATAGAATATGATGAATTAGAGGGGAATTGGACACTACCTGGGGGTGCAGAAGTTGTACTCCTACCTATCACATTATGGGTACTATGAATGGTTTGTGATAGCTATGAGTTTCTAATACAGATTTCGCATGGGGTTTCCTATTTGTGTTATTAAATTGGGTTCAACTTTACCTCCTGGACAGATCTGATATTAAAGAAAAAGTGTGATTCTTGCAATGGGATTTTCTCATAACTTTTGCCTACATAATATCATCATATAGTATCAAGGCTTTACTGATATATACAGTCAATATTATACAGCCATATAGGGGGGAGATTTATAAAAACCCATCCAGAGGAAAAGTTGCTGAGTTGCCCATAGCAACCAATCAGATCGCTTCTTTCATTTTTCAGAGGCCTTTAGGCCTCTGAAAAATGAAAGAAGTGATCTGATTGGTTGCTATGGGCAACTTAGAAACTTTAGGCCTCTGAAAAATGAAAGAAGTGATCTGATTGGTTGCTATGGGCAACTTAGAAACTTTAGGCCTCTGAAAAATGAAAGAAGGGATCTGATTGGTTGCTATGGGCAACTTAGAAACTTTAGGCCTCTGAAAAATGAAAGAAGTGATCTGATTGGTTGCTATGGGCAACTTAGAAACTTTAGGCCTCTGAAAAATGAAAGAAGTGATCTGATTGGTTGCTATGGGCAACTTAGAAACTTTAGGCCTCTGAAAAATGAAAGAAGTGATCTGATTGGTTGCTATGGGCAACTTAGAAACTTTAGGCCTCTGAAAAATGAAAGAAGGGATCTGATTGGTTGCTATGGGCAACTTAGAAACTTTAGGCCTCTGAAAAATGAAAGAAGCGATCTGATTGGTTGCAATGGGCAACACAGCAACTTTAGGCCTCTGAAAAATGAAAGAAGCGATCTGATTGGTTGCAATGGGCAACACAGCAACTTTAGGCCTCTGAAAAATGAAAGAAGCGATCTGATTGGTTGCTATGGGCAACTTAGAAACTTTAGGCCTCTGAAAAATGAAAGAAGCGATCTGATTGGTTGCAATGGGCAACACAGCAACTTTAGGCCTCTGAAAAATGAAAGAAGCGATCTGATTGGTTGCTATGGGCAACTCAGAAACTTTAGGCCTCTGAAAAATGAAAGAAGCAATCTGATTGGTTGCTATGGGCAACTCAGCAACTTTTCCTCTGGACAGGTTTTGATAAATCTCCCCCGTAGTGCCTAACTAAGGCTCTTTTCACACTAGGCATTTGACGTTCCGTCGCATGTTCCGTCACGATTTTCGGCCGTTACAAAAACCCTGACGGCCGAGACTAAATTGCATTGCAGCCTATGGGGTTTTGTAACTGCCCGTTTGCACCCGTATATGCCCGTAATTCATTACGGACGTTATACAGTGACGGGACATCGTGGCGGAAAAATTGAGCCGTCCGGAGTCAGCGTTTCACTCCAGTCGGCTCATTGAAATGAATTACATACGGGCGGCATACGGCAGGGATACGAGAGCACAAGGTTTTAGCTCTCCCCAGCCGTATGCGGTCCCGTATTGGGAAAAACGTGATTTGAACTCATCCTAATTCTTTCCAGTCTGCCCACAGTGCTCTCTGCTGACACCTCTGTTCATGTCAGAAACTGTCCAGAGGAGAGAAAATCCCCATAGAAAACCTCTCCTGCTCCAGACAGTTCCTGACACAGACAGAGGTGTCAGCAGAGAGCACTGTGGTCAGACTAAAAAGGACTATACAACTTCCTCTGGAGCATACAGCAGCTGATAAGTACCGGAAGGATTCCCATTTTTTAATAGTAATAAAAAGTCATTTAAAAATCTGTTTAACTTTCTGGCACCAGTTGATTTGAAAAAATATGTTTTCCATCAGAGTACCCCTTTAAACCTATGATGTCAAAGATGGTTCTCACATAAATGAAAAGGACATTGCTGCCCCCCCCAAAAAATGTGATCACCATACACTCAAATACTCTGCGCTGCAAAGCGGCTCTTTTCTTATAAAATGATCCTGTTTCCTTTGCTATCTCTTCTTTGAGTGTAGATTGCCGTCTCCCCATGCACCTTATATTATCTTTCTGATAAATGTAGCAGAGCTGGGTTTGTCTCTTGAGACAACATGTTAAAGTATTGTATATTGTGGTTTTACATGGAACTCTATAGGACTCCGTGTCCTTCTGCTGCGATATCTTACCCCAGAAAGTTGAAGGGGTACTCCACTGCCCAAAGCGTTAGGAACATGTAGTTCGAATGCAGGCTGCAGGGGTCATGACGCTCGGGCAGTGGAGTACCCCTTTAAATGTCAAGTTCAGCTCTGCTTCATCCGTAAATGCAAACATCGTGAATAGCTTCACAGAGAACTCTTTCTGTCAGGCAGGCGACACTATGGGACATGCGTTCATTTCCATTCACTGATTTATTCTGCGTTCTTTGAGCTCGCTCTTTGTTGGCTTTCATGAAAGGCTAATGGGGAAGATTATCAAGGCGGATCTAATTCCTGAGCACATGTTTTTTTCTTTTTTTTTGGTATTGTCATTTAGTTTTTTCTTTTGTGGAAGAGTCCACTTACTTTTATTCAAATCCATCCGGAAAAAAGTAGATGTAAACTTTTTATCTTTCATTACCTCCCACTTGTGTCTGGGAAGTCTCAAGAGAATTCCTCCGGCAGAGGAAAACGATGGAATCGTCACCGTCGCCAGCTTTATCACTTCATAGCAAATACACAAATCCCAGATAAGACACAGAACAATGTTAAATAGCTGACAATATTGGCTTAAAGGGAACCTTTCGCACTGAAAATGGCGTCCAATCTGCAGGCACCATGTTATAGAACAGGAGGAGCTGAGCAGATTGATATATAGTTTTGTGGGGATATTTTCAGGATAACTTGTTGTGTATTCATGTACATTTTTGCTCATTCTATGCTGATTAGTCAAGTGGGCGGTCCTATACACAAACTTACAGCTATTTGTGTTGTCAATCACTGAGAAGGACGACCCACTTGACTACATTGCTCATTCTGGGTTAATTAATCAAGTGGGTGGTCCTATTCAGTGATTGACAACTCTCTTTACAAGAACATAAATATGCACAGATCACTGTAAATCTCTGATTAGCACCGCCCACATGACTACTCAGCGGAGGTTTTATTTTATCAATAAATAACAAGTCATGCTGGAACTTTTCCCATAAAACTATATGTCAATCTGCTCAGCTCCTCCTGCTCTATAACATAATGTCTGCAGACTGGACGGCATTCTTAATGTGACAGGTACCCTTAAAAAAAAAAAAATCCTATGGAAATAAAACAAGGGGGTGCATGCCTAGTATAACACACAAAGACAAAGTGGTACACAGTTGCAATAAACAGTGTTTACCAAATGATGTTGCTCTGAGTGCATATATAGACTCACACTGAGGTCAGGTCGGCTGCCTTTACATCCTCCTGGGACCCCTCGTAATAGGCCAGTATGCAGAATTAAAGGGGTACTCCGGTTGAAATTTTTTTTTTTTTCAAATCAACTGTTGCAAGAAAGTTAAACAAATTTGTAAATTACTTGCATTTAAAAATCTTAACCCTTCTATTACTTATCAGCTGCTTCATACTACAGATATATTACAGAGAAATTTGTGAAGTTCTTTCCTGCCTGACCACAGCGCTCTCTGCTGACACCTCTGTCCATGTCAGCAACTGTGCAGAGAAGGAGAGGTTTTCTATCGGGATATTATTCTAATCTGAACAGTTACTGACACGGACAGAGATGTCAGAAGAGAGCACTGTTGTCAGACAAAAAATAAATTCATTAATTTTATGTTTTATACAGCAGCTAATAAGTACTGGAAGGATCAATATTTTTTAATAGAAGTAATTTACAAATCTGTTTGAATTTAAGGCACCAGTTGATTTGAAATAATTTGTTTTATACATGTTTCCACCGGAGTTCCCCTTTAAAGAAGAAATCGCCAAAAATGGATGGAATATTTTTGCACTTCTCGAGGTCAAGGAATTTGACTCCAAGTAAAAGAAGATTGAAGTATGTGTTCCATAAAAGGCAATACATTTCTAATCCATACTGGATTCTTCATCAGGTAATTCAGATCAATTTCATAATAAAGTACGGATCCGAAACATGTTGCCTTTTATGGAATAAATACTTCAAGGAATTTGACTCCAAGTAATAGAAGATTGAAGTATTTATGCCATTAACATTAACACATTTTAAAAGCAAACTGGGTTCTTCATCAGACAATAGATCTGAATTACATGATGAAGAATCTATTATGGATTCGAAATTCATTGCCTTATATGTAATAAATACTTCAAGGAATTTGACTCCAAGTAATAGAAGATTGAAACATTTAATTCATAACATGCAACGTGTTTTGAATTCATACTGGATTCTTTATTAGGTAATTCAGATCAATTACATGATAAAGAATCCAGAATGGATTCCAAATGCTTTTCATTTTATGGAATAAGTACTTTAAGGAATTTGACTCAATGTTATAGAAAATTAAAATTTATATTCCCTAAAAAGTTACGTATTTTGGAACCATACAGGGTTATTCATCAGTCATTTGATCTGAATTGCTTGATGAAGAATCAAGTATGGCTTCAAAATGGAATAAATACTTTAAAGGAGAAGTCTTCTGGTGTAAAAGTTTTAAATCGCAGGGGTCTGACTGCTGGGACACCCCCCTGATCCCGTGTACATCCCCGGGAATGGCGCAGCATCATGACCCCCGCACAAAGCTGGGACCGCCACTCGCCCTCCATGTATCTCTATGGGAGAGTCGTTCGGCAATCTTTGGCTCTCCCATAGAGGGGGGGCGTGGTGGCCCCCGCTTCGTGCAGGGTTCGTGACTCACCGCTTCCGGGGAGAGCAGGGGCTTCATAATGGAGATCGCGGACCCCTCGCAATGTGAAACTTACCCCTGCAGATGGGGGATACGTTCTTCACCACAAGAATTCTCCTTTAAAGAATTTGACTCGATTTTATGGAGAATTTAACTGTTT
Source organism: Hyla sarda (assembly GCF_029499605.1). Classification (NCBI taxonomy): domain Eukaryota; kingdom Metazoa; phylum Chordata; class Amphibia; order Anura; family Hylidae; genus Hyla; species Hyla sarda. The sequence continues at coordinate 33,734,788 of NC_079195.1, read as the reverse complement.
ATTCCATAAAAGGTAATGCGTTTCAAAGCCATACTGGATTCTTGATCAGGCAAGCGGGGAGCGCGAGCGGCAGCTCAGACGCGGGGCATACCAATGAGGAGGCGACTAGTTTCGCGTCATTAGACGCTTCTTCCGGCCAACAGGTATGGATTGGAAATGCGTTGACTGATAGGGAATAAATAGGTCAAGGAATTTTACTGCAAGTAACAAAAGAATTAAGTGTTAATTTCATAATATGCAACAGGTTTTGAATCCGTACTGGATTCTTCATCAGGCAATTGATAAATCCAGTAGGGATTTGAAATGTGTAGCCTTTTATGGAACAAATACTTTAATATTCTTCTATGATGTCAAATTCTTTCCATTCCTTTACCAAGAAAAGGGCTAAAATACTACATTTTTTGGGGGGGGGGTCTTCTTCCAGGTTTCCTCACAGACAGCAAACACATCTTGAAAAAAGCGTTGGGTCATGATGGGGGTTGTAATTTGGCAACAGCTGGAGAGCCTCATGTTGAGCTGTTCTGTTGCAAAACTACAATTCCCAGCATGCCCGGACAGCCAGCAACGGTCCGGGCATGCTGGGAGTTGTAGTTTTGAAACAGCTGAAGGTACGCTAGTTGGGAAACACTAATATAAATCCTGTTTGGCAGCCTGCGATGACTGTAAGTAGCAGCCAGGAAGGGATCTGTGTTGATTCTATCTTCTCATTGATTTTACTGTTGTATGTGCAGGATGGAATCCCCACTGTGCCGGTGACCCTACATCCCGGTGATTAAGGTTCATTTGCAACAGCAATTAAGCAGAAAAAAACTTTATAGGAAAACCTACTTGAGGGAAGCAATCCATCAAACTGCAAGTAGGAATGACAAGATTTTTCATGTACCCAAGAAGATTATTTTGTTCAGTGATCCCTGAAAAGTGTAACAACTCTGCAAAACATACCATAGGGGTAGCAGAGCTGAAGCGGATGGGGTCTGAAAAAAGTTAGCACAGGCTCTAATAGCACAAGCTCAATTCTGCTTGCGCTTATGATATATTCGTTCACCAGATACATAGTCTTCTAGAAGAAATCGATTGGCAAACTTGCTTACCCCGAGTAAGAACTGTGATCCTTCAAAACAAGTCGGAGTTTAATTTTATTTTTAACATGTATGTTTATGTATGAAGATTTTAAACTGGATTTTGTCTGATGTCCTACAAAAACTTTACGCCCAGGTCAAATGGATCATATGTGTGCTGTGAGTTAACATTTTTGCTTCTTTCACTTAGGGGGAGATGCAAAATTTGCGTTTTGTTGTTGTTTTTTTCACTTTTGCTTTCGCTGTTGGTGCGCATGCAGTTTTTGCTCAGAATAAATAAAAATGCTTTTACCCCTTTACCTTTGGATTAGGCGGGTAAAAACTAAACTTGGTAAAAGGAGGAGTACAGATGGGAAATTTTTTGCGCAATTAAAAAAAAAAATTGCACATAGTACCGTAAATCATGGAAAACACCAACCATTTCAGCTGATAAATTTAGTGAATTTTACAATCCATCTAGCATATTTTTTCACAGAATATTTTCAATTTTTCCCTTGATAAATTTCCCCCTTAGGCTTTGTTCACACGACAGAATTTCCGAGTGGAATCTGGTAGAAATATTTTGCTCAGAAATTCTTTGTTTTCAATGGGAGTCTGCTGCACAGTGAACATGGCAGTATTTTCATGGCGGAAATATCTGACGCGGAAATTCGGATTCCAGCCTCCACAGAAATAATTGACATGTCATTTCTTTCTGTGGAATCCGCTCAGAAATGCATTGTTGTCTATGGAGATACCTGGCTGGATTTCCAAAAAAGCCATCCATAAAAGAGCTTAAAGGGGGATTCCAGGAAAAAAACCTTTTTTTTTTATTTATTTTTTTTTTTTTAGATCAACTGGCTCCAGAAAGTTAAACAGATTTGTAAATTAATTCTATGAAAAAAATCTTAATTCTTCCAATAAATATCAGCTGCTGAAGTTGAGTTGTTATTTTCTGTCTGGCAACAGTGCTCTCTGCTGACATATCTGCTTGTCTCGGGAACTGCACAGAGTAGAAGAGGTTTGCTATGGGGATTTGCTTCTACTCTGGACAGTTCCCGAGACAGGTGTCATCAGAGAGCACTTAGACAGAAAAGAACAACTCAACTTCAGCAGATCATAAGTACTGAAAGGATTAAAAAATTTTAATAGAAGTAATTTACAAATCTGTTTAACTTTCTGGAGCCAGTTGGTATATATAAAAAAGTTTTTTCCTGGATAACCCCTTTAACATCTGACAAGCTCCGCCCTGTCTGTACCCTTGACGGGCTCAGTTCTGCTACATTTGGCAAGCTCAACTTCTGCTGACAAGCTCGGCTCTGCTAAATCTTTGTAGCGTTGTAGTAGCTATATTCAAGTAACAGACTGTAGGTCAAGGTGATCACAACAAGACAATTTGGATGTTACTATGGTACAGGCAGTGAATAAAAACTCATCTATTTCCTCTCAAAAATGTAAAAATTTGCACAGTAAGGCTTGTGAAAAATGGAGCAGGGGATGAAGGTTTTACAGCAGGGTCTGTTCTTTATGGCAATTATAGTCAATGTGAACAAATGGACAGAAAATTGTCCATAGATTAATACAGGATACAGGAAGTGAAGTATTTTGGCTCCTCTTCCAAGTATAGACAATAACGTTGCATACAAAGCCCTATCTTTGTGTATATGTTGCAGTCCTGCCTCATTGAATCCTCCCGGCAGTACAGTAGGGTTGCCTCACTTGCATAATGTAACCTGTCAGCTAATGTTGAAACGACTTTGCCGGCTATGTCCAGATCTACACAGTAAAGCTGAATGTCAGCTTCTTGTGTGCCCTAAGTGTGAGCTCTGCAGTATTTCAGGATTTCTTTTATATGGAAAATACTCTTTTGTATGTCTTTGCATAGTTTTTTTTCCCCACCATACACAGCTGGAGACCCTCTAGGAATCTTTACTGCACCATAAAAAGTAGGGAGTCAAAGGGAGCCTTAAACTGTCTGTACACTTACCATGTGTTCTCGACACAAAAAGAACAATTAATAACCCCCATTGTGACAGGTCCTCTTTACGCCGGCCTTCGGACACAATTGATCTTTCAGATTCTGTCACTTTGTATCTTGCAAACGCTAAAACATTTTGATAGGCAAATAGGCCACATCTTAGGTCTGTGCCCATCTCTCAAGCTGCCAGTAATCTTGCCAAACACTGTCTGCCCTTTTGACCGCAGTTCTCAGCCTCCGTTTCCATCACCCGCAAGACCCTGTAGACACCGGACAACTCCGGAGAAATATATTTCTATTTCTACCTTAGTCTGAGAAAAGTATTTATCCAAATATCTGTCTATTTATAGAGGGTGAAACTTCAACTAAACAATATCTGAAAGGCATATATAAGAGATAGGTGCAGTACGTCAGCTTACCTCCGTGTCCGGCCGGTGCACGAACTGATGGGGACTCACCACGACAGAACAACCAAAAAGCAAGTAACCAGAACGGTAGAGTTCTTCTGTATGAGATACTTTATTACAAACATCCACAATACACAGGACAAGTAAACAGTGACGCGTTTCGTCCCGTCACGGGCCGAAACGCGTCACTGTCTACTTGTCCTGTGTACTGCGGATGTTTATAATAAAGTATCTCATTCAGAAGAACTCTGCCGTGCTGGACACTTGCTTTTTGGTTGAAAGGAATATATACTATAGATACTATGTCATTTGTATACCTAGGGGTCATTTGTAAAGGAGCTGTATGCTACCATTAAATAAAAAAAAAACAATTATATAGTTTTTTTTTATATCTATATAATTTGTTATTTTCTTATATTATTTCTTGTTTGTCTGCTTTTTACAGGGGTCTTCCAAAATTAAAGGGGTACTCAGGTGGAAAACTTTTATTTTTTATTTTTAAATGAACTGGTGCCAGAAAGTTAAAAAGATTTGTAAATTACTTCTATTAAAAAATCTTAATCCTTTCAGTACTTTTTAGCAGCTGTTTGCCACAGAGGAAAATCTTTTTTTTTTATTTCTTTTTTGTGTTGTCCACAGTACTCTCTGCTGACACCTGATGCCCATATCAGGAACTGTCCAGAGTAGGAGAAAATCCCCATAGCAAACCTATGCTGCTCTGGACAGTTCCTGGCACGGACAGAGGTGTCAGTAGAGAGCACTGTGGACAAGACAAAAAAGGAATTTCCTCTGTAGCATACAGCTGCTAAAAATTACTAAGTTCTATAAAAAAAATGTTTTATAGAAGTAATTTACAAATCTGTTTAACTTTCTGGCACAAGTTCATTTAAAAAAAAAAAAAAGTTTTCACCGGAGTACCCTTTAAGCCAATTATAGAGATGTGCGCGACAGGCCTGACGCATTTCGGTCATTAGATCTTAATCATAGACGGTCTATGTGCCAAGCCTGTCAAACACCTACATAACATAACATAAATCTGTTCAATAAAGATAATGGGGGAGATTTATCAAAACCTGTCCAGAGGAAAATTTGTTTAGTTGCCCATAGCAACCAATCAGATCGCTTCTTTCATTGTTGGAATGGTCTCTGCAAAATGAAAGAAGCGATCTGATTGGTTTCTATGGGAAACTGGGCAATTTTTCCTTTGTACAGGTTTTGATAAATCAATCCCAATGATTTTACCTGGATCCAGTTAGCTGGATTCCCTGTTGCTGCTATATTGATTGACTTCAGGCCATGGCTCCTGGCCCTTTGTGTAGACGTCTACCAGGAAGAGGGTGAGTGCTGATTTTTATCTTCCTTGTCTTTAAGTTAATCATTGGTTGTCCTGTGCGAAGATCCTCAGTGAATGGCTGTAATCTGTGGGAGAACCTTGTGGCAAGTGTTTGATTTCCCTGCACTGCCCCGACAGGCAAAATGAGGCATGACACCGTTCCCATTAAAGCAGTGGACTTGTTGGGTCCTCCAGATTGACACACTTTAAAGCTGCTCTATACTGCAACTAATAGGATTCCATTAGGCTCCATTCAACTCAATTTCGCTCATGGTAACTCTATGGGTGATGTTCCCACAGCCGCTCATTTTCTGGTTGACTCCTCAGGCTTCTCAATAAGTTGGTCATGGTTTGTGAGGTTGTCTCCATCTATTTTGTTGGTAATCCCTCATCTTTTTCTTCTTCCTTCAACTCACTGGAAACATAGTGAGCAAAATGGAAGATTCATACATCCCTATAGTTACATTTTGTTTGCAGGATTGTTCCATGAAGGGGGCCCCAAAGAGACAGGAATAAGCTGATTTTTTTTTAAAAAGGACATTTTTAGGCGGCTTGCACATATGTTGGGCCAACCAAAATAGTCCTGGATGGGAACAATGGATGGTTTCCGATTTGAGGGCCCAGTGGTGTACATAGAAAAGAGTGTGCCCTATGGTAAAGATGCCCAGGGCCCCCATCAGGGTTTTGCTTCTTTATGGAAAAAGGAGAGTTTTCCCTTGAAATCTTTTTTTTTTATCACACCTTGCTTGGCAACAATACAGTCCTGCTCAGTTTGTCACCACCACCAAGTATCATGGGAAGGAGACCAAATAAGGCTGGGCCCCTCTTATCTCTAAGGGCCCCATAGCTGCTGCATGGTCTGCCACTATAGTATGTACGCTCTTTTGGTGACTCTATGCGCAAGTTTTTGATCCAGCACAAACATGCCAGAGGGCAACTAAGCCAGATCAGACACATGGGCACCTGATGGGTCTAGGCAGGGTTCACATGTATCTGGCCGTCCTTGATGGGAACACTGGATGCAACAAGCTGGATGAGTTACACTCGGTATCCCATCTGGTGCCCGTATTCAGTTTTTTATTTTTATTTTATTTGGCTCAGCCATGCCAGGAGACAATTTAGCCAAATCACCAAACATATGCAATCCAGATGGGGGCTTAAACCACCTTATGGTTTTAGGCATTTTGAGGTCTAGAACCATGTATGAGCAGATGACCAGATAATTGATAAACAAAGATCAATGGAGATTTACAACCACTTTTCCCCACTAAAACAAGGTATCCGTGTAACCATCAATGCCGTCATGGTCCACCAAGGAATCCGTATACCTTTCATGCTATGGCGATGGCTGAACGTTGAGTCCTTGCCTGAGGAGATACATTTCCTGGTGGTTCAGAAGCTTTTAAAGCTTCACTGTCTGCTCCGAGGATGTGAATGTGTGGCCAGCGTCGATTCGTTTTTGTTTTTTTTTAGCTAATTATGCAAAAATCTCATTAGAATTTACAGTTTATTTTGCAACATGCGAGCAGCTGGAACGTGTCAGTCTTCCATGTGTAAAGCTCTCGGATGGTACAAGTATCTGAGGCTCCGCTATGTGGCATCTGCTGGTGCATCATAATGAGACCATGGAGTGGTCCCTAGTATCTAATGAGTGTTTACTGAGGAAATTCGCTAAAAACCCGGCTTTAATTATCCTCAATTACATGTTTTTTTTTTTTTTTTCCATTTTCAAACACTATAGCAAATAGAGAGTTTCCCTCTGGAGCAGTGGTCTCCAATCTGTGCCCTTCCAGATGTTGCAAAACTTCCACTCCCAGGATGCCCAGACAGCCCATGGATGCAGAGAGTTGAAGTTTTGCAACATCTGGAGGGGCACAGTTTAAGACCACTGCTATGGAGGGACTGGCACATCAGTACATTACATAGACAGCCTATTGAGTCCAATAAGAACCATGTAATACTCTGTCTCTCCTATGGTGGTGGTATTACAGGGGAAGATAATAGCTGCTGCTGGATTTCCCGCAGATCCTGTGATCCATCTATTGTTGGAGGGACTCATCTATCAGAAAGGAATTGTTTAAATGGCCGTAATATTTCTCAGGATCTGCACTGTCCATGAGAGGTAAATCAGGGATTCCCTTCCATATCTGCAGCAGCCGTTTCAGTCATTAGTGTAACCTTTTCCTTGCTGTGATGCTGCTGTATGTACACAATGCTGCTTGCTGTATCTAATCTCCCCCTCCTATTAGACTGCAGGCATGTCTTCAGCTGCTCAAATAATTAAAATATTGGTAAGTCTCTAACACTCACGGTTCAGTAGACAGGAACACTTGTGGTAGTGGATCCACTGGACCTGTGTGGCAGATGACATGGGCCGTACGAGGGAGCGGGGTCTAAGTTGCCGCTGGTTTTCACCAGAGCCTGCTGCAAAGCAGGATGGACTTGCAGCGGCAGGCGGCACCCAGGTTGCTACCCCTGGCATGGCTCGACCACACAGGCGGCTGAGGAGGTTCGAGGCACAGGTAGGATACGGCAACTCATGGTCAGGATAGCAGAAGGTCAGGGCAGGCAGCATAGGAGCATAGTCAGGAACGTAGCAGGAAGTCAGTAGGCAGGCAGCAAAGGAGTAAGGTCAGGTCACACTGACAATGAGGTCAGAAAATGGCAAGGCAACTCACAGAAACGCTTTCTCTGAGGCACTAGGGCAACAAAGATCCGGCAGGGGTATGTGGGAGGTGCAGAAACTTATAACAGTGTGACAGGTGCAACGGATAATTATGGGCACACTGGCCCTTTAAATCTTAGAGCTCCAGCACATGCACGTCCTAGGAGGCGGGGGCACACGCGCGGAGCTGAGAGTTAGCAACAGAGGACAGAGGTGAGTGACGGTCTGGGATTTGGGCACGTCCCGCGATTCGAATCCCTGCCGGCTGGGGAAGAGAAGGGGACAATGCGCTCGCGGCCAGAGTGAGTGGCCGGAGCGCAAGTTGTCACAAAGTGATTGAAGATGACTTGACTGCCCCATTTTTATACAGGGGATTTGGAGCTCTGTATTAGTAAAAGTAGAGCTTTGACTGCTATATATCATGCACACTCACAATCACTATTCCCACAGCCCCATCTGTTTTATTCCAGATGCATCTATTTATTTCATTACATAGGAGTGGTCAGTCCTGGGTCAGCTGACTTCTAGTGAACCACAGGATGACATCATCATCTATCAGATCCCTCCAGGCTCCTGCTAGCTTCCAGATACCTCCCCTGCTAGCTCTATCTGTATACTGCTACTATATCTATGGGATCAGGATATGTAGTAATTATACACCTCCCCTCCAGCTCTATCTGTATACTGGCCCTACTATCTATATAGGATCAGGATATATAGACATTATACACCTCCCTGCCAGCTCTATGGGGAGATTTATCAAAACCTGTCCAGAGGAAAAGTTGTTGAGTTGCCCATAGCAACCAATCAGATTTCTTCTTTTATTTTTAAAGAGGCCTGTGAAAAATAAAATAAGCGATCTGATTGGTTGCTATGGGCAACTCAGCAACTTTTCCTCTGGACAGGTTTTGATAAATCTCCCCCTATCTGTATACTGCTGCTATCTCTATGGGATCGGAATATATAGTAGTTATACCCCTCCCCTTCAGCTCTATCTGTATACTACTGCTATCTCTATGGGATCAGGACATATTATAGCTATACACCTCCCCTCCCGTTTTCTCTGTATACTGCTGCTGCTCTCTCTATGGGATCAAGATATATTGTAGTTATACACCTTCCCACAAGCTCTATCTGTACACTGCTGCTATCACTAAGTGATCAGGACATATAGATATGAAGTCTGAAGCTGTGCTCACACAATGCCTTTTTGTAAAAAAAAAATTTAATTGGAGGAAAATAGCAATATTTACCTTGAAAATCAGAACAAAATGCAGTAAAATGCTAAAATGAATGCGGTAAAAAACTTAACATATAGACACAGGCATCAACTCTTCATGTGATTTTAGGTATAATCACTTTTGTCTTCTGCCAAAAAACACACTTTGAATAAGAAAACACATAAAAACTGCACGCAATGTGAACTGACCCCCAACCGACTGAGTCTCAGCTGCTGGGGTCTAGTCAGGTGACTAGACCACCACTTGCAGTGATCAGACTCCACCCTTTCTTTCTGCAGAGGCTTCATGGAAAATATAGGCAATATTGGGAAATAATTTCAGTAATGGAATTGGAATCAGTATGACTGAAAAACCCATGGGTGCCGCATCAGCTAAAATAGGTACGCACAAGGTATACGCAAGAACCTCTGCATTATTTTCTAATTATCAGTACTCGTGCTGTTAAATGTTATAGATTGACTTTATGTCTTTACATTGACTAATGATTTTGGACTAGGAAGGTGAATAGCGAGTGAGCAATGATTTTGGTTAAACCGGCCGCACTGGGATAAGGAACGGGGAGGATAATGGAGCACAATGTACAGTACAGGGGCGATAACAGTAATTCAGGAAGCATTTAATCTTTATGGCCGGCATGTAACGTATCCTAATCATTGTAATTCATCTGATCCTTAAGCAGTCTCCTAGCATTGCGCACAATGGGCCCGCGCCAGAGACGGATTCAATTAGGGGTCCAATGATGGCGCTGGGTAAGAGGATTGCCTCTCTAATGAGAGATGTTATGGAGAGATTCACTAATACATAAGATCATTTTACTCTCTTATTTCCTTGGAATTAAAGCAATCACTAAAAGCTCTAAAGATGTTGAGATTGTTTTTAGTTATGTCATGAAGTCTCCTGAAGTCTACACATGGACGATATAGTTAAAAGGGATTGTTTCTCTGTTTACACTGTAAATATTAGGATGTAAATAATAAAAGGATACAAAAAATATATAAAAATAAAAAAAAAGGGATGAGAAGACTTATCCTCGGTGGCGGGGGGTCCCTGCGGCCGGACCCCCACGATCAGTCATCTTATCGCCTATCCTTTGAATAGGGGATAAAATGTCTAGGGGCAGAGTACCCCTCCGCCCCTAGACTTGTTATCCCCAATTCAAAGGATAAGGGATAAGACATCTGATCATGGGGGTCCCGTCGCTGGGGACCCCCCGTGATCTCAGTTGCGGCACCCCAGACATCTGGTGCACGGAGCGAACTTCACGTTCACAACCGGCTTGTCACGTCACGGCCATGCCCCCTCAATGCAAGTCTATGGGAGGGGGCGTGACGGCCGTCACGCCCCTTCCCATAGACATGCATTGAGGGGGCATGGCCATGACGTCACGAGCCTCTGGCGCTGCACCCGACGCTATTAACGAACACCGGGTGCAGCAGGGAGATCGCCCTGCTGCAACTGGTGTTCATTTGAATAGGTGATAAGATGTCTAGGGGTGGAGTACCCCTTTAACACTAAAACTATGTACAGTGCTGCCACCTACTCCGCTAAAATAAAGATCTGTGGCCCGGCACCAGATTGTTCTAAACATTTATGTTCAGAATGCCGGCTATGCTAGCCTGCGGGCAGTGTGGTCATTATGCCCCTTCCATTAACGTCTATGGGAGATATATGGAGGGGGTGTGACGGCTATAGTCGCTCTTAATCCGGCACGGAGTGGAGTTCGCTCCATGCATGTGGATTAATGGGGTGCCGGAGATCTAGGGGGGTCCTTGCAGCCGGACCCCCAGTGTTCAGACGTCTTATCCCCTACCCTTCTCATAGGGGATAATATGTCTAGGTGTGGAGTATTCCTTTAAGGCAGTTTTTCAGCAAACCATCATCACAGACAGGGTTACAGTAAATAGTGACACCAGTGTATAGATAAGGTGGGATCAGACCATTCACAGCAAAGCTCAGCCTTGACCTATCACAATGACTTCTGCACAGAACACAGAGCATGCCAAGAACGCTCTCACATAAGTCAGTAGGATACGCTCCAATCAATTGTGCTTTTGTCCATGGGGCAATTTGCCAATAGTGTAAAAGGAAGTAAGTCCCACATTTTTGCACAACCAAGGGCTTAAAGGGGTACTCCGCCCCTAGACATCTTACCCCCCCTATCCAAAGGACCCCAGCGATTTAGAGCGTCGGTGAAGCTCCGGAGGCTCGTGACATCACGGCCACGCCCCCTCAATGCAAGTCTATGGGAGGGGGCATGACATCTCGAGCCTCCACCCCACATCACCAGTCATCCAGCACGGAGCGAAGTCCGCTCCATGCACCGGATGTCTGGGGTGCCGCAGCCGTGATTGCGGGGGTCCCCAGCGGCGGAACCCCTGTGATCAGACATCTTATCCCATATCCTTTGGATAGGGGATAAGATGTTTAAGGGCAAGTACCCCTTTAAGCAAAAATGCCTTAAAAACAATTGTTGGAGCCTAATAAATTCCCCCCCCGCCAGTGCATCCCAGTGCATCCCAGTGCCATAACTATAGGAATCAGAGGAGGCAATTAGACCCCGAAACATTGGGAGCCCATAGGCAACAGGAGCATAGGAAAAGTTACCAAAGTATCTTTTTATATGGGGCGATGGGTTCTGATTAACATATAGGCAGAGAACATTTGCTCCAGAATATAGGTTAGACCTCCAGTTGGCAATAGCCGCGGGCTCCTCCACAGTCCAGGCTACAGCAATCAACAAACAGTATATACTGTGTATATATATCAGCGTAGGGATTATTACTGCTGTCATGGTGCCAGTACGGTGATTACTTGACTACAAAGAAAATGAGATCCGGCATCACTTGGCAAACTTTGTGCCGTATGAAGGTTGATCATAAATCTCTCTGATTCCTATGTGAACTATGGGGAGGAGGAGTGCGGCTCCGGAGCGACTGCAGGATTGTATAGTCGGTGGCATCAGGACTTGATTAAAGAACTTGATTTATACAGTCAGTGAATTCCTCCGTTTTATGGGAAGATTGAATTAAATATCATAGAATTTAGTGAGTAGCCTTGGCCTATTCTGGGCAGACAGTACCGTATTTTTCGCCGTATAAGACGCCGTATAAAACTAGGGGGGAAAAGTTGGTGCGTCTTATACGGCGAATACCTGCGACCATCAACGGCCGGGACCCGCGGCTAATACAGGACATCACCGATCGAGGTGATGCCCTGTATTAACCCTTCAGACGCGGCAATCAAAGCTGACCGCCGCGTCTGAAGCGAAAATAACACTAACCCGGCTGCTCAGTTGGGCTGTTCGGGACCGCCGCGGTGAAATCGTGGCGTCCCGAACAGCTTACAGGACACCGGGAGGGAACTTACCTGCCTCCTCGGTGTCTGCTCCGTGTCGGGATCCCCTGCGCTCTCCTTCGACGTCATCATGTAGTCGCGCACGCCGTCATCTAATAGGAGCGGCGTGCGTAGCGGCGTGATGACGGCGACGGAGAGCGTGAATCCCGGGAAAAAAGAAATCCGGAGCGTCGGGGACACCACAGGTACGTGGTGACAGCGATGGAGCAACATCCAGGGCAGCGGTGACGGGTCCGGAGCGGCGGGGACAGGTGAGTACTACCTCCTATCCAGTGGTCTTCAACCTGCGGACCTCCAGATGTTGCAAAACTACAACTCCCAGCATGCCCGGGCATGCTGGGAGTTGTAGTTTTGCAACATCTGGAGGTCCGCAGGTTGAAGATCACTGTTGGGTGCAGAATCTTTTATTTCTAGATTTTGCACCTTTAAAATAGGGCGCGTCTTATATGCCGGTGCGTCCTATAGGGCAAAAAATACAGTATGTTCTGTACCAAACGGCAATACCCATATAATGCCGCCATACAAAGTCTACATAACACAACAGAAGAGAAACTTTACTACCAAACAATGAAAATCACAATTGCAATTCTTAATCTTGGAACACGACAGCTTTAGGGCTTTACAATAGAACAAATACATTTATCTATACAGATAGAAAGAAGTGCTGCAGATAGATAAAGACTCCCTCCTGTCTATGACTTAGTCACCCAATACTTCCGACCCGTTGGTAATAATTCAAACAGATTATGAGAGGAGGAACGCGACCGGTCCCACAAAATCCTATATTCAACAACAATAACTCGCGCCTTCTCAAAAATCGCTGACAATTCGGAGACATTGCAGCCAATGACAGATCCAGCAGTCCTTGTCACACTACATAGGGGACGCCCATCGTTCATCATTGACATATAAAACCATTTTTGTAAGTTAATAAGTGTATCCTATTAGTTTCCAACAGTAAGTGATGGAAGAATTTAATTGCGTTATTGGAAACTGCAATGAAATGCAATCTGATTGTGTGTTTTCATCTCTATATTAGTGTCGCTTTAAAGGGGTACTTTGCCCCTAGAAATTATATCCCCTATCGAAAGGATAGGGGATAAGATGTCTGATCATAAGGGTCCCGCAGCTGGGACCCCCGTGATCTCCGTGCAGCACCCGGTGTTCGTTTAGAATGGAGTGACGGCCACGCCCCTCGTGACATCACACCACATGCCCCCTCCCATAGACTTGCATTGACTCAATGCAAGTCTATGGAAGGGGCGTGGGGTGTGATGTCATGAGGGGCGTGGCCGTCACTCCATTCTAAACGAACACCGGGTGCTGCATGGAGATCACGGGGGTCCCAGCTGCGGGACCCTCATGGCGTGACATCACGGGGGGCATAATGTCACAACTCCCTCAGCCCGCACCCAGCGTTTGGAACAAAATGTTCTGAACGCTGGGGCTGCGGAGTACCCCTGACTGTTGAGACCCAATTAGCTCCTAGCAGGCTATAACTACCCCCCCTCTTACTACAATAAATAATTAAATAATAACTGACACAACAACAATTCAACTTTTCCATGGGTGGGGATCGGCCACAGCTTTATTTATAAAATTACTTATATAAATAACAATTTAACTGTAACAAAGACACCGATTGGCTTCTTACCAACCCGAGAGGTGCTGCCACACTGTCCTGTGTGGAGGTCTACCCCGGGTTGACCCCGCTTTCACCGTCTTCTTACCGCCAAGCTGTGACTTACAATAAACAGAGATACAAAAAGGGAGGGAGGGCAAGACTGACAATAGGTGACCTTCAGTTTATTTATGTTTCTAACTGTTCGCTGGATATAATAAAAACACTGACCACTTCTAACTTTTGCTGGACAACTGGGGGTCGGCCACAGCGTTTATTTAATAACCATTAAAATAAACCATTTATATCCGAACTTCTGATTGAACACTCTCAGAGGTAAGCGGTCAGCCGGCCGCCCTCTTCGACGGGCATCACACTCTACTCTCCAGGAAAATCTCCTCCAAATTTCTCCTCCGCCACGCTGTGACTTAGCCTAAAAGAGAATAACATTAAAACGGGAACCAAAACACAACTCGCTCCACATCACCAGATCCCAAGGTCAAAAGACCTAACAGGCACCATCCAGCGGAATAGTCCTAAAAGTCCCACGGGACCCACCTTATACCAAGGGATAAAACACCGACACAAAGTAAGATAATATTTCCTTTTTTTTTTTTATCACCCAATTATTTTTATTTATTTTTTTTTTTTATTTTTTTTTTTTTTAATATACCAAAACAGAACGTATAAGGGGTGGGTGGGCGGGACATCTTCTCACTTGCCGGGGACTCCACAAAGAGGAAGCCGGAAGCTTCACAACACATTTTATCCCCTATTACTCCTCCTCCCCTTCCTGTTAACTTAGCCTATCCCTGTCCTCCTGCCCTTCTAGGTTACACCCCCCCCCTATTTCTCCAGCTCCTCATTTATTCTTCTCTTCTAACTTTTATTTAACCCCCTCCTTGCCAGTCCGAGACGCCGCCTCCTAAATGGCGCGGCGTCGAACAGACTGACAATAGGTGACCTTCAGTTTATTTATGTTTCTAACTGTTCGCTGGATATAATAAAAACACTGACCACTTCTAACTTTTGCTGGACAACTGGGGGTCGGCCACAGCGTTTATTTAATAACCATTAAAATAAACCATTTATATCCGAACTTCTGATTGAACACTCTCAGAGGTAAGCGGTCAGCCGGCCGCCCTCTTCGACGGGCATCACACTCTACTCTCCAGGAAAATCTCCTCCAAATTTCTCCTCCGCCACGGAGGAGTTCGGCAAGGAACTAAGCCGCACTCCGACCCCCACCGAGGAGAAATAACGCCTGCTCCACCCCATCCTGTAGCCCCGACAGAAAAATATCAGTGCCTATGTCATTCAGATGAACACCATCCGCAATCATTAACCGGCGATTATCACCTTCCAATTGCCTGTGTCTCACTACCACACCCCCTTTTGACCTCACATACCTCGCCATACGGGAATTAACTGTACGACGAGCTTTTTCAATAGCCTGAGCCTCCCTGGCCCCTTGCCACGTCACCCTGGGAACCATTTCTGACCAGACTACCACCATCTCCCTGAAAAATTCCCGAATCCTCTCAACATCCGCTTTCATCAAAGTAATGAGTTCAGCCATTCTCATGGAACAAAGGTCATTGCCCCCCGCATGAATCACAAGCACCACAGGGGAATTGACAACACGAGCAATACCCACCGCCTCCACCAGCACCCGAAGCCACTTGAGTCCACCGATTCCTCTCCATTGAACATCATTGGGAAAACCAAGGGACTGTCCCCCTGGCCTGCAAGCAGCTCTCTGTCCAGCCCGAAAGATGAAAGAATGACCCAGAAAAACCACAACAGGAGAACGAGAACCTGAAACGAAAAACAAATTAAAGCAACAGTTCCGGGCGAACATAAGAGGCGTAACAATCTGATTTCCATCGACCTATTCTCCTGATCTCAGCCGCAGGCAGACCCGCCCGTGCAGCCTCAGTGGCTGCCCCAATCCTGAAAGAATGCGTACCATATTCTCCCTCTGGGAAACCCAGAGCCACCAGACATCTCTTAAAAACTGCCCCAAACTGAAAGCGAGAAAGCGGGGAACCTGACTCATGCAAAAGGAAATTACGCCCTGACGGGCGCACTAACACGTAAGAACCCACTAAACGCACCGGGCAGGCACTGCCCGACACTACACTAAGGGTTAACCATTCCCCCCTGCCTAACATATCCGTCTTCGACTTTCTCACCTTGACCTGAACCGAGGATTCCGTCAACATTACATCGTCTTGCAACAAACCCCCCACCCCACCTGCGGAACTAGGGACCAACTCCCCCACCCTAAGAGCCCCAAAGAAGGCCAAAGAAAAAGCCACCTGAAATAAGAGGGACTCATAAGGAGAACGACAAACCCCTTGCAAGGCAGCCATTAAGGACAACAATAAGGAAAAGGAAACTGGCCGTCTAGCATCTGAAACCCTGGGCGTCCTATCCCAACCTTTGAGCGCTTGCAAAACAGAAAAACGCTTAGTAACATCAACCCAACCCCTTAATTTAAAGTGAAAACTAAGTCCCGAAAGCCTCCGCCTAGCTACTATTGCTGACCTGCCCAACTCTCTCATGCGTAACAGATAATCCACGGTGACAGTAAAACGCCATTCATCATCACCCGCCACATCCCGGCCACCCACCAGTTCCAGCCATTCACCCCACGCCTTACCATGTCCAGACCAAGTAGCCGGGGCAACTGACGAGGACACCAATGGCATCAATCTCTGCTCACCACCTCCCAAAGGAAAGAGGGGCATTGCCGGCCCTCCAATGCCGCATCCGGACACAACTCTCGGAATTCCTGGAAATTAAAACGAGACAATGCATCAGCAACTGAGTTCTCAATACCAGGCACATGGCGAGCCCTGAAAAGCACATTAAGCTCTAGACAGCGGAGAACTAAACGCCGAAGCAGAGATAGAACAGGAAAAGAAGAAGAAGATAGATGATTAATACAATGTACAACACTGAGGTTATCCGTCCAAAAACAAACCTTCCGGTTCTCAAAACGATCCCCCCACAACTCCAGGGCTACTAATATGGGAAAAAGTTCGAGAAGCGTTAAGTTGCGACAGAAACCGTTATCCACCCAAAGAACAGGCCAACGTTCAGCACACCACTCCCCGTCCAGGAAAGCCCCAAAACCCACCGAGCCAGCCGCGTCAGTAAAAAGGGCCAAATCAAAGTTAGAAATAACAGGCTGTTGCCAACAGGTGCGACCATTGTACCGGGCAAGGAAATCAATCCATACCCCACAATCAGCTTTTAGAGGCCCGGTAACCCTGATCCTGTGCTCCGGTCTGCGAGCGCCCTTGGTGGCAAGAGAAAGCCTTCTGGAAAAAACCCGCCCCATAGGCATGATTCTACAAGCAAAAACTAATAAACCCAAAAGGGATTGTAATTGGAAAAGAGTAACCTTGTTGGCTGCACAAAAACCCATCAGCTGATCCCGAAGCCTGTTCAACTTGTCCACCGGCAAGCGAAAGACCATGTCCACGGTGTCAATTTCGATGCCCAGAAAAGACAACCTCGTGACAGGACCCTCCGTCTTCTCCTTGGACAAGGGAACACCGAATCTACTCATAAGGGAACTAAAACAGTCTAACAAAAATTGACAACGGGAAGAATCACCTGTAGCAACGAACAAAAAATCATCCAGGTAATGTATAATCGAGTCTGAACCCGCCTCAAAGCGAACAGCCCATTCCAAGAAGGTACTGAACATCTCAAAATAATGACAAGAAATCGAGCAACCCATAGGAAGGCAGGCATCAAAATAATAAAAACCATCTACCATACAACCCAAAAGGTGATAGCATTCCGGATGCACCGGCAAGAGCCGAAAAGCTGACTCAATGTCCGACTTGGCCAAAAATGCGCCCCGTCCGGCCCTGCCTACCAAATGGACCGCTCGATCAAAGGAGACGTAGGAGACTGAAGCATCCTCCTTAGATATGCCATCGTTCACCGACGTGCCCTTTGGATAAGACAAGTGATGAATTAAACGATAACTACCCACTTCCTTCTTCGGAACCACACCTAAAGGGGACACCCTCAGGTTCTCATATGGGGGGGGCCAAAAACGGACCCATCATACGACCAAAATTTACCTCTTTTTGAACCTTTTCCCGGAGAACCTGTGGGAGTTCCCTGGCGGATTTCAAGTTTCTTGCCAGCTGAGGGGATCGGGAGGGAACAAACGGTATGAAAAAACCAATAGAAAAACCCTCCATAATTTGCTCTGCAGCCGCCCTATCCGGGTACCTATTTAACCACGGCAGCATCCCTTCCACCGACACCGGACTCTTTGCATTCAGCCTGACCCTGGGGCCTGCTGGGTTGCTTAACCTGCTTGGTGCAACGCACTGCTGCATGAGATCCGCCACAGGTGGAACACTCATGTTTAAATTTACAGAGGCCATAGAACTTACAGTGCCCCTCATTGAACAACCAGCAGGCTCCTGGGCGGCGGACGGCCACTGAACCTGAGGCAGCCTGCTGCCCCCCAGTGACCCCAGATTGAAAGGGAGGAACCCTCTGTGACATCATAAGTCGCAACCAGACATCTGTCGCTTTTACCCCCCAACCCAAATCCGGTTGCAACGCAAGGCGGCGACGAAACTCCTCGTCATATGGCCACCATGCGTTACCGCCGTATGACTTATGAGCATTGAATATAGCATCCATGTACATAAAAAGTTCTGAGCAACGCTCGGGATGCCGCTGCCCCATCACACAACCCAGAACAGCGAAGGCCTGGAGCCAATTTCCCATCGTCTTCGCTACACGAGGTTTCCTATCCACGAACCTATCCTGAGTAACCGGTCTACGCTCCCTATCCACTGTATGCTGATCAACTGATACCAACGACCATATGTCTATATACTGATTGGCCCAAATTTTTTCCCGTACAGTATCATCAATATGGGCCCCCAGATGGCTGAGTCCGCAGAAAATTGCTTCCTTGTGCAGGCCCGCCCGCACCGGGGACGCCTTCCGTTGGGTAGCAGCCGATGGCGGAACAGAACCTGGGGACTCAAACCGATGCAACAAGGCCTTAAGGGCCGGAATAAAACCCTGGACCCCTCCCTCACCCCAAACCCCAGATAAATCACACTTACCAACTGCCGGGGCAGGAACCGGAATCACATGCGGGGCCGCCGGCCCCGTTGGATCCAATGGCGTAACAGCAATGGGGACATCGTGTGAGCGTGTAGCACCGCAGGTCGAACGACGGGAGGATCTTGAAATCCCCCGCCGAGACCCACGTCGGTGTGACCTCCTATCTGGACTCATAGAGCTATCGGATGAATATTCTGAGGAGGAAGGGGACCTCCAGCGGGAGGACCTGGACCGACATCGATGACTGCGATATCTGGATTCGTGGCCCTTGCGACCTCGGCGGCGCCTCCCGGAACCGCTAGCCTCGCCACGGTTTTCACGGGCAGAGCCCCTGGCGGACCCAGATGAAGATTGCCTGCACCCTCCAGATGGGCCAGCAACTTCCGGCTGCACGGTATGGGGAAGTATAACCGCTTGCTGATCCATAATGGGAAGCTGGGGGGGAGATAAAGCAACACTAGCAGCGGGAACCACAGGAGCCCCAAGTCCCCCAGCAGCATCTAAAGGCACAGGAGAAGGATCAGGGGACGGAGTAACAATTGCAGCGGGCCCCTGAAGGACCCCTGCCAGTGCCTCACCCTCGTGCACTGAGGAGGATGAAGACGCCTGCTGGGTGTTGCCCATATCCCTAGGGGGCAAACGTACTGGTAGGGGACTGGGGGCAGAAACAGTGGGTGCAGAGGAATCCAGAAGGGGGCTGTAGATAGAAGTAGGGGGTGGGGAATCTCTAAGCAAGGGGCAAGGGACGGGAGTAGTAGGAGCAGACCCTAACAGCTGGGCACTAGAGCCAGAAGCAGCAGCCGCTGCAGAGCAATGTACCTGGGCCACGTGAAGCTGCTGCCTAACTGCCGGTAACATGGGAAGAGAGAGAGGCGCGCACAAGGGAGGGGGCGGAGCCGGCGCCGCCGCGCGAGCAGCCCGAGAACCACGCCCCCCTCCATGCTTTGCACTATCGCTCCGTCCAGCGTGGCCACGCCGTCTGGACATGGGGGGACTAGGACTAAGCCTAGCCGGAGGACGGGATCGCCGCGACGGGCGCCCCGATCCCGACACCTCCGACGGCGCAGACACTTGACTCAGGGGAGGTGTAAGGGAAGGGTTCCCCAGCCCGGCAAGCAGCCGTGCCAGGAAACCCTCCTCAAGCAACGCCCTCTCCCGGATTCTCTCACAGAGGTCGTCGGCCATAATAGCTACCTGCTGCACAGAAGCTTCTCACTTGCCGGGGACTCCACAAAGAGGAAGCCGGAAGCTTCACAACACATTTTATCCCCTATTACTCCTCCTCCCCTTCCTGTTAACTTAGCCTATCCCTGTCCTCCTGCCCTTCTAGGTTACACCCCCCCCCTATTTCTCCAGCTCCTCATTTATTCTTCTCTTCTAACTTTTATTTAACCCCCTCCTTGCCAGTCCGAGACGCCGCCTCCTAAATGGCGCGGCGTCGAACAAACTCCGGGTCCTGGGCAGATTGAGGGGGGAAGGGAGGCACCACAGCAATAAATACCCAGGGGAGGGCCCCTGAAAGCCCGGGAAACTATTGAACCCCTGATTGGTGCACTCCTTCCCCCCCATCCATGGGACATACCGCTATATTTACCCAAAAGCTTTACAGGCAGGGGAGGGGGCTAAAAATCTTGCCTGTATATTTCTTAACCCCTTAACTGCTCACCAGTCAGGGGGCAAGCTAGTTATGCACAGCTTGCCCCTCCATTAAAGGAAGACTGACAGTGGGTTCTCCCGCACTAAACCAAATACACAGGGTTATGGTGCAGCCGAACTGGATTACAATGAGGTATCACTTACCCAGATCCGCAGTCCAGTTCTTGAGATAACCACTGTATTACCTGCCATTGCTAATCTGGTAATGACATGCTTTACGCAATGGAGACAGAACCCTGCATACCCAGCTTCTCTGCCTCCATCCCTACTACACCGATTTGCCTGCCCACCTTGGGCTCACGAAGACCCCTAAGGGGTCTTATAAATATTCATGAGGTGGGCGGGCATATAGGTACAGAGGGGGTGGGGGCATGGAAGCTGGGTATGCCTGGTCCCTCCTCCATTGCACAAAGCCAGACATTTCCAGGTTAGCAGTGCCAGGTAAAAGTATCTCCAGAACCGGACCACAAATTCAGGAAATTATTTTTAATGGTGAAGTAATCTAAAATCCTCGCTCCCCTCCTTGGATCCACTATATGCTGATGATATTTTAGCAAAATTGTCTTCAAGTTACAGTAATACAGTTTCTCATGCAACAATGTCTCAGCTACCTTTAAAGGGGTACTCCGGTGGAAGACAATAATTTTTTTCATATCAACTGGCTCAAGAAAGTTAAAGCATTATATAGGGTAAAATCTTTATCCTCGCCATCCCCGGGGGACACTCCTGCCTGCGGGGATAGTGAATTTACAAATCTGTTTAAAGGGAACCAATCATCAGATTTTACCCTATATAACGCCTAGCAAAGGGTAAAATCTTTATCCTCACCATCCCCGTGGACGCTCCTGTCTGTGGGGATGGTGAGGATTTGAATCTATAAACTAGTCCCCGCCTGCCCCTTAAGTAGTCCCCTGGGTGGGGAACTCCTCTTACCTAGTCCCGTTACTTCGGCCGGCAGTGACGCCCCCTCGGCATGATTGATATGCCGGGTCATCGCTCTGCTCCATCTGTTCAGTGAGCAGAGCGATGAAGCGGCCCGTCAATCAAGCAGAGAGGGACGTCACTGCCAGCCGAAGTAACGGGACTAGGTAAGAGGAGCTCCCCGACCAGAGGACTACTTACGGGGCTGGCGGGGACTAGTTTATAGATTCAAATCCTCACCATCCCCACAGGCAGGAGCGTCCACGGGGATGGTGAGGATAAAGATTTTACCCTTTGCTTTGCTAGGCGTTAGATAGGGTAAAATCTGATGATTGGTTCCCTTTAAACAGATTTGTAAATTACTTTGTGATGTCCCAGTACGGGATATGTTCTTACAGTCCTGTCAGGTTGAGTCCCTGTATGTCCTCAGGGCTCTCCTGCAGTGTTCCCCCATAATGTGAATAGGTTGTATATTAAGTGCAAAGGACCATTGAAGTGGGTCACATGATTGTTAGTCACATGATAATGTTTGTCACATGTTTAAGTCATATGTTTGTTACCCACAGAGCCCCAGGTGACCCGCAGCTGGCCTATGGGCTCCTTGCTTAGCCCCCCTTTATAAGAGGGGGAGGTACTACAATCTCTCTCGTGTTTCACTTTCTTCTGAGGTCAAGTCCAGTCCAGACTTCTCAGAGTCAGTGTCCAGTACATCTGGAGGCCTCAACCTAAATTGCAACCACAAGTCAGTAAGTCAAGTCATCTTTATCTGCTGTCATCATCTCCAGTCAAGTCAATTGTAGTCAGCGTGGCCTGCACCTATAGTCTCTCAAGTCACTGCAAGTCCCAGCAAGCTACGAGGTCTCTCTGTGTCACTGGCCACCTCTCTGGGATATTGGCTGAACTGTATAGACTGAACCATCTGTCTAACCTCAGTAAAAGCTAACGTTAACCTCAACCTTGCCTTGGAATATTATTTGCCCCTGCCCCTGTTTAGTTATTTTCTGTCTAACCACAGTACTCTCTGCTGCCACCTCAGTCCATGTCAGGAACTGTCCAGAGTAGGAGCAAATCCTCATAGCAAACCTATCCTGCACAGGACAGTTCTTGACACAGACAGAGGTGTCAGCAGAGAGCACTGTGGTCAGACTGGAAAGAACAACACAACTTCCTGTGGATCATACAGCAGCTGATAAGTACTGAAATGATTAAGATGTTTTAAAAGAAGCGATTTACAAATGTGTTTAACTTTTTGGCACCAAATAATTTGAAAAAAAAAAAATAAATAAATAAAATATATATATATATATATATATATATATATATATAAATATTGTTTTCCGCCAAAGTACCCATTAAAAAAGGTGGCATGTGAGAGAGCTGCTGAGAAACAATACCCCTTTGGTCCGTCAGTAAAATAAAGTGTGCTGCAGCTTCATACGTCTTTCTCTCTCTTGATACAAGTTTGCAGCTAATCTAGAAAAGTCCGGACTTTGAGTAGGAACAGGATTAACACCCTCATCCTTCCCCCTCTTCCCTTGTGTTTTTTCTTTCAAATAAACCTTCAGGCCCGTGATCTCCCCTCCCCACCCCCTTCTTTCTCAACCTCATCCCTTATCACTGTCTGCAATGCTTTATTGTTTTTGTAATGTGTTCAGGAATGTTAGTGTAGCATGTGGTATGATGTATAACATAGGGAGACCCGTGCTGTGTGTTGTACGATATGTACGGTAAATGTATTCATTTATTGTGTGCTGCTTCCAAGCTTGCACTGTGTTGTGCACTGTGTCACATTGTATGTATGATTATCAAATTGCTTGCTAATAAAGTAATTTTTTTTTTTTTTGTTATCAAAAAGTCCAGTTTCAGACACCAAAAAAGAAGTGGAATAATATCTCTCATCTACCCCTCTCCTCTTTTGTGATTTTTGACCTCAATAAAACCTCAGGCCTGTGATATCCCTTCCCTAACCCCTTCTTTCCCAACTCTCATCCACTACCACTTCCTACATTGCTTTATTGTGGGACTTAGTTTCATATTGTGTATATCGATGTTAGTGTAGCATGTGGTATGATGTATAGCATAGACAGAACTGTGATGTGTGGTGAACTGTTGCTCTATGTACGATAGTTGTATTAATTTGTTGTGTGCTCCTCCCTAACCTGTGCTGTATCGCAGTACATTGAATGTATGTTTATGACGATTGATTGCTAATAAAGTTATTTTTAAGAAAAAGCTTGTCTAGCTTATATAACTGGAAGCTCCCTCTAGGCCCTTCATATCCTGGCTTTGCACCTTGGTCCTTGCATTCTGGCCTCTGATAATCTGGCTTCCAATGCTCAGCAGCAGTTCCCATTCACATCCATGTGAACATGCAGGGACATCAAACCTAGGACACCCGCTGAGCATCTCGTTGCAACCATAGAACATGACCAGATTTTTCTTCTATTCAATAGGGATTTATGAAATGCCATAAATAGAGCTCTTTAGTGGTATTTTTTCTCTCTTGTGGAGCGTTTCTTGGTCAATGTTATTTTTTCTCAATATGCAGCTTGTTCTATGGGGTGGCAATTTCTTTTGTAATTTTCCCATAGGCTTCTCTATTGGAAACAAAAATTCAGATTTGATTATTATGAAAAATGCATGCATAGCATGGTGGTTACTATAAGCCGTAAGAAAAAAGCCACAAAAACCATGTGCCAAAGGGGTTAAACTAAGACTAAAAGTTATCCTTTATCTATGGAACCCCTATGTATTGTGAGAACAAAGGACAGTTTTCCCCAAAATTATTGTTACAGCAGCATGCATGCTCTGCTAAAGCTCAATTCACTATATGAGTGGTCTGAAGAAGTACACCCAGCATACGAAATAGCTACGGTATCATCACTGGCGGCGTCCTGCTCTCCCATGTAACTTGTTTGCTGTGCTTCACCCATATTCAGTAAAAGTATAGTTCCTGCTTGAAGGTTGGTGAGTGCCATTCGTATATACTCTTTGATTGGTTCGGTTATGGATTAAGTCGACAGAGGAACTTTGTGTAGTGTCCTTACACCATGCATAGTATTAGTCGATCTATATGCTGTGTTGTGCCGACCGCTGTTTCTATCTGGACATTCACTTCCTAAATGACTTTAGAAGTTCCATAGAGAATGATTGGCATGGCAGTAAAGACTGCACACTGCAGCTCCATTGACCTGTGTTTTGGTGATCGTTGTGGGTTATAGTGGTCAGATCCCCACAATTCCTAACTTTTAATCTTGGGGTAACACCCCTAAAAGAATACAACATAGCAATAGTGAAACACAGTTTTATTTATTTATTGAGGGGGCACAAGTTTTTTTCAGCACAATCTTTGGAGGATGGTGGCATATTTCAAGCCACACCTCTTTCCACTAAGCCACACCCATTATTTCTAATCCACACCCCTTATTGGCTAAAACACAAACTGTACTGTGAACTGTAATAGAAAGATAAAAAAAAGGGCACACCGTAATTGGCTGGTAGAGTGACAGAGTGATAAAAAATAAAAATAAAAAACACACTCACCAAATATTGTTGCGCTCAGAACACATCACCTGTTCAGAGTCCCAGAATCTTCAATCGGAGCTACCTCCGCAATAAAATATATTCATTGCCGTAGCCACACATTTATTATAAATCGGACATACATAACATGTTTCCGGCCTGAAACAGACCCTTCATCAGGTTTGGTGCATTGTACCTGATGAGGGGTCTGTTTCAGACCGGAAACACGTCCCAAAACACATTTGCAGTAACCAGCATCAGTTTTGCCCGGAGTGTTCCTTTAAGAAAGAACGCTTGACTTGAATCTCTGACATTGCTTTATGAAGATACTTAATGGAATCTATATTTTACGCCTTGCAGTTGGAGGGGAATATAGACATCAAGGAAGATCATTAAAAACACATAAAAAGGATAATTCGATAAAAAAAAAAACGCCTGCCCGCCATTAGACTATAATGAGCAGAATGTGGTGGACATTATTAATGGACTGTATCAATCTAAGGTCAGCAACCGTGACGTTCCGACCGTCGTGTAACCACAACTTTCAGCAGGTCTTAAAACACAATGTTTAAACCAACCACCCCGCCTCACTAAAAACAACAAAAAAAGCAATAATCACAATTGCGCTAATTATGAGTTATGCCACCTCATTAGTGATTCTTTCTCCCATTTGTGTTGGGTAATTAAGTCGGCGTTCGGAAGAATTTCAAAGCCGGCGCTGGTAACACTTCATTAGGTAGAGGAGAGTCCCCAATGAAAATTAGTGGAGAGCGGCACTTGATATCATCCCTGGATCTGATCACGGGGAACATTTGCACTGTACACAAACGTTACGCAATTAGAATAAATTAAGAAACATTTTAAGGCTGATTTACTGTATGAAAATGCTTTAATATGTGTTCAGCAGCTGCTACAATTACAGGATTACAAATACGAATTAGCAGGAGGATTAACCTTGTTATATCAGGAATTGCATCAGCAAGCTGCTAAAACCAAAAAAGTTTTCGAGATACTTTCGGAGCCAGCTTGACTCTAGCATCTGTCTTCGGGATTTACGTCTTGTTGACATTTAGGTAATTACGTATTGATATTTGCTATTTTATGGTTTGGAAAGGGTTTGAGGAATACAACTCCTGGTAATGTTTGCAGGAGAAAATATCATTTTGTAATATTGGAACAAGACGGTTGAAGCAGAAAAAACCCTCTGTGATAGAAATGTCCATACAAATTTTATAGTGATCTTCAAACTGTGGGCATGCTGGGAGTTGTAGTTTTGCACTCCTAGCACTCCTCTGTCCTCATATTAGCAAAAAAGTTCATTGTGTAATACAGTGTTTTCCAACCAGGGTGCCTTCAGCTGTTGCAAAACTACAACTCACAGCATGCCCGGACAGCCGTTGGCTGTCCGGGCATGCTGGGAGTTGTAGTTTTGCACCAGCTGGAGGCACCTTGGTTGGGAAACACTGGTGTAAGGTTACCAAGTTAAAGGGTTTATCCACCATAAGGTGATTTTAGTACGTACCTGGCAGACAGTAATGGACATGCTTAGGAAGGATTTGTGCTTGTCTTGTGGCTAAATGGCTATGTTGTGAGATCACCATAAAATCCGTGGCTAGCTTTTTGTGAACTGGTATTTCCTGTTTGATTTTTCTTTTTTTGACTACAAATCCCAGAATTCCATTTTCCTCCCTCCCACACACCAGCCACCCCACCCATTGAAACATAAATGAGCTGCATCCATTCAAAAGACCTGTGTTTTCCAATCAGGGTGCCTACAGCTGTTGCATTAGTTGCAGATTGATCTCTCTCCCACCAAGCGATCGCTCCACCCATTGAAGCAGACAGGCTCCCTGTCATCAGCTGACTAGTGAGTCAGGTCTCGGCCGCATTGCAAGCTGGGAAAAATCTGAGACAACAGTCATTTTGTATGCTGGTAAAAACAAATATTGGGGTCAAAATCACAGAAGAATTGTGAGAAAACCGTCACACACAGGTACAGACAGTATATTATGAACTACACTAACTTTACAGCCCCTGTAGCATAGTCAAAGAAAAAAAAATCCTGGAATACCCCTTTAACATTAGAAAGAAGCCAACATGCACCCCAATACCCCCATCTCCTCCCCATGACTCCACCCATCCAAAAACATCATCAAATGGTTTCTATGGTTTTCAAAATGTACTTCAAATGAACCATGGAAGGTCCGGGAAATCGTGATATGATCGTGAAACTGGCCACGTCCACATTTTTGACCACCACAAACTATATTTTAGTCAACTTTTTTTTAACTTCTTAGTTGACATCGAGCTCACCTTGTCCCCGAGATGTCTCCACTGTTCACATCTCTACAACCTTTTTAATTAAAGGGGTACTTGGGAAAACCTTTTTTTTATTCAGATTAACTGGTGCCAGAAAGGTAAACAGATTTGTAAATTACTTCTATTTAAAAATCTTAATCCTTTCAGTACTTATCAGCTGCTTTATGCCCCACTTGAAGTTGAGTTGTTCTTTTCTGTCTGACCCCAGTGCTCTCTGCTGACACCTCTGTCCATGTCACGAACTGTCCAGAGCAGCATAGGTTTGCTATGGGGATTTTCTCCTACTCTGGACAGTTCCTGACATGGACAGAGGTGTCAGCAGAGAGCACATCCTGTGAAACACAGCTGTTCAGTGTGAGTAGTGTGCGGGTGTGTCCCTGTTTGAGCTCTCCAGGACTTCCAAGAGAACTACAGAGGCAGGTGTTCTAACTGCTTTTCCCAGGAGGGTGGCAGACTCCTGGGGAGAGCCTCCCCTGCATGGAGCCCCGGAAATCTCGAGCCTCCACTTCCCGTTCTTCCAGGCTGGCGGGGGGTGGAGAGAAAACTGCAACAGCCATTGTTCCGGCCGGAGGAAGAAAATCTGGCAGAGTCTGCAGCAATGCAGGCTCTGCTTCCACGGCGACGGGTGCCAACCAGAGATCTGGAGGAAGCAAGGCGAGGAGGAAAAAAGTGGAGATGTGGGCAGAGAGAGGGCCCAAGGAGTCGAGCGATACATACTGCTCCCGCATGGCCGCACGCTTTGCGGAATATGACCAGTGCGGTAAGGAGCTGAGGATGGCCAGGGAGGATCTACGTGTGGCTCAGAATCTGGTGAGCACGGGGTCCAAAAAGAACAGGCCAGAGCTAAGAAAGAGGATCACAGCGCTGAAAAGCGAGATTGTGAAGCTGGAGGAGAGGAGAGACGAGATCCTGGAGGGAAGCGGTCTTTTCCAGGAAAAGCTGATTAATGAAGACCGGTTTGCCGCCACGAAATCCCCAGGTAAGGTGGAGGTGGATGATGGGGAGAGTAGTGGCGGTGAAGAAAGTGAGGATGGTGGTGATGAGGAAAAGGATGAGAATGTGGAGGAAGACGCTGTGCCTGTGGCTGCTCCCTGTGACACCCAGGCCACCCAGGACAGCTATATTGAACCGGCCCAGGTGGCTCTTCCTTCAAGTGAGAGCGAGGAGGATGATGTGGAGAGTGAGGCTGGGGGATTGCTAAGGGCGATAGTCATGCAGGAGTCCCCAGCCCACCTCCAGCATTTCACCTTTGGTGATGATCTCTGTGATGATGTGGCAGTTAAGAGGAAAAAGCAAAAGACACAAGAATCAGTGAAGTACGTGTTTGTTCCTTTCCAGCAGTCTGGGCCAGCTGCAAAGCTGGTTCAGGCTGCTGGGCCCCCCAGACTGCCAGACTCCGTTTCTGTGGTGGAACGGAGCCAGCATGGGGGGTACAGCATGGCGTCAGTAAAAGCTGCAGACACAATAGATGTGAAGCCCACCCATCCTGCCGGTAGGGAGGGGCAGGATGGGCTTATGGTGGGAAGCGCGAGTTATGCCCCTGTGTGCTCGGGGGGCGGTTCCCCGAGTACTGTGGGCATTACCGGCACTGCGGGGCACTCCCCTGTGAGGGGGGGGAGTGTCCGGGCGCCGGGATTATCCACAGAGCCTGTGAAGTTGGGTGAAGCAGGTGCTGGCGCTGTGGGAGGAGCTGGGGTGCGCCCGGTGGGGCAGCCCCAGAATCAAGATATGATATCAGCCATGTAGGCGAAACCATCGGCGTCGACCCCAGCAGCGGCTAAGCCAGCACAAAGGACTTTACTAAAGCCAGCCATACTACAAGTCCCAGCCAGCCCAGAATTTGTTAGTCAGGACAAGAATGTAGGATGTGATATTGATGGGTGTAGTAGTGTTGTGGGTGAGAGGAGTGTATGTGGGAGTGTCAGTGGATTGAATGTTGATGGGAGTGGTAGTAGTATGGCTGGAAATAAAGAGGTTGAGAGTTGTGGTGTGAATGGTGTTGTAAGTGGTTCTGGGTCTGGTCCGGCTGCCCCCCCGGCAGTGACTGCTCCTAGGAGCTATGCTAATGTCGCTGCCGGGGGTTCAGGGGGGTCCCCGTCTCCGTCCGGCCCTGGGGGCCATTTGCAACAGCGCCTCCTGGAGGCTCTACGCAGGGGTGACAGGTCGATCCAGGTAGAGGGAAGGGGTGAGGTCAACCTGTCTTTCTGGATAGAGAGGCACGGTTTGGGGGCTTTCCGAGAGCGGAATGGGGAGGTGGTCTGGTCCCTCCCGACAACCGGGCAGGACAATAACCGTAGGAATGTGGTCCGTCTGATTTGGAGGGGCGAGGATGCGTGCCCACCTCGCGCTAAAGTGGTTGAGCTCCTCCTTCAGATGGAATTCAGGGCGAGTGACATCTTTGCCCTGATTCACCCCTACGGATCGTCTGAGTTTGACGTCAGTTTCGTTCGGCCAGAGGGTCTCGAACTCTTCTGGTCGAATTACGAAGTGGCAAAAAACGAGCCCGGCTGGCGGGATTTCGCCGTAAAGGCGATTTCCCGTCAGAATGCTGTCAAGAAGGTGACCGTTTTGACCCGTAACGAGTCACTTTCTTGTTATGACATCATGACCTGGCTCGGACGGTATGGGGATGTGACGGACATGCCCAAGAAAAACTTGGATGAGCACGGGATCTGGTCCGGGGCCTGGACGTTTTCCGTCAAACTCAAGCGTTCAGGGAGTACGGTTGCCCACATTCCGTCAGCCGCCTTCCTTGGACGTGATAGGATCCAGGTCTTCTACCAGGGGCAGCCTAAGGTCTGTCACAGGTGTGGCAGCCCCACCCACTTTAGCGCCGCCTGTACTGTACAGGTCTGCGCTTTGTGTGGTGGGGTGGGACATCTGGCCGCATCCTGTAGGCAGATCCGGTGCCATCTGTGTGGTGTCCTTGGGCACCCATTTAGCCGTTGTCCTAGCGCCTTCGCCCGTGCAGCGGCCGCTCCGGCTGAGGAGAGCTGTGAAGTTGCCTCGGCCGGGGAGGGTATGGGCAGGGATGGGGGTGCAACAGGGCTCATGAGGAGGAAAAAGGGCCCCGCCAAACTAAGGCGGGAGGAAAATCGTAGAAGGAGTAGGGAGCTGGAGAGTGCCCAGGTGACGGGGGTAGCTCCGGCCTCTGCTCCTGAAGCTGGCCCTGTAACCGCTGAAGCCCTGGAGGAGGATGTGCTGGATGGGGAGATCAGGAGGCTTCACAGAGAGGAAGGCAATATGGCCGACCCTTCCGATTCCTCCCACTATGAAAGTGTGGATGAGGAGAGTGGGGAGAGGCCTAAAAAGAAAGACAAGGGCAAAAGGAAAGGGAGAAAGAAGAGGTCAGAGCCCTCTGTTCCTTGTACTACGGGCCAGGTTCAAAACGGAAGCCTGACTGCCCCCCCTCTGGTTGACCTGTCAAACCGGTACCTCGTCCTCGATACCATTTCCTCCCCCTCCTTGGCTGGGGAGGGTGAGGGCGAGGTGCCTAGGGAGAAAGAGCCTCTGGGAGGAACTGGGCCCTGTCCTATTGAGGCACCTTCCTCAGAGGGCAGGGCTAGACCGGGGTTGGACGGAGACAGGGATAATATGGATCTATCTGAATCGAAAAAAAGATCCAAGAGTGGTCCTGCCCTCTCGTCTTCTTCGGGGGATGAGGGGGCAAAAAAGAAGGGAAAACAAAAGTAAAGGGTGTGGCCGTCTAATTTAATCACCCTGTATGGCGGCACTCACCTCATTGACGCTGGCATCTATTAATTGTGCCAGCATAAAGTCGGATACGGCTAGATTCGCAGCCTTTGATTTTCTCGGCCGCGTTGAAGCCGAAATTTTCTTTTTACAGGAGACCAGGTTGTCAGATCTAGCCTCTCTGGTAAAAGCCAGAAGAGAGTGGAGGCGTGGTCCCTCCCACTGGTCTCTTGCGGCTGAGCCGTATAGTGGGGTGGCGGTCCTTTTTACCGCTCCTGTTGAATGCCGACGGGTTATTGAATTAGAAATGGGGAGGTGCCTGATCTTAGATGTCTTCATGAAGGGACAAGAGCTCCGGCTCATTAATATCTAAGCAAAGTAAGCGGGGCCGCAAAGATCTCTTTATGAGGATTAAGCCCTTTCTTTTTACGAGTCGGCAGGTGATCTTTGGAGGGGACTTCAATAATGTCACGAGGTCCCAAGATAGGAGAGGCTCCAATAGTCCGCTGACTTGCGATAGTGTGGTGCTGATTAGCATAGCCAGAGAAGCTCGCCTAGAGGATGCCCACATCCGGAGCCCCTCGGGCCACGCGGGTTTCACCTATCATCAAGGTAGTCGCAGGTCTAGGATAGATAGGTTTTATTTAAAGGAGGAAGCCGTCTCTTCTGCAGTGTCCGTGGTTGAGGTGGAGTTCTCCGATCACTGTATGATTTTGTTTTCCCTGAATGTTTCAGAAACCCCCCGGATGGGAAAAGGTTATTGGAAGCTGAATTCGTCCCTCCTGGAGGAAGCGGAGATAAGACAGTCCTTTGAGGATTTTCTTCAGAGTCAGGTACCTTTACTGGGCCTATGTAGTAGTAAGTCAGAGTGGTGGGAGATATTCAAGAAGCGGGTTGCGGGGTTCTTCCGCCAGCTCTCGAGCCTCAGGTCCCTGAACAGGTATCGCCTGTATCAGGGTCTGAGGAGGAAACTCGAGCTTCTTGTCTCGACTGGAGGTAGCCAAGAGGATATCTCCAGAGTGAAGTCCTTGCTGATGAGGTGTCAGTACGATAGGCACGCATCTTTGGTTTTTGAGAGGGATTTCGGGAAGTACCGCTCGCCCGACCCTTACAGAAACTGTAAGATGTCAGTGAGTAGTAAAGTCATTTCAGGACTGATTGATAGTACAGGATCTCTGAATCGGTCCAGATCAGGGATCTTGGAGATCGTCAGATCCTTCTACTCTCACCTCTTGGGAAGGAAGGATCTGGATCGGGATGTGATGTCGGGTTTCCTGGCTGAAACCATTCCTGAGCCAGGGGTAGACCCCTCTCTTGGCGTTTTGGCAGAAGAGATCAGGGAAGAGGAAGTGAGACTGGCGATCGAGGGGCTTGCCCCCAAGAAGTCGCCAGGTCCGGATGGCTTAACATCTGAGTGGTACAGGACCTTTAAGGAGTCTTTAGCTCCCCTCTTGACTGAGGTATTCAATGAGTGTCTCTCCTCGGGCACTCTGCCAAAGTCAATGAGGAGGTCAGCCCTGATTCTTCTCTCAAAGGGTAAAGATCCCAGCCGTATTGAGAATTGGAGACCCATAGCTCTTCTCAATACGGACAGGAAGCTTCTGGCCAAGATACTGTTTAATCGGCTGATGAAGTTTGCACCCCGGCTCCTTTCGGGGGCCCAGCACTGCTCTGTTCCAGGCCGAAGCACCATAAGTGCTGTCCTTAGTGTCAGGGAGGCAGTGGAGCGGAGTAGTGCGGGTTTCTGGAAGGGGTACTTGCTGTCCTTGGATCAGGCCAAAGCATTTGATCGGGTGAACCACGAGTACCTCTGGTCCGTCCTCCTGAGATATGGCTTACCGAGTACTTTTGTTAATTGGCTTAAGATCTTGTATGCAGGGGCAGAGAGTTTCCCACTGGTGAACGGGTGGTCTGGCCACTCTTTTGGAGTGGGGTCTGGAGTCCGTCAGGGTTGTCCTTTGAGCCCGCTGTTATATGTGTTCGCGATCGATCCCTTCCTTAGGAGGGTGAGTTGCGGACCGTTGGCAGGAGTCGGGATGAGTTTGGCGGAGCCGGGGGCCATCCAGGGGGTAGTGGCGTACGCCGACGATGTCACTATTTTCGTCTCCTCGAGAGAGGGGGTTGATGTGGTGATGTCGGAGGTGGAACGCTACTCGGAGGCATCCGGGTCTAAGATCAACCGGGATAAGTGTGAGAGTCTCTGGCTGGGAGGGGGGGATCCCACGTTTGATCTCCCGGACACCCTTCCAGGGCCCCAAGAATCAGCAAAAGTCTTAGGCATCACATTTGGCCAGGATGATTATCCCACCAAAAACTGGGATGGTAAGCTCCAGGATGCCACTCAGAAGGTGGACCAGTGGAAGGGTTGGTCTTTGACCCTCAGGGAAAGGGTACACCTGATCAAATCGTACCTGCTCCCCTTGTTTATCTATCTGGGCAGCGTATGTATCTTGCCAGAGGCTTACTACACTAGGATCTACAGCCTTTTTTTTCAACTGTTATGGGGGAACAGGATGAACCTAGTCAAGAGGGAGGTTACGTACCGCACGAGGAGACTAGGGGGTTTATCTATGGTAAACCCTGTGGTGTTCTTAACAAACACCTTTTTAAAAGCTAACATCTCAAACCTCTGGTCAGAGAGGGCTCCTCCGTGGGTACTCTCCTGCAGGGAGTGGTTTCGGCCTTTCTTCCAGGAATGGGAGACAGGAGGGCAAGTGAAGGACCTCCGTACGCCCCATGGATATCTTCCGGCTTACGCTACCCCGACTCTGAAGGCGATACGTCGGTGGGGTCTGGGAGTGTGGGAGATCAGGACCCAGTCAAGGCAGTTCCTTGACAAACGGGTTCTGTTGACCCACTTCCAGAAGCCTCTGGCACTCAGGGACTGCCCAGGTCGGGATCTGAGGGTGGGGTTGTACCTTTTAAACATGAAAAGGATCCCCCAGAAGTTTTGGGACTTGGCCTGGCGCTGCTTTCAGGGGAAGCTATATGTAAGGGACAACCTGAAGTGCAGGAACTCTGATGACCGGGGATGTCCCCGAGAAGAGTGTGGGGACACGCTGGAAAGCATGGACCACTTCCTGCTTCATTGTCCCTTTGTCACGATGCCGGCTGGCAGGTAGTGGATCCTCTGTGCCAGAGAGGGATTGGCGTGGACCGTGCTAGTGGACCGGTTCTAAGCCACTACTGGTTTTCACCAGAGCCCGCCGCAAAGCGGGATGGTCTTGCTGCGGCGGTAGTGACCAGGTCGTATCCACTAGCAACGGCTCACCTCTCTGGCTGCTGAAGATAGGCGCGGTACAAGGGAGTAGGCAGAAGCAAGGTCGGACGTAGCAGAAGGTCGGGGCAGGCAGCAAGGATCGTAGTCAGGGGCAACGGCAGAAGGTCTGGAACACAGGCTAGGAACACACAAGGAACGCTTTCACTGGCACAATGGCAACAAGATCCGGCAAGGGAGTGCAGGGGAAGTGAGGTGATATAGGGAAGTGCACAGGTGAACACACTAATTGGAACCACTGCGCCAATCAGCGGCGCAGTGGCCCTTTAAATCGCAGAGACCCGGCGCGCGCGCGCCCTAGGGAGCGGGGCCGCGCGCGCCGGGACAGAACAGACGGAGAGCGAGTCAGGTACGGGAGCCGGGGTGCGCATCGCGAGCGGGCGCTACCCGCATCGCGAATCGCATCCCGGCTGGCAGCGGAATCGCAGCGCCCCGGGTCAGAGGATGTGACCGGAGCGCTGCAGCGGGGAGAGTGAAGCGAGCGCTCCGGGGAGGAGCGGGGACCCGGAGCGCTCGGCGTAACAGTACCCCCCCCCTTGGGTCTCCCCCTCTTCTTAGAGCCTGAGAACCTGAGGAGCAGACTTTTGTCTAGGATGTTGTCCTCAGGTTCCCAGGATCTCTCTTCAGGACCACAACTCTCCCAGTCCACTAAAAAAAAAGTTTTCCCTCTGACCTTTTTGGAAGCTAAGATCTCTTTGACAGAGAAGATGTCCGAGGAGCCGGAAACAGGAGTGGGAGGAACAGATTTGGGAGAAAAACGGTTGAGGATGAGTGGTTTGAGAAGAGAGACGTGAAAGGCATTAGGGATACGAAGAGAAGGAGGAAGAAGAAGTTTATAAGAGACAGGATTAATTTGACACAAAATTTTGAAAGGACCAAGATAGCGTGGTCCCAACTTGTAGCTAGGGACACGGAAGCGGACATATTTAGCGGAGAGCCATACCTTGTCTCCAGGGGAAAAAACGGGAGGAGCTCTTCTTTTCTTATCCGCGAACTTCTTCATGCGTGATGAAGCCTGTAAGAGAGAATTTTGGGTCTCTCTCCATATGATG
Organism: Hyla sarda; assembly: GCF_029499605.1. Lineage (NCBI taxonomy): Eukaryota > Metazoa > Chordata > Amphibia > Anura > Hylidae > Hyla > Hyla sarda. The sequence continues at coordinate 33,699,573 of NC_079195.1, read as the reverse complement.
GAAAGGTCACGAGAAATTTCATCCACAGCGGGCAGACCAGAGGGCAAGGGAGTAGGGAGGGGGGGAAGAGGGTGACGGCCGTACACCACGAAAAATGGGGATTTGGAGGAAGATTCAGAGACCCTGAAGTTATACGAGAATTCGGCCCATGGGAGGAGATCTGCCCAGTCATCCTGGCGGGAGGAAACAAAATGTCGCAAATAATCACCCAAGATCTGGTTAATTCTTTCTACTTGTCCATTGGACTGGGGATGATATGCAGAAGAAAAATTTAATTTAATCTTGAGTTGTTTACAGAGAGCCCTCCAGAATTTAGACACGAATTGGACGCCTCTATCCGAGACAATCTGCGTAGGCAACCCGTGAAGACGAAAAATGTGTACAAAAAATTGTTTAGCCAACTGAGGCGCAGAAGGAAGACCAGGAAGAGGGATGAAATGTGCCATTTTGGAGAATCGATCAACGACCACCCAAATAACAGTGTTGCCACGGGAAGGGGGTAAATCAGTAATAAAATCCATACCAATCAGAGACCAAGGCTGTTCGGGGACAGGCAGAGGATGAAGAAAACCAGCGGGCTTCTGGCGAGGAGTCTTATCCCGGGCACAGATAGTGCAGGCTCGCACAAAGTCCACAACATCCGTCTCCAGAGTCGGCCACCAATAGAAGCGGGAGATGAGTTGCACAGATTTCTTGATGCCCGCATGACCTGCGAGATGGGAGGAGTGACCCCATTTGAGGATTCCGAGGCGTTGGCGTGGAGAAACAAAGGTCTTTCCTGGAGGAGTCTGCCTGATGGAGGCAGGAGAAGTGGAGATCAGGCAGTCAGGTGGAATGATGTGTTGCGGAGAGAGTTCAACTTCTGAGGCATCCGAGGAACGAGAGAGAGCATCGGCCCTAATGTTCTTATCGGCAGGACGAAAGTGAATCTCAAAATTAAATCGGGCAAAGAACAGAGACCACCGGGCCTGGCGAGGATTCAGCCGTTGGGCAGACTGGAGGTAGGAGAGGTTCTTGTGGTCGGTGTAGATAATAACAGGAAAACTTGATCCCTCCAGCAGATGCCTCCATTCCTCAAGTGCTAATTTAATGGCTAGAAGCTCTCGATCCCCGATGGAGTAGTTCCTCTCCGCCGGAGAGAAGGTCCTAGAAAAAAAACCACAAGTGACAGCATGCCCGGAGGAAATTTTTGGAGAAGAACAGCTCCAGCTCCCACTGAGGAGGCATCAACCTCCAATAGGAAGGGTTTGGAAGGGTCAGGTCTGGAGAGGACGGGAGCCGAAGAAAAGGCAGACTTGAGTCGTTTAAAGGCGTCTTCTGCTTGAGGAGGCCAGGACTTGGGATCAGCATTTTTTTTGGTTAAAGCCACGATAGGAGCCACAATGGTAGAAAAATGTGGAATAAATTGCCTGTAATAATTGGCGAACCCCAAAAAGCGTTGGATAGCACGGAGTCCGGAGGGGCGTGGCCAATCTAAGACGGCAGAGAGTTTGTCTGGATCCATCTGTAGTCCCTGGCCAGAGACCAAATATCCTAGAAAAGGAAGAGATTGGCATTCAAACAGACATTTCTCGATTTTGGCATAGAGTTGATTGTCACGAAGTCTCTGAAGAACCATACGGACATGCTGGCGGTGTTCTTCTAGATTGGCAGAAAAAATTAGGATATCGTCCAGATATACAACAACACAGGAGTATAACAGATCACGAAAAATTTCATTGACAAAGTCTTGGAAGACGGCAGGGGCGTTGCACAGGCCAAAGGGCATGACCAGATACTCAAAGTGTCCATCTCTGGTGTTAAATGCCGTTTTCCACTCATCCCCCTCTCTGATGCGGATGAGGTTATAGGCGCCTCTTAAGTCCAATTTAGTAAAGATGTGGGCACCTTGGAGGCGATCAAAGAGTTCAGAGATGAGGGGTAAGGGGTAGCGGTTCTTAACCGTGATTTTATTAAGACCGCGGTAGTCAATGCAAGGACGTAGGGAGCCATCTTTTTTGGACACAAAGAAAAATCCGGCTCCGGCAGGAGAGGAGGATTTACGGATAAAGCCCTTTTTTAGATTCTCCTGGACGTATTCAGACATGGCAAGAGTCTCTGGGGCAGAGAGAGGATAAATTCTGCCCCGGGGTGGAGTAGTGCCCGGGAGGAGGTCGATAGGACAATCATAAGGCCTGTGAGGAGGTAGAGTCTCAGCTTGTTTTTTGCAGAAAACATCCGCGAAGTCCATATAGGCCTTAGGGAGACCGGTTACTGGAGGAACCACAGAGTTACGGCAAGGGTTACTGGGAACCGGTTTTAGACAGTTCTTGGAACAAGAGGACCCCCAACTCTTGATCTCCCCAGTGGACCAATCCAGGGTTGGGGAATGAAGTTGAAGCCAGGGAAGTCCAAGGAGAATTTCCGAGGTGCAATTGGGGAGGACCAAAAGTTCAATCCTCTCGTGATGAGATCCGATGCTCATAAGAAGGGGCTCCGTGCGGAAACGTATGGTACAGTCCAATCTTTCATTATTTACACAATTGATGTAGAGGGGTCTGGCGAGACTGGTCACCGGGATGTTGAACCTGTTGACGAGAGAGGCCAAAATAAAATTTCCTGCAGATCCAGAGTCCAAGAAGGCCACAGTAGAGAAGGAGAAGGCAGAGGCAGACATCCGCACAGGCACAGTAAGACGTGGAGAAGCAGAGTAGACATCAAGGACTGTCTCAGCTTTGTGCGGAGTCAGCGTACGTCTTTCCAGGCGGGGAGGACGGATAGGACAATCCCTCAGGAAGTGTTCGGTACTAGCACAGTACAGGCAGAGGTTCTCCATACGGCGTCGTGTCCTCTCTTGAGGTGTCAGACGAGACCGGTCGACCTGCATAGCCTCCACGGCGGGAGGCACAGGAACAGATTGCAGGGGACCAGAGGAGAGAGGAGCCGAGGAGAAGAAACGCCTCGTGCGAACAGAGTCCATATCTTGGCGGAGTTCCTGACGCCTTTCGGAAAAACGCATGTCAATGCGAGTGGCTAGGTGAATAAGTTCATGTAGATTAGCAGGAATTTCTCGTGCGGCCAGAACATCTTTAATGTTGCTGGATAGGCCTTTTTTGAAGGTCGCGCAGAGGGCCTCATTATTCCAGGATAATTCTGAAGCAAGAGTACGGAATTGTACGGCATACTCGCCAACGGAAGAGTTACCCTGGACCAGGTTCAACAGGGCAGTCTCAGCAGAAGAGGCTCGGGCAGGTTCCTCAAAGACACTTCGGATTTCCGAGAAGAAGGAGTGTACAGAGGCAGTGACGGGGTCATTGCGGTCCCAGAGCGGTGTGGCCCATGACAGGGCTTTTCCGGACAGAAGGCTGACTACGAAAGCCACCTTAGACCTTTCAGTGGGAAACAGGTCCGACATCATCTCCAGATGCAGGGAACATTGGGAAAGAAAGCCACGGCAAAACTTAGAGTCCCCATCAAATTTATCCGGCAAGGATAGGCGTAGCCCAGGAGCGGCCACTCGCTGCGGAGGAGGTGCAGGAGCTGGCGGAGGAGATGACTGCTGAAGCTGTGGTAGTAACTGTTGTAGCATAACGGTCAGTTGAGACAGCTGTTGGCCTTGTTGCGCTATCTGTTGTGACTGCTGGGCGACCACCGTGGTGAGGTCAGCGACAACTGGCAGAGGAACTTCAGCGGGATCCATGGCCGGATCTACTGTCACGATGCCGGCTGGCAGGTAGTGGATCCTCTGTGCCAGAGAGGGATTGGCGTGGACCGTGCTAGTGGACCGGTTCTAAGCCACTACTGGTTTTCACCAGAGCCCGCCGCAAAGCGGGATGGTCTTGCTGCGGCGGTAGTGACCAGGTCGTATCCACTAGCAACGGCTCACCTCTCTGGCTGCTGAAGATAGGCGCGGTACAAGGGAGTAGGCAGAAGCAAGGTCGGACGTAGCAGAAGGTCGGGGCAGGCAGCAAGGATCGTAGTCAGGGGCAACGGCAGAAGGTCTGGAACACAGGCTAGGAACACACAAGGAACGCTTTCACTGGCACAATGGCAACAAGATCCGGCAAGGGAGTGCAGGGGAAGTGAGGTGATATAGGGAAGTGCACAGGTGAACACACTAATTGGAACCACTGCGCCAATCAGCGGCGCAGTGGCCCTTTAAATCGCAGAGACCCGGCGCGCGCGCGCCCTAGGGAGCGGGGCCGCGCGCGCCGGGACAGAACAGACGGAGAGCGAGTCAGGTACGGGAGCCGGGGTGCGCATCGCGAGCGGGCGCTACCCGCATCGCGAATCGCATCCCGGCTGGCAGCGGAATCGCAGCGCCCCGGGTCAGAGGATGTGACCGGAGCGCTGCAGCGGGGAGAGTGAAGCGAGCGCTCCGGGGAGGAGCGGGGACCCGGAGCGCTCGGCGTAACACCCTTTAATATAGGGGTTTACAACCGGGTGGGCGCTTCCATCGGCTGGAGTCAACTTGCCGGCCTTACCTATCCGGAGTGGGCTTATGGGGCATTCAGGACACTGGGTGACCGAGACCGGGGCACTTTATTCTTAGTTATTTTAGTGGTTAGGTACTACACGTGGAACGCACGGTGTTTAGTGTCGACCCAGCAGAAAATCCTCTCCGAGGTGGAGGTCTGTAGGAATATCACTGGTGACCTCGGGAAGATCAGGTCTTTGGAGTATGGCAGTCTTGGTACCAGTAGGGCTTCTCTCCTGTGGAGAGGGTTTTCTTTTGATGTGCCCTAGGTACTAGATCTTTTGGGTAGAGTACCTTTATTTTGGATAGGGGAAGTGTGATAGGGATAGAGATAGGGTGAGAGTAGGGTTAGCTTTAATGGAGGGATAGAATTAGGGAGAATTGTAGGGGGAGTTAGGAAAAGAGTTAAAAATTATTTTGGTGTATCAAGTCTGCCATCCTTCTTCCTGGTGGTGGGCTAATGCATGTGCACGCTAGCTTTTTTGTTTTGTTTTAAGCTGATATGGCATGAAGGGCTTACAGGCGACCAAACTTGGGCCTAAAGTGGGTTGTGGTTCAGTGTCTGTTAGTTAGTATGTATAAGTTTGTGAATAAGTTGGTTGGGTGGAGTGCTAGGTGGGGAGGGTGTATTTGTGGGTGGTGGTGTGTTTTCGTGTTTTTGGGGGACCTGACATGGGTCAGTTAAGGACAGAACTTTGTAAACTGTAGAGGAACGGTATGGACTCTGACCCATGTGCAGGAGGGGTGGTGTGGGTGAGGGCACAGTTCTAGTGTAGGGATTTCCTGTATTTTTTTTTTTTTTTTTTGTAGGTTTCTGTAAATAGGGTGCATATATTTATGTTTATATACTATATTTTATTAATTTCTATTAGTGATTTTGTATCTATTTGGTTTTGTATCTACATCGTTTTATATTGTCTCATATTATAGTTATGGCAGTCGGACCAGTTGTTGTGTTATGTGTTTTTGTTTATTTATTTATATTTTTAATTTTTATATTTTTAATTTATTTATTTTCCCCTTTTGTTTTGTTTCCCGAGTATGGATGGTTTTGAGTCACAGCCGGGTAGTGCTAATTTTATGTTTAAGCCAAGTTGTGCTGTTTATTTTTATTTATTTATTTCTTTATTTTTATAATTATTATTATTTATTTATTTATTTATTTTATTTTTTATTTTTTTAGCCCCCCCCCCCCCCGAGTATGGATGGTTTGAGTTACAGCCAGATAGTGCTAATTTTATGTTTATGTTTAAGCCAAGTTGTGCTGTTTTTATGTTCATTTTTGGTATGTGTGTCAGTGTGTTTTTGTTTGTTTGTTTTCTTTTTGCTTTGTAAAGCTGGGCTGGCCGGTTAGGCAGGGTTTTGTTTTTGATTTATATTATAGCTGGTTAAGCTTGTTTTTTGTTGTATTGGATAAGTTTTGTATTTTTATAATAAAAAGAGTGTCAGCAGAGAGCACTATGGGCAGACAGAAAAGAACAACTCAACTTCCTGTGGAGCATACAGCAGCTGATAAGTACTGGAAGGATTAAGATTTTGAAATAGAAGTAATTTACAAATCTGTTTAACTTTCTGGCACCAGTTAATCTGAAAAAATAAATTTTCCCACCGGAGTACCCCTTTAATTAAAAAGGTTGCAGAGATGTGAACAGTGGAGACGTCTCGGGAACAAAGTGAGCTCAATGTCAACTAAGAAGTAAAGAAAATTGATTAAAACATAGTTTGTGGTGGTCAAAAATGTGGACGTGGCCACTGTGGTCAGACAGAAAAGAAATGCAAAAAAGAAATACAACTTGCTCTGTAGTATACAGCAGCTGATAAGTACTGGAAGGATTAAGATTTTTTAATAGAAGTAATTTACAAATCTGTTTAACTTTCTGGAGCCAGATTATATGAAAAAAAATGTGGAGAACCCCTTTAACTCCTTTATTACAAGAGACTAGAAAATTCTCAATGACAACTGGTACCATCTGTTCACTGTTTAGGGGAAGAAGAAAAAAACCTTCATAAATATAATGTTGTCTTCCGAAAAGTCGTAAATTATGGTTTTGCTTTTTGTCTTCGGGTTCCCGTCTTGGAATTGCCCGGTTGTCTGCTTTTGGATTATTTTTGGATCATTGTAGGCCATTATCATTTTTCCGAGAGAGTCTTCTCTGATGACATTTTAGGTATTTCCACTTGCTGAGCCCCCAATAGGGACCCATAAAGGACTTTACTGTAGAGAGGGGACCGTGTGGTGACCTCAGGAAAGCAATGTACAGTCTGAAGGTATATAAAGCCGCTGACATATCCTAAATCTGTGTTTGCAAACAAAAGTTGTCATTTTTTCTCTTCCCATGCCCTGAATCCTATCTCCAGGGCCCCATCTCCATAGATTGCTGAAAGTCGCGGTTGTTATCTGTATTTAATCAGCTGCGGCAAATGAAAGGCGCCCTGTACAAAGGAACGTCGGGGTAAAGAAAGTCAGGAGATTCTCCGGTTTGTGACTTGTCAGAATCTCTCTTGATAAAAGATGAAGCCCCAGATACATATTTAGTTTATATTCAGCTCATGGCGTCCACTTATCGGGAAACGGCATAATTCACTCCGATACTGTACACAGAACACCGTCGCTGCTCATCGCCGACGGGACATTTTGCAAGACAGATAACAGATTGAAATATTTTGTACAGGTATCAGGGCTGTGGGTCATAAAGTAGTGATGAGCGGCAGGGGCCAAATTCGAATTTGCGATATTTCGCGAATATATTGACGATCATCTGTCCTATGTTCGCAAAATTTGCATATCCGCTATGCTCGTTCACTTTTTTTTTGCATGGAAAATTTGCATAAAAATTTGCATGTAAAAAAACAAAAAAAAAAAAAAAACATTATTCGTCATAACGAATATATAGCACTATATTCTAAATATTGTAAGTGCTGATATTCACAATAAAAATTCACTTAATGAATATTCGTGCTCAACACAAATGAGTGGCAGGGGCCATATTCGAATTTGGGATATTTTGCACATATATTGACGATTATTGGTCCTATGTTCGCGAAATTCGCATATTCGCTATATTTGATCGCTTTTTGTTCCATGTGAAAATTCGACCGGAAAATTTGCATAAAAATTTGCATTTGGAAATTTGCATGTGAAAATAAAAATAATACTCCTAATTACGAATATATAGCACTATATTACTAATATTGGCAAAAAGTGCCGATATTTGCTATAAAAATTTGCATTACGAATATTCGTGCTTAAGAGTCCTCTCTTGAGACCAATGTATTTTCTAATGAAGACAATACAGATATTACAGGAGGTTCTGCTGCCTCGAATCCCCTATAGACATAAGGTGGTCATACACATGGGGTAGCTGTCAGCCAAATGCTCTTCAGAAAAGAGAAACAACACAGAGCGCTCCTATGTGCAGAACGAGTTATTTCAATACCAGTGTTGTGCAAATACTATGGCGCTAACCTTGTGCAGAGCACGGCACAACGAGCAGATCACAACGATGGAGAATCTGGCTGCCGCAGGCTTCTCACGCCAAACTGGCGGCAACTAATACAAAAGGGCACACAGTGGATTCTGGAAGTGGATGTCCTCGCTGCCAGTAGGACAACGTATTGAAGCTTGACAAGCAATAGAGTGACGAAATTGTTAGTTGTGAACACACAACGCGTTTCTAGGCTGGGATGGCCTTTTCGTCAGGCGTTACCAGCAGCAACGTTTCAGCTCAACACTAGAGCCATTTTCAAGCATGTTATATACATATCATGGCATTATATGGCGATATTATGTCTACGTAACATGACAGTAATATCCTGGAACTATATAGTGCTAGCCTACAGTGGGGATCAAAAGTTTGAGCACCCCAGGTAAAAATGTTTATTAATGTGCATAAAGAAGCCAAGGAAAGATGGAAAAATCTCCAAAAGGCATCAAATTACAGATTAGACATTCTTATAATATGTCAACAAAAGTTAGATTTTATTTACATCTTTTACACTTTCAAAATAACAGAAAACAAAAAAATGTGGGCACCCTGCAGAGTAAATATCTTGTACTGCCCCCTTTGGCAAGTATCACAGCTTGTAAACACTTTTTGTAGCCAGCCAAGAGTCTTTCAATTCTTATTTAAGGTATCTTTGCCCATTCTTCCTTACAAAAGTCTTCCAGTTCTTTGAGATTTCTTGGCTGTCTGTCACGCACTGCTCTTTTAAGGTCTATCCATAGATTTTCAATTATGTTGAGGTCAGGAGATTGTGAAGGCCATGGCAAAACCTTCAGTTTACGCCTCTTGATGTAATCCCCCGTGGATTTTGAGGTGTGTTTAGGATCATTATCCATTTGTAGAAGCCATCCTCTCTTTAACTTCAGCTTTTTCACAGATGGCATCAAGTTAGCATCCAAAATTTTCCATTTTATTGAATCCATTTTTCCTTCTACTCGTGAGATGTTCCCTGTGCCACTGGGTGCAATACAACCCCAAAGCATGATTGATCCACCCCCATGCTTAACAGTTGGACAGAGGTTCTTTTCATTAAATTCTGTTCCCCTTCTTCTCCAAACGTACCTTTGCTCATTCCGGCCAAAAAGTTCAATTTTAACCTCATCGGTCCACAGAACCTGTTTCCAAAATGGATCAGGCTTGTCTGTATCTTCATTTGCAAAGTTCAAACGCTGATTTTTGTGGTGAGGACGTAGAAGAGGTTTTCTTCTGATGACTCTTCCATGAAGACCATATTTGTACCAGTATCTCTTTATAGTGGAATAGTGTACCACAACTCCAGTGTCTGCCAGATCTTTCTGGGGGGATTGTGCAGTGGTCTCCAAACTGTGGATCTCCAGACGACACTACTACAACCATATAGTGGCCGGATATTACTGCCATAAAACATACATATAATACCGCCATATAATGACAGGATAATACTGCTATATAATGGACTTATAATATCATATATATATATATATATATATATATATATTATTTTTTTTTTTCCATAAAGATTTCTGCTATATAATACCACCATATAGTGACACAACATTGCATTTACCTAAGACACTAGTAATAGTACCACATACCCCAGGATAATTTTGTCATAAATAAAAAAAAAAAAAAAACTGTGGATCTCCAGATGTTGCAAAACTACCACTTCCAGCATGCCCGGACAGCCAGCGGCTGTCCGTGCATGCTGGGATTTGTAGTTTTGCTACATCTGGAGGTCCACAGTTTTTGATATGTTACACTTCGGTCTTGTTAGATCGGGATTAGAGGATTTGTTCTAGTACGTTGGTACAGGAGCTGAAGATAAAGCGCTGTCTTTGTACCCGGCAGTGACATGACAGATGTACACAACAAATGCACATAATACTAATGGGATTCACCCACACGGCACGTCTGCTACAGAACAAAACCCTCAATGTCCTCAGGTAAAAACCTTAAGAAGTAACAATCGCTATACCAGAATGAAAAGAAGGATTGGTAAAAAAAATAAAATAAATAATACCGTCTGAGTAGCATCTGTATATACAGAACAATAGGCGCTCACAGAACACGCTCCGCCACGCTTTATCCAGAATTTCATTAATGTGTTTACCCTTTAGGTCCTGGCTTCCCCCATTCAGATCCTGCCAGCCTGTACCCATTCATGTTTCGGATGGTTCATAGACATAACAACATTATTGGTTAGTAATACAGTATTTAGTGGTATTGAATTGTGGGAACAATATGGCAGTAATACTAATATTTTGAATACTGCATATGATTTGGGCATTATATGGTGGTATTATGTAGACTTTATATGGCAGTATTATTCAGTATTACCCTTATTTTTTCCAGCAAACAATGTGGAGTGGGGGGGGGGGGGGGGGGGGACTAAAAAAAGAGAGACTATAAACAGTAATGGAAATTCATCTCTCACAGTAAAGCATCAAAAGATTGCACAGTCCCAATAAAGCCGACCTCCATAAATACATATATGAGGAAAAACGTACAATAAGTCACCATTCAGGAAAATAATCCTACACCCCAAGGCCCATCAGTCCACCATTCCACCAGCCATTACCTGCAGGAAAGATACCACTGTGGGGAATGGTGGGACCACGGGTGTGGCGGTGTGAGTGGTGGGATCTGATGGTATTAACCCCGGGGGCTGGATGGTATTAACCCTTAGAGTTCGTGACGCCAATGTAGTTTTCGGGCTCTGGAACATCACACGCCCGGATTCTCCCCTATTCCAGTTGCTAGTAGTGAAATGAGAGTCCACAACCAGTTATGGTCAAACGGAAGCTTTACTGAGTAGAAGACAGATGGAATTATATGCACAACTAAGGCCAGGATTCCCAGAGAGGTGGCCAGGACCCAGAGAACCTCGCAGCTTGCTGGACCAATATACTTGTAGTTAACTTGACTTGTAATTAGACTTAACTATGTGCAGGACTTGACTACTTGTAGTGACAGCAGACATAGACTTGAGACTTACTGGAATGACTGTAGCTTTTGGGGTCTTCCAGATGCTGAGATCTCTGGTGGGGTCTTCCACTTGCCCTGAGATCTCTGGTGGTTGCTGCCTCAGCAAAGACTTGAGATGGAAGAGCTGCTTGCAGCAGAAGAGCTGGTAGCCAAGATACAGAATTGTAATGGCTGCCCCTGTATATAGTGGGGGGCCGGACTAAAGCCCATTGGTCAAGCTGCGGGTCATAGGTTAAGCTGGTGCTCTCTGGGACAACATGTGACAACAAATCAGCTGACTACATAACACAACATGTGAAAGCTTACACAGGTCCTCGGGACCTCCCACAGGTCCTCTATATTACCTATACATAGGGATTCTGTCTAGGCATTAAATTGATACACACACCTTTATAAAACCAACAGGGGAGCCCCCAGGTCACTGAGGGATTCAACCTGACAGGGCCTAAAGGTAGTTCAGGACCATGTCCTGTACTGGGACATCACATCCCCGTAACGCGTTTTGCGTGTGGCTTCATCACAGGGCACGGTGTCTAATGCGGGAGCCGAACGCTATTTATATGGACCCCAATTACCTGTCCATGTAGCGCCTCCCAAAGATGCCTCGTGCGTCCGCACAAGCACTTCCGGGCCATGACGCTGTGTCCGGTTTCAGCGTCAGCACACTCGCACCGTGACATCCCGGGGCGAGCGTGATGAGGCAGCGCCGATAGGACGCGTCGCCATGGAGACCTCACGGCATGTGCACTGCGAGCTCGGTGACAAGAAGCCGGCACGAACCGGTATTACAACCAGAGTATATCAGATAGAAACAAATCAAGGGTAAATACAAAGGAATGCCTCTTAAATGCCAACGGCTGTACGCGCATGCTGGGAGTTGTAGTTTTGCAACAGCTGGAGGCACCCTGGTTGGGAAACACTGCTCTACACCATTTTACAATTGGCCACTCCCTGCATGACTTTTTGTCGCATTGCATGTTTTTTTAGTAGATTTTATATGCTTTGTCTATATGTTCAATAAAGATTACACATTAATTATTACCGTATTTGTTTAGTCTACCCTAATTTTCCATAGGATAGTATTTGTATGTGCTTTTGGGTAGCACACTTTAAGGGTGGTGGATTTATTGTAGGATTGGCTCTGGCATATATAGTAGTATTACGTGTGCTTTAAATACCAGTGTTGTCCTGACACTAATTAAAGGGGTACTCCACCGGAAAACTTTTTTTTTTTATGAACTTAGTTAAACAGATTTTTAAATGACTTCTATTTAAAAATCTTTACCCTTTCAGTACTTTTTAGCAGCTGTATGCTACAGAGGAAATATGTTCTTTTTGAATTTCTTTTTTTGTCTTGTCCACAGTGCTCTCTGCTGACACCTGATGCCCGTATCAGGAACTGTCCAGAGCAGGAGAAAATCCCCATAGCAAACCTATGCTGCTCTGGACAGTTCCTGACACAGACAGAGGTGTCAGCAGAGAGCACTGTGGACAAGACAAAAAAGAAATGCAAAAAGAACAGAATTTCCCCGGTACCACACAGCTGCTAAAAAGTACTGGAAGGGTAGAGATTTTTTTAACAGAAGTAATTTACAAATCGGTTTAACTTTCCGGCACCAGTTGACATATAAAGACCTAACAAAAATATATGTTTTCCACCGGAGTACCCCTTTAAGTAAGATTGTATGGCAGTATTACTCTTGTATATACATCGGTATTATGTGTGCGTTAATTGATAGTATTATGCAATATATTACTTTTGTGTATAAAGTTGAATTATGTGTGGTTTCAATGACATATTGTCCTGACACTTATCATGTAGCTTTGTATGGCAGTATTATTCCTGTGTATATAGTTGATTATGTGGGCATTAAATGGAAGTATTTTCCTGGCACTCTAAGGTGGTATCATGTGATTTTATACGGCTGCATTATCCTGGTGTATGTGGTGCTATTATGGCAGCATTTTTTTGACGCTATATGGCGGTATTATGACAGAATTCTCATGGCACTACATAATGGTATTATATGGCAGTATTTTCCTGTCACTATATGGCGGTATTATGACAGAATTCTCATGGCATTATATAATAGTATTATATATGGTATTGTATGGCAGTATTTTCCTGTCGCTATATGGCGGTAGTATACATATTTCATACAGCAGAATTGTTGTGGCACTATTATGCGGTTTCATAGGGCAGTACTGTCCTGACAGTATCAGTATTATAAAATATACTAAATATACTGATATATATTAATATATATATATATATATATATATATATATATATCAGTATTATAAAAATCAGCGTAGAGTAATGTTTGCCAACCAGTGTGCCTCCAGCTGTTGCAAAACTACAACTCCCAGCATGCCCGGACAGCCAACGGCGGTCCGGGCATGCTGGAAGTTGTAGTTTTGCAACAGCTGGAGGCACACTGTTGACGCACACTGACAAGACGGTCTGATTTCAGATTTTGGAGATTGCGACCCCACCCCAAAAAAAAGCCCTAAAAGTAAAATTCTCTAATTCATTCTAAACCGCACCTGGAAATGTTCTTTACTTTGAACAGTATTGACCCAATTCTGTCTCTCTCTACACAGCCTGTCCTATTTATATACGAGAGGTGTTTTTTTTTTGGGAAATTCAGAAGTTTTAGCAGGTTCTTTATGCCAGTGACCTCAAAATCCATTGTCGGACCGTCTATATATACATTGCATACATTAACATTAAAATAACTTCACTGGTGACTTTGCTGTCGAATTGTCACAGTACAACCTACTTACTCCTGGACTATAATACAGAGCGCCCCCTACAGAACTGATTTCCATAGATCAGAGTTTTTATTCACCCCCTCCTCCTCCCCCCCCCCCTCCCCAAATCTCCAAACCTGAAAATATGCCTGCCGTTAAGATATCTAGGGGGTCTGTCCATGCACTTACTATATCAAAGGGGCAATTTGGGAGTCTGAATATATTTAGGGGTCTGGTCAGGGGTTTGAATATTTTAAGGGGGTTTAGTCTGGAGCCTAAAAAATGTATGTAGGGGCCTTGCCTGGGGTCTGATATTGGTTTCTGGATTTTGAATATATCAACTGGCTCACAAAAGTTAAACAGATTTGTAAATTACTTCTATTTAAAAAAAAAATCTTAATCTTCCAGATGTTCCTGACCTTGCTCCTGTGCCGCCTGCCTCTGACCACCTTACTATGTCCCTGACCACGCTCCTGACCCTGCTCCCGCCAGCCCTGACCTTTTGCCTGTCCTTACTATGAGTCTGCCTTATCCTTCCTGTGCCATGCTACACCTCAGCAGCCTGTGTGGAGGAGTCGTATTAGGGGTAGCGACTTGGGTGCCGTCTGCCGCAGCAAGTCCATCCTGCTTTGCGACGGGCTCTGGTGAAAACCAGCGGCACCTTAGACTTCGTTCCCTGTTACGGCCCATGCCATCATCCACAAGTGTCCAGCAGACCCACTTCTCCATCACCTGCCATTACAGTCAAGCAGTGTGAATGAATTTATCCCCAGTGTCAGCCTCCCAATCGATGACTGCATTGCTCCTCTTGGCACCACCACCACCACCATACTGCTTTCACTGCTGCAGTTCCCCCTCTGGCCTCTGGGGCAAGCATTCACCAGTCCTTCATACCCCTTCTGTACCTTACTATCTCTCCTGTTTTGCTTACCCGGATTGCTTACCTGAACCTGTGTCACCTGCTTTGACCATCTGCCTGTTCTAGACTTAAGCCTTTAAATGTCTCCTAGTACTGTCTCCCCAGTGTACAACTCGGCCTGCTGACATTTTCCCTGTTTCCTCATACCTGTGCCATCTGATCTCTCCTGGACTAGCAACTACCACACCAGGACTACTCTTTGTGATTGAAGTTCAGCTTCCGTATCCAGGAGTAGGATAAAGGGTGAAAATGCAGGTGGAACTTACACTGAATTCCGGAGTGTAGCCAAAAGCCAAACCAGTTGGTAGCGCATATCACAATATCAGGAATGCACATTAACACCAGGAACCAATGTCTGGCAACCAACTGGTCAGTCCTACAGGACACAGTGGGACAGTGCACAGGGCTCTCTAAGGTTGATCAAGCAGTAAGCGAAAGAAAAAACAGTTCACCAGTCTGTAGCTTGTCAGTCCGTCCTGCATGGATGATCGCTGCCGGCTCAGCGTGAGTGGTATCCAATAGGGAAAACTTGTCCATCCAGCAGTACAAGAGTAAAACTAAGCTTTTATTGGATCACATGAAATCACACATCAAGCATCATATAGCTCAGGGGACAAAAAAAAAATCATATGAGCTGCATCTGACCCTGACCCATCAAGATAACGTCCTGAGGAACATCTTAGGATGATATCTCTGTGACAGACATATTATCAGCCAGTTAATATAAGATGAAAGGGTCCTGATATCTAACTTCTCCTCTTCCTGTCTGGCAAGTGCTGGACAACTTTCCTGATTCCTCTGTCCTGGTTCTTCTGTACTGCCAACTCTGTTTGGCACTGCAGCCTCTCATGGTGGGGGTACCCCCACAATGCCAACAGAGTACCCAGCATTGTCTGGTCTTTCTACCTAAACATTGTGGGAGAGATAAAGCAACAATGATGCTCCTGTCCTCATACCCCACCTCATATCCTGAAACTATATCCCGTCCTCATATCCCAACTTCATATCCCATCCTCATATCTCGTCCTCCTATCCCAACCTCATATCCTGTCCGCATATCCCGTCCTCATATCTCGTCCTCATATCCTGCCCTCATATTCCGTCCTCACATCCCGTCCTCATATCCCGTCCTCATATCCCAACCTCATATCCCGATCTCATATTCCGTCCTCATATCTCAAAAGCCTGTCCTCATATCTCATCCTTATGCACCTGTCTGCCAGGCAGAAGGCAGGATCTCTGTAGCCCGAGAGTAATATCATCAGGAGATAAAATGGAAGTTCCATAGACTTGCATGGGACTTTAGAGAAAAAATCCCACCCTTGCATAAGGGGATTCATTTAACTCTACTATATATTAGTTGACATATAAGTAACATGTGTAGTACCAATTGTCATCGAAATATCTTCAATGATTTGGAAGCTATGGAACATACATATAAACATAAATACATACACACACATACATACATACAAACATAAATACATACACACACATACATACAAACATAAATACATATAAATACATACACACACATACATACATACATACAAACATAAATACATACACACACATACATACAAACATAAATACATAGACACACATACATACAAACAAATACATACACACACATACATACAAACATAAATACATACACACATATACACACATACATACATACAAACAAATACATACACACACATACATACAAACATAAATACATAGACACACATACATACAAACATAAATACATACACATACATACATACATACACACAAAAGTGTTCTTCAGTGGTGAGAAGGGTATGTAGCGTTTTGCACCCTGCCTTAAAATTGTGAGGGGAGGATTGAAATGAACATTATAGCTTTATACATCCTCCCTTCTGAGTGGTTACCATGCATATAAATGACTAAGTGATGGACTGAGTCATGGCTGCACTTTTGTCTTCTATCGAGCCGTTTGCTTGTCTTGACTGTTAGACTTCACTCCTTTATAAAGAAGTCTTAAAACTGATGCAGCAGAGCTGAGTCTGATGTAGCAGGGATCATTTAGCCATTTGCGAGCGCTCTGTAATATTAGAAGGTTATCTGTATATAAGTCTGAGTTTCCTGGCTGAGGTGGTTTGGGGTGTCCTTGATGTTAATGTACAAATAACGAGCCAGACATGGGGGCAATTTCAAAATTAGCTATGCATGGATCTCTTTACTAACCAAAGTAGCCTAGAACGTCCACTTCAACACAGTCTAGGTTATAAATGGGCTTTGCTTAGGCTGGAGCAGGTTCTCAGTAACACTAAACAGTTTTTTCTCTTTAGCTGTCTCTCTATCCTCTCAGTAGTTAGGGTTTCTCAGGTGCAGGTATAAGCTACTTGGCTCACAGTTTCTTCTGTGTCTTCTGAATCAGTCTTTCTGTAGAGCGATTCCCAACTGTGGGGTGCACAAACCTATCTACTGCAAACTGTATCATAAAGAACAAACAAAGCACTCACCAGGTAGGTTGCGTCTTTAAATCTTCAGGCTTTTATTTCATTTTTCATCTGAAGATAAGTAGATGTCTGGACACAAGCAGTGCGGGAGAGCTGGAGGGTGCGGTGGCGTGGAGGGGGGGGGATGGGCAACGGACCGTATCGCGCTGGGACGTGCTTTGTCAGGCCCCTATCTACTGCAAATACAAGGTGCTTAGTGCAGATACTTAAAGGGGTACTATGCCCCTAGACATCTTATCCCCTATCCTTTGGATAGGGGATGAGATGTCTAGGGCGGAGTACCTCTTTAATATATATTTATCATGAAAGCCATGGGGGTTCTAGATCAAGCAGGAGGCTGCTGGCTTTGTCTAGAGCTGTAAGGTCCTTGCACAACTTCTTCTTACAGACTATACTTGTCTGCTCCCTCTAGAACAATTGGGATTCAAATCCACTGGAAATGCTGATGGAATAATGGTGCATCTCCAGGGATGATGACAAAAGAGTTTAATTTCATGAGAAAACGCATTTTGAGCCCACGTTGGGTTTCTTTGTTAAGTAAATGGATACAGTAAATTGTACAAGACCTCAATTTATACATGTCATAGTTGCATTTACCTGACAAAGAACCCAGTATGGGTTCAAAATGCAGTGTCTTATGAAATAAAACCCTTTTGTCATCATCCCAGGAGATGCGCCATAATTCCGCCAGCATGTCCAGTGGATTTGATTCCCAAATGTTCCCATTGCTTACACGTGCGGGTTTCGTGAGGAGAGAGATGCAACTGACCCAGCTACAACAGAAGTACAATTTAAAAAAATTTTTTTCCTATAGGCCCCTCTGGAGACACTTCTGCTCCTCACTCCGGCATTCAACTTTGACTCTTCTACATTGACTCTGACTGATGTCCATGTCATGAGGGCCTGGTTATCAGCCAATAGACACCCTGGTTGGGAAACATTGTTAAAGGGGTTATCCAGGAAAAAAAAAAACTTAGATATATATATATATATATATATATATATATATATATATATATATATATATAACACGCTCCAGAAAGTTAAACAGATTTGTAAATGTCTTCTATTAAAAATCTTAAACCTTTCAGTACTTATGAGCTGCTGAAGTTGAGTTGTTATTTTCTGTCTAAGTGCTCTCTGATGACACCTGTCTCGGGAACTGTCCAGACTAGAAGCAAATCCCCATAGCAAACCTCTTCTACTCTGTGCAGTTCCCGATTCAAGCAGAGATGTCAGCAGAGAGCACTGTTGCCAGACAGAAAAGAACAACTCAACTTCAGCAGCTGATTATTATTGGAAGGTTTAAGATTTCTTAATAAAAGTCATTTACAAATCTGTTTAACTTTCTGGAGCCAGTTGATGCATTTGATGCATTTTTGGAGAATAACATCTTTAAATCAACTCTAAATAACTATACAGCTAAATATATACCAAAGGGGAACAAATATAAACGATTAAAACTAAATCCTACATGGCTGACAAATTAGGTTAAAAGAGCAATAAACAACAAAAAAAGTAGCCTTCAAAAAATACAAATCGGATGGGTCAGCTATAACATTTAAACAGTACAAGGAGCTTAAAAAATCTGTAAAAATTTAATAAAAACAGCAAAAATTCAAAATGAGAGACAGGTGGCCAAAGAAAGCAAAACTAATCCTAAATATTTTTTTAGATATATAAATACAAAAAAACCAAGGACAGCGCATGTAGGACCCCTTAATAATGATAATGGGGAGGTTGTCACGGGCGATCAAGAGAAGGCGGAGCTACTGAATGGGTTCTTTAGTTTTGTATATACTATGGAAGGAGGAGCTGACATTGGCCAGGTCAGTGCTGGTAACACATCATGTACAGGTCAGTGCTGGTAACACATCATGTAATGTACTGAACTGGCTTAATGTAGAGATGGTACAAGGTAAGTTAAGTAAAGTAAATGTAAGCAAATCTCCAGGACCGGATGGATTACACCCAAGAGTTCTTAGAGAGGTAAGTTCAGTAATATCTGTACCCTTGTTCATGATATTTAGAGATTCTCTGGTGTCTGGTATTGTGCCAAGGGACTGGCGCAAGGCTAATGTGGTGCCAATCTTCAAGAAGGGCTCTAGGTCTTCGCCAGGCAATTATAGACCGGTAAGTCTAACGTGCATTGTGGGTAAATTGTTTGAAGGACTTATAAGGGATTACATACAGGAATACATAGGGGATAATTGTATTATAAGTGATAGCCAGCATGGGTTTACTAAGGATAGAAGTTGTCAAACCAATCTAATTTGCTTTTATGAAGAGGTGAATAGAAGCCTTGACAGAGGAATGGCTGTGGATATAGTGTTTCTGGATTTTGCCAAAGCGTTTGATACTGTCCCTCACAGACGTCTGACAGGTAAATTAAGGTCCTTGGGCTTGGAAACTTTAGTTTGTAACTGGATTGAACACTGGCTCATGGATCGTACCCAGAGAGTGGTGGTCAATGATTCGTACTCTGATTGGTCCCCGGTTATTAGTGGTGTACCCCAAGGTTCAGTACTGGGACCGCTGTTGTTTAATTTATTTATCAATGATATAGAGGATGGTATTAACAGCTCTGTTTCTATCTTTGCAGATGACACCAAGCTTTGTAGCATGGTACAGTCTATAGAGGATGTGCATAAGTTACAAGATGACTTGGATAGACTAAGTGTCTGGGCATCCACTTGGCAAATGAGGTTCAATGTGGATAAATGTAAAGTTATGCATCTGGGTACTAATAACCTGCATGCATCGTATGTCTTAGGGGGGATTAAACTGGCAGAGTCACTGGTAGAGAAGGATCTGGGTGTACTTGTAGATCACAGACTACAGAATAGCATGCAATGTCAGGCTGCGGCTTCCAAAGCCGGCAGGATATTGTCATGTATTAAAAGAGGCATGGACTCAAGGGACAGGGACATAATACTCCCCCTTTATAAAGCATTGGTACGGCCTCACCTGGAATATGCTGTTCAGTTTTGGTCGCCTGTTCATAAAAGGGACACTGTGGAGCTGGAAAGGGTGCAGAGACGCGCGACTAAACTAATATGGGGCATGGAACATCTTAGCTATGAGGAGCGATTAAAGGAGTTACAATTGTTTAGTCTTGAGAAGAGACGTTTAAGGGGGGGATATGATAAACGTATATAAGTATATTAATGGCCCATACAAAAAATATGGAGAAAAACTGTTCCAGGTTAAACCCCCCCCCCAAAGGACGAGGGGGCACTCCCTCCGTCTGGAGAAGAAAAGGTTTAGCCTAAAGGGGCGACACGCCTTCTTTACCGTGAGGACTGTGAATTTATGGAACGGTCTACCTCAGGAACTGGTCACAGCAGGAACAATTAACAGCTTTAAAACAGGGTTAGATACATTCCTGGAACAAAATAACATTAATGCTTATGCAGAATTATAAAACTACATCCCTTTCCCTTATCCCCTTACATCCTTCCCTTCAATTCCCTGGTTGGACTTGATGGACGTATGTTTTTTTTTCAACCATACTAACTATGTAACTATGTAACAACATCGCTGGTTATGTATACTAGATTTATAGGGACAGAATGTTGATCCAGGGATTTATTCTGATGCCATATTTGGAGTCTGGAAGGAATTTTTACCTCTAGTATGAGTTTTTTTTTGCCTTCCTCTGGATTAACTCAACTCAATAGGGACTTATTAGGGTTATAGGTTGAACTTTTTTCAACCTTATGAACTATGTTACTATGATATAAAAAAAAAAGTTTTTTTCTTGGAATACCCCTTTAATAACCCGTATTTTAGATAGACTGTCTGCAATAAAACCATAAAACTATCATTCATTAGAATTGGGGATTAATAAGATACGTTTTTTTTTCCCATATCGCTTTTTGTATTATTCATTTCCAATACAAATCTGCACATATGCCTTCTGCAGAGATGAAAGGAATATGGAAATGGGGATCGCCCGTATGTTCAATGGGGTGGGGGGGGGAGAATTTACATAAAGTCTTTTGGGAGAAGTTGACGACGATTATTAAAGTTGCACGAGATGAAGGGAGAAATTTTAACAATTTTAGCAACTTCCTTCGGGATAACGGCACAAATTTATCAGTAATTAGACAAGATTTGACACACGTGAAGACTCATATTTGCTTTTCCTTTTATTATATAATGACTCGGTAATTATAGTCCTGCGGAGAGAGACGCCATTGTGTTTGTATTGCTGCTATGTCTACAGTGTCACGATGCCGGCTGGCAGGTAGTGGATCCTCTGTGCCAGAGAGGGATTGGCGTGGACCGTGCTAGTGGACCGGTTCTAAGCCACTACTGGTTTTCACCAGAGCCCGCCGCAAAGCGGGATGGTCTTGCTGCGGCGGTAGTGACCAGGTCGTATCCACTAGCAACGGCTCACCTCTCTGGCTGCTGAAGATAGGCGCGGTACAAGGGAGTAGGCAAAAGCAAGGTCAGACGTAGCAGAAGGTCGGGGCAGGCAGCAAGGATCGTAGTCAGGGGCAACGGCAGAAGGTCTGGAAACACAGGCAAGGAACACACAAGGAACGCTTTCACTGGCACTAAGGCAACAAGATCCGGCAAGGGAGTGCAGGGGAAGTGAGGTGATATAGGGAAGTGCACAGGTGAACACACTAATTGGAACCACTGCGCCAATCAGCGGCGCAGTGGCCCTTTAAATCGCAGAGACCCGGCGCGCGCGCGCCCTAGGGAGCGGGGCCGCGCGCGCCGGGACAGAACAGACGGAGAGCGAGTCAGGTAGGGGAGCCGGGGTGCGCATCGCGAGCGGGCGCTACCCGCATCGCGAATCGCATCCCGGCTGGCAGCGGAATCGCAGCGCCCCGGGTCAGAGGACGTGACCGGAGCGCTGCCGCGGGGAGAGTGAAGCGAGCGCTCCGGGGAGGAGCGGGGACCCGGAGCGCTCGGCGTAACAGTACCCCCCCCCTTGGGTCTCCCCCTCTTCTTAGAGCCTGAGAACCTGAGGAGCAGACTTTTGTCTAGGATGTTGTCCTCAGGTTCCCAGGATCTCTCTTCAGGACCACAACCCTCCCAGTCCACTAAAAAAAAATTTTTCCCTCTGACCTTTTTGGCAGCTAAAATTTCTTTGACCGAGAAGATGTCCGAGGAGCCGGAAACAGGAGTGGGAGGAACAGATTTGGGAGAAAAACGGTTGAGGATGAGTGGTTTGAGAAGAGAGACGTGAAAGGCATTAGGGATACGAAGAGAGGGAGGAAGAAAAAGTTTATAAGAGACAGGATTAATTTGACACAAAATTTTGAAAGGACCAAGATAGCGTGGTCCCAACTTGTAGCTAGGGACACGGAAGCGGACATATTTAGCGGAGAGCCATACCTTGTCTCCAGGGGAAAAAACGGGGGGAGCTCTTCTTTTCTTATCCGCGAACTTCTTCATGCGTGATGAAGCCTGTAAGAGAGAATTTTGGGTCTCTCTCCATATGATGGAAAGGTCACGAGAAATTTCATCCACAGCGGGCAGACCAGAGGGCAAGGGAGTAGGGAGGGGGGGAAGAGGGTGACGGCCGTACACCACGAAAAATGGGGATTTGGAGGAAGACTCAGAGACCCTGAAGTTATACGAGAATTCGGCCCATGGGAGGAGATCTGCCCAGTCATCCTGGCGGGAGGAAACAAAATGTCGCAAATAATCACCCAAGATCTGGTTAATCCTTTCTACTTGTCCATTGGACTGGGGATGATATGCAGAAGAAAAATTTAATTTAATCTTGAGTTGTTTACAGAGAGCCCTCCAGAATTTAGACACGAATTGGACGCCTCTATCCGAGACAATCTGCGTAGGCAACCCGTGAAGACGAAAAATGTGTACAAAAAATTGTTTAGCCAACTGAGGCGCAGAAGGAAGACCAGGAAGAGGGATGAAATGTGCCATTTTGGAGAATCGATCAACGACCACCCAAATAACAGTGTTGCCACGGGAAGGGGGTAAATCAGTAATAAAATCCATACCAATCAGAGACCAAGGCTGTTCGGGGACAGGCAGAGGATGAAGAAAACCAGCGGGCTTCTGGCGAGGAGTCTTATCCCGGGCACAGATAGTGCAGGCTCGCACAAAGTCCACAACATCCGTCTCCAGAGTCGGCCACCAATAGAAGCGGGAGATGAGTTGCACAGATTTCTTGATACCCGCATGACCTGCGAGATGGGAGGAGTGACCCCATTTGAGGATTCCGAGGCGTTGGCGAGGAGAAACAAAGGTCTTTCCTGGAGGAGTCTGCCTGATGGAGGCAGGAGAAGTGGAGATCAGGCAGTCAGGTGGAATGATGTGTTGCGGAGAGAGTTCAACTTCTGAGGCATCCGAGGAACGAGAGAGAGCATCGGCCCTAATGTTCTTATCGGCAGGACGAAAGTGAATCTCAAAATTAAATCGGGCAAAGAACAGAGACCACCGGGCCTGGCGAGGATTCAGCCGTTGGGCAGACTGGAGGTAGGAGAGGTTCTTGTGGTCGGTGTAGATAATAACAGGAGAACTTGATCCCTCCAGCAGATGCCTCCATTCCTCAAGTGCTAATTTAATGGCTAGAAGCTCTCGATCCCCGATGGAGTAGTTCCTCTCCGCTGGAGAGAAGGTCCTAGAGAAAAAACCACAAGTGACAGCATGCCCGGAAGAATTTTTTTGTAGAAGAACAGCTCCAGCTCCCACTGAGGAGGCATCAACCTCCAATAGGAAGGGTTTGGAAGGGTCAGGTCTGGAGAGGACGGGAGCCGAAGAAAAGGCAGACTTGAGTCGTTTAAAGGCGTCTTCTGCTTGAGGAGGCCAGGACTTGGGATCAGCATTTTTTTTGGTTAAAGCCACGATAGGAGCCACAATGGTAGAAAAATGTGGAATAAATTGCCTGTAATAATTGGCGAACCCCAAAAAGCGTTGGATAGCACGGAGTCCGGAGGGGCGTGGCCAATCTAAGACGGCAGAGAGTTTGTCTGGATCCATCTGTAGTCCCTGGCCAGAGACCAAATATCCTAGAAAAGGAAGAGATTGGCATTCAAACAGACATTTCTCAATTTTGGCATAGAGTTGGTTGTCACGAAGTCTCTGAAGAACCATACGGACATGCTGGCGGTGTTCTTCTAGATTGGCAGAAAAAATTAGGATATCGTCCAGATATACAACAACACAGGAGTATAACAGATCACGAAAAATTTCATTGACAAAGTCTTGGAAGACGGCAGGGGCATTGCACAGTCCAAAGGGCATGACCAGATACTCAAAGTGTCCATCTCTGGTGTTAAATGCCGTTTTCCACTCGTCCCCCTCTCTGATGCGGATGAGGTTATAGGCGCCTCTTAAGTCCAATTTAGTGAAGATGTGGGCACCTTGGAGGCGATCAAAGAGTTCAGAGATGAGGGGTAAGGGGTAGCGGTTCTTAACCGTGATTTTATTAAGACCGCGGTAGTCAATGCAAGGACGTAGGGAGCCATCTTTTTTGGACACAAAGAAAAATCCGGCTCCGGCAGGAGAGGAGGATTTACGGATAAAGCCCTTTTTTAGATTCTCCTGGACGTATTCGGACATGGCAAGAGTCTCTGGGGCAGAGAGAGGATAAATTCTGCCCCGGGGTGGAGTAGTGCCCGGGAGGAGGTCGATAGGGCAATCATAAGGCCTGTGAGGAGGTAGAGTCTCAGCTTGTTTTTTGCAGAAAACATCCGCGAAGTCCATATAGGCCTTAGGGAGACCGGTTACTGGAGGAACCACAGAGTTACGGCAAGGGTTACTGGGAACCGGTTTTAGACAGTTCTTGGAACAAGAGGACCCCCAACTCTTGATCTCCCCAGTGGACCAATCCAGGGTAGGGGAATGAAGTTGAAGCCAGGGAAGTCCAAGGAGAATTTCCGAGGTGCAATTGGGGAGGACCAAAAGTTCAATCCTCTCATGATGAGATCCGATGCTCATAAGAAGGGGCTCCGTGCGGAAACGTATGGTACAGTCCAATCTTTCATTATTTACACAATTGATGTAGAGGGGTCTGGCGAGACTGGTCACCGGGATGTTGAACCTGTTGACGAGAGAGGCCAAAATAAAATTTCCTGCAGATCCAGAGTCCAAGAAGGCCACTGTAGAGAAGGAGAAGGCAGAGGCAGACATCCGCACAGGCACAGTAAGACGTGGAGAAGCAGAGTAGACATCAAGGACTGTCTCACCTTTGTGCGGAGTCAGCGTACGTCTTTCCAGGCGGGGAGGACGGATAGGACAATCTCTCAGGAAGTGTTCGGTACTAGCACAGTACAGGCAGAGGTTCTCCATACGGCGTCGTGTCCTCTCTTGAGGTGTCAGGCGAGAGCGGTCGACCTGCATAGCCTCCACGGCGGGAGGCACAGGAACAGATTGCAGGGGACCAGAGGAGAGAGGAGCCGAGGAGAAGAAACGCCTCGTGCGAACAGAGTCCATATCTTGGCGGAGTTCCTGACGCCTTTCGGAAAAACGCATGTCAATGCGAGTGGCTAGGTGAATAAGTTCATGTAGATTAGCAGGAATTTCTCGTGCGGCCAGAACATCTTTAATGTTGCTGGATAGGCCTTTTTTGAAGGTCGCGCAGAGGGCCTCATTATTCCAGGACAATTCTGAAGCAAGAGTACGGAATTGTACGGCATACTCGCCAACGGAAGAATTACCCTGGACCAGGTTCAACAGGGCAGTCTCAGCAGAAGAGGCTCGGGCAGGTTCCTCAAAGACACTTCGGATTTCCGAGAAGAAGGAGTGTACAGAGGCAGTGACGGGGTCATTGCGGTCCCAGAGCGGTGTGGCCCATGACAGGGCTTTTCCGGACAGAAGGCTGACTACGAAAGCCACCTTAGACCTTTCAGTGGGAAACAGGTCCGACATCATCTCCAGATGCAGGGAACATTGGGAAAGAAAGCCACGGCAAAACTTAGAGTCCCCATCAAATTTATCCGGCAAGGATAAGCGTATCCCAGGAGCGGCCACTCGCTGCGGAGGAGGTGCAGGAGCTGGCGGAGGAGATGACTGCTGAAGCTGTGGTAGTAACTGTTGTAGCATAACGGTCAGTTGAGACAGCTGTTGGCCTTGTTGCGCTATCTGTTGTGACTGCTGGGCGACCACCGTGGTGAGGTCAGCGACAACTGGCAGAGGAACTTCAGCGGGATCCATGGCCGGATCTACTGTCACGATGCCGGCTGGCAGGTAGTGGATCCTCTGTGCCAGAGAGGGATTGGCGTGGACCGTGCTAGTGGACCGGTTCTAAGCCACTACTGGTTTTCACCAGAGCCCGCCGCAAAGCGGGATGGTCTTGCTGCGGCGGTAGTGACCAGGTCGTATCCACTAGCAACGGCTCACCTCTCTGGCTGCTGAAGATAGGCGCGGTACAAGGGAGTAGGCAAAAGCAAGGTCGGACGTAGCAGAAGGTCGGGGCAGGCAGCAAGGATCGTAGTCAGGGGCAACGGCAGAAGGTCTGGAAACACAGGCAAGGAACACACAAGGAACGCTTTCACTGGCACTAAGGCAACAAGATCCGGCAAGGGAGTGCAGGGGAAGTGAGGTGATATAGGGAAGTGCACAGGTGAACACACTAATTGGAACCACTGCGCCAATCAGCGGCGCAGTGGCCCTTTAAATCGCAGAGACCCGGCGCGCGCGCGCCCTAGGGAGCGGGGCCGCGCGCGCCGGGACAGAACAGACGGAGAGCGAGTCAGGTAGGGGAGCCGGGGTGCGCATCGCGAGCGGGCGCTACCCGCATCGCGAATCGCATCCCGGCTGGCAGCGGAATCGCAGCGCCCCGGGTCAGAGGACGTGACCGGAGCGCTGCCGCGGGGAGAGTGAAGCGAGCGCTCCGGGGAGGAGCGGGGACCCGGAGCGCTCGGCGTAACACCTGTGGAGAAAAATCTTCCCACTCAGAGGTTTCTCCATCCATTGAAGCACAGACAGGCTCCCTTTCAACACCTGACTAGTGATGTCATTATACTGGGAGTTGTAGTTTATCAACACTGAAAACATTGCTATCTGAGATGTAAAAATACTATCATTTCTGTCAGCAGTTCCTTGTATCCACATGTGAGGTTTGTGGAGCTCCTTACGTCTCTAACAAGCTGTATGTTACGCCGAGCGCTCCGGGTCCCCGCTCCTCCCCGGAGCGCTCGCTTCACTCTCCCCGCGGCAGCGCTCCGGTCACGTCCTCTGACCCGGGGCGCTGCGATTCCGCTGCCAGCCGGGATGCGATTCGCGATGCGGGTAGCGCCCGCTCGCGATGCGCACCCCGGCTCCCCTACCTGACTCGCTCTCCGTCTGTTCTGTCCCGGCGCGCGCGGCCCCGCTCCCTAGGGCGCGCGCGCGCCGGGTCTCTGCGATTTAAAGGGCCACTGCGCCGCTGATTGGCGCAGTGGTTCCAATTAGTGTGTTCACCTGTGCACTTCCCTATATCACCTCACTTCCCCTGCACTCCCTTGCCGGATCTTGTTGCCTTAGTGCCAGTGAAAGCGTTCCTTGTGTGTTCCTTGCCTGTGTTTCCAGACCTTCTGCCGTTGCCCCTGACTACGATCCTTGCTGCCTGCCCCGACCTTCTGCTACGTCCGACCTTGCTTTTGCCTACTCCCTTGTACCGCGCCTATCTTCAGCAGCCAGAGAGGTGAGCCGTTGCTAGTGGATACGACCTGGTCACTACCGCCGCAGCAAGACCATCCCGCTTTGCGGCGGGCTCTGGTGAAAACCAGTAGTGGCTTAGAACCGGTCCACTAGCACGGTCCACGCCAATCCCTCTCTGGCACAGAGGATCCACTACCTGCCAGCCGGCATCGTGACAGTAGATCCGGCCATGGATCCCGCTGAAGTTCCTCTGCCAGTTGTCGCTGACCTCACCACGGTGGTCGCCCAGCAGTCACAACAGATAGCGCAACAAGGCCAACAGCTGTCTCAACTGACCGTTATGCTACAACAGTTACTACCACAGCTTCAGCAGTCATCTCCTCCGCCAGCTCCTGCACCTCCTCCGCAGCGAGTGGCCGCTCCTGGGATACGCTTATCCTTGCCGGATAAATTTGATGGGGACTCTAAGTTTTGCCGTGGCTTTCTTTCCCAATGTTCCCTGCATCTGGAGATGATGTCGGACCTGTTTCCCACTGAAAGGTCTAAGGTGGCTTTCGTAGTCAGCCTTCTGTCCGGAAAAGCCCTGTCATGGGCCACACCGCTCTGGGACCGCAATGACCCCGTCACTGCCTCTGTACACTCCTTCTTCTCGGAAATCCGAAGTGTCTTTGAGGAACCTGCCCGAGCCTCTTCTGCTGAGACTGCCCTGTTGAACCTGGTCCAGGGTAATTCTTCCGTTGGCGAGTATGCCGTACAATTCCGTACTCTTGCTTCAGAATTGTCCTGGAATAATGAGGCCCTCTGCGCGACCTTCAAAAAAGGCCTATCCAGCAACATTAAAGATGTTCTGGCCGCACGAGAAATTCCTGCTAATCTACATGAACTTATTCACCTAGCCACTCGCATTGACATGCGTTTTTCCGAAAGGCGTCAGGAACTCCGCCAAGATATGGACTCTGTTCGCACGAGGCGTTTCTTCTCCTCGGCTCCTCTCTCCTCTGGTCCCCTGCAATCTGTTCCTGTGCCTCCCGCCGTGGAGGCTATGCAGGTCGACCGCTCTCGCCTGACACCTCAAGAGAGGACACGACGCCGTATGGAGAACCTCTGCCTGTACTGTGCTAGTACCGAACACTTCCTGAGAGATTGTCCTATCCGTCCTCCCCGCCTGGAAAGACGTACGCTGACTCCGCACAAAGGTGAGACAGTCCTTGATGTCTACTCTGCTTCTCCACGTCTTACTGTGCCTGTGCGGATGTCTGCCTCTGCCTTCTCCTTCTCTACAGTGGCCTTCTTGGACTCTGGATCTGCAGGAAATTTTATTTTGGCCTCTCTCGTCAACAGGTTCAACATCCCGGTGACCAGTCTCGCCAGACCCCTCTACATCAATTGTGTAAATAATGAAAGATTGGACTGTACCATACGTTTCCGCACGGAGCCCCTTCTTATGAGCATCGGATCTCATCATGAGAGGATTGAACTTTTGGTCCTCCCCAATTGCACCTCGGAAATTCTCCTTGGACTTCCCTGGCTTCAACTTCATTCCCCTACCCTGGATTGGTCCACTGGGGAGATCAAGAGTTGGGGGTCCTCTTGTTCCAAGAACTGTCTAAAACCGGTTCCCAGTAACCCTTGCCGTAACTCTGTGGTTCCTCCAGTAACCGGTCTCCCTAAGGCCTATATGGACTTCGCGGATGTTTTCTGCAAAAAACAAGCTGAGACTCTACCTCCTCACAGGCCTTATGATTGCCCTATCGACCTCCTCCCGGGCACTACTCCACCCCGGGGCAGAATTTATCCTCTCTCTGCCCCAGAGACTCTTGCCATGTCCGAATACGTCCAGGAGAATCTAAAAAAGGGCTTTATCCGTAAATCCTCCTCTCCTGCCGGAGCCGGATTTTTCTTTGTGTCCAAAAAAGATGGCTCCCTACGTCCTTGCATTGACTACCGCGGTCTTAATAAAATCACGGTTAAGAACCGCTACCCCTTACCCCTCATCTCTGAACTCTTTGATCGCCTCCAAGGTGCCCACATCTTCACTAAATTGGACTTAAGAGGCGCCTATAACCTCATCCGCATCAGAGAGGGGGACGAGTGGAAAACGGCATTTAACACCAGAGATGGACACTTTGAGTATCTGGTCATGCCCTTTGGACTGTGCAATGCCCCTGCCGTCTTCCAAGACTTTGTCAATGAAATTTTTCGTGATCTGTTATACTCCTGTGTTGTTGTATATCTGGACGATATCCTAATTTTTTCTGCCAATCTAGAAGAACACCGCCAGCATGTCCGTATGGTTCTTCAGAGACTTCGTGACAACCAACTCTATGCCAAAATTGAGAAATGTCTGTTTGAATGCCAATCTCTTCCTTTTCTAGGATATTTGGTCTCTGGCCAGGGACTACAGATGGATCCAGACAAACTCTCTGCCGTCTTAGATTGGCCACGCCCCTCCGGACTCCGTGCTATCCAACGCTTTTTGGGGTTCGCCAATTATTACAGGCAATTTATTCCACATTTTTCTACCATTGTGGCTCCTATCGTGGCTTTAACCAAAAAAAATGCTGATCCCAAGTCCTGGCCTCCTCAAGCAGAAGACGCCTTTAAACGACTCAAGTCTGCCTTTTCTTCGGCTCCCGTCCTCTCCAGACCTGACCCTTCCAAACCCTTCCTATTGGAGGTTGATGCCTCCTCAGTGGGAGCTGGAGCTGTTCTTCTACAAAAAAATTCTTCCGGGCATGCTGTCACTTGTGGTTTTTTCTCTAGGACCTTCTCTCCAGCGGAGAGGAACTACTCCATCGGGGATCGAGAGCTTCTAGCCATTAAATTAGCACTTGAGGAATGGAGGCATCTGCTGGAGGGATCAAGTTCTCCTGTTATTATCTACACCGACCACAAGAACCTCTCCTACCTCCAGTCTGCCCAACGGCTGAATCCTCGCCAGGCCCGGTGGTCTCTGTTCTTTGCCCGATTTAATTTTGAGATTCACTTTCGTCCTGCCGATAAGAACATTAGGGCCGATGCTCTCTCTCGTTCCTCGGATGCCTCAGAAGTTGAACTCTCTCCGCAACACATCATTCCACCTGACTGCCTGATCTCCACTTCTCCTGCCTCCATCAGGCAGACTCCTCCAGGAAAGACCTTTGTTTCTCCTCGCCAACGCCTCGGAATCCTCAAATGGGGTCACTCCTCCCATCTCGCAGGTCATGCGGGTATCAAGAAATCTGTGCAACTCATCTCCCGCTTCTATTGGTGGCCGACTCTGGAGACGGATGTTGTGGACTTTGTGCGAGCCTGCACTATCTGTGCCCGGGATAAGACTCCTCGCCAGAAGCCCGCTGGTTTTCTTCATCCTCTGCCTGTCCCCGAACAGCCTTGGTCTCTGATTGGTATGGATTTTATTACTGATTTACCCCCTTCCCGTGGCAACACTGTTATTTGGGTGGTCGTTGATCGATTCTCCAAAATGGCACATTTCATCCCTCTTCCTGGTCTTCCTTCTGCGCCTCAGTTGGCTAAACAATTTTTTGTACACATTTTTCGTCTTCACGGGTTGCCTACGCAGATTGTCTCGGATAGAGGCGTCCAATTCGTGTCTAAATTCTGGAGGGCTCTCTGTAAACAACTCAAGATTAAATTAAATTTTTCTTCTGCATATCATCCCCAGTCCAATGGACAAGTAGAAAGGATTAACCAGATCTTGGGTGATTATTTGCGACATTTTGTTTCCTCCCGCCAGGATGACTGGGCAGATCTCCTCCCATGGGCCGAATTCTCGTATAACTTCAGGGTCTCTGAGTCTTCCTCCAAATCCCCATTTTTCGTGGTGTACGGCCGTCACCCTCTTCCCCCCCTCCCTACTCCCTTGCCCTCTGGTCTGCCCGCTGTGGATGAAATTTCTCGTGACCTTTCCATCATGTGGAGAGAGACCCAAAATTCTCTCTTACAGGCTTCGTCACGCATGAAGAAGTTCGCGGATAAGAAAAGAAGAGCTCCCCCCGTTTTTTCCCCTGGAGACAAGGTATGGCTCTCCGCTAAATATGTCCGCTTCCGTGTCCCTAGCTACAAGTTGGGACCACGCTATCTTGGTCCTTTCAAAATTTTGTGTCAAATTAATCCTGTCTCTTATAAACTTCTTCTTCCTCCCTCTCTTCGTATCCCTAATGCCTTTCACGTCTCTCTTCTCAAACCACTCATCCTCAACCGTTTTTCTCCCAAATCTGTTCCTCCCACTCCTGTTTCCGGCTCCTCGGACATCTTCTCGGTCAAAGAAATTTTAGCTGCCAAAAAGGTCAGAGGGAAAAATTTTTTTTTAGTGGACTGGGAGGGTTGTGGTCCTGAAGAGAGATCCTGGGAACCTGAGGACAACATCCTAGACAAAAGTCTGCTCCTCAGGTTCTCAGGCTCTAAGAAGAGGGGGAGACCCAAGGGGGGGGGTACTGTTACGCCGAGCGCTCCGGGTCCCCGCTCCTCCCCGGAGCGCTCGCTTCACTCTCCCCGCGGCAGCGCTCCGGTCACGTCCTCTGACCCGGGGCGCTGCGATTCCGCTGCCAGCCGGGATGCGATTCGCGATGCGGGTAGCGCCCGCTCGCGATGCGCACCCCGGCTCCCCTACCTGACTCGCTCTCCGTCTGTTCTGTCCCGGCGCGCGCGGCCCCGCTCCCTAGGGCGCGCGCGCGCCGGGTCTCTGCGATTTAAAGGGCCACTGCGCCGCTGATTGGCGCAGTGGTTCCAATTAGTGTGTTCACCTGTGCACTTCCCTATATCACCTCACTTCCCCTGCACTCCCTTGCCGGATCTTGTTGCCTTAGTGCCAGTGAAAGCGTTCCTTGTGTGTTCCTTGCCTGTGTTTCCAGACCTTCTGCCGTTGCCCCTGACTACGATCCTTGCTGCCTGCCCCGACCTTCTGCTACGTCCGACCTTGCTTTTGCCTACTCCCTTGTACCGCGCCTATCTTCAGCAGCCAGAGAGGTGAGCCGTTGCTAGTGGATACGACCTGGTCACTACCGCCGCAGCAAGACCATCCCGCTTTGCGGCGGGCTCTGGTGAAAACCAGTAGTGGCTTAGAACCGGTCCACTAGCACGGTCCACGCCAATCCCTCTCTGGCACAGAGGATCCACTACCTGCCAGCCGGCATCGTGACAACAGGGCTGCAGGGAATTGTAGTTTCAAGCACAGCACAGCACAGCATTGAAGGGAGCCTAGCTGTGCTGCAATGGTGGGTGGTTGATGTGTGGAAGGGGGGAGATAAGTGACCTCACACTTACAAACAAGGGATAATGGGACTTGTAGTTGGAGAGAGGGAACTCTAACAGAAAATAACAATTTTACAAAAAGAAAGCAGCAGCGTTATGGTGGACTCACAACACAGCCGTTTAGCCCCTGAGACAAGCACGGATCCTTCCTAAGCATGTCCATTACTGACTGACAGGTAGGTATTAAAGTCACCTTATGTTGGAAAATCCCTTTAAGACTCTTAGGTAGAACAATCGAAGAATAAGTTGTCCAAATAGGACAACCCCTTCTAAGTATGACAGTAGAAAATGAAAAAGTGTTCCCCTCGAATGAAGGCGCTGGTCCCACTAGTTAAGATATATATATATTTTATTGCAACGCATTTCGAGCCCAAACCGGGATCTTCATCAGGCTACTCCCTGATAAAGATCCCAGTTCAGGATCGAAACGCGTTGCAATAAAGTATATATATCTTAATTGGTGGGACCATTCGAGGGGAACACTTTTTCATTTTCTACTGTCATGCATCCACACCAGACCGACTGACGTCATCTCCAGGAGTTCCCCTTGGCGGCGATCCTGCCAATTTGTCTCCACAAGCCACTGTAGGTGTTGTGTCCTCAGCACAACACCTAAGGGTGAGGACCCTATATTACCTCTTATCGCCTCCCTAAACGGTCTTCACTAGGCGCGCACTCTGTGTATCTTTTTCTCCCTATCTCCTAACCCATTCTAAGTGTCATATCATCTCCCACAATGCACTGTTCTCTGGTAACTTTAGTAAACACCAGAATAATGGATGTAGCTTAAGATTTGATTACGGAAGATAACGTCAATGTACAAGATACTGTAACTAAAGCAGAATATTTACAAAGACACTTAGCATATTGTGGAGATATTAGAATTGCTCTAAATTGTTCCTATAAGCCATCATTAATTTTTTTTTTTTATAACCGGAATGTGCGGTAAGAGGCAATAGCTTTTGAGATGAATGTGCACTTCAATATACATTTGCGCTTCCTTTGGCTGATCTCTCCCCATCTAATACAATCACAATAGCCTGAGACAAATGACTATGCATTCCCAGCTTGGTGCCAACACTGGCAGAAGACACGCCAACTCTGAACTTTGTGCATGTGAAAAAAAAATTCTGCCCATTATTTTTGTCTCCACAAATGAAGAATTCCCTTATTTATTGCCCTTATTTCAAGAAAAGTATTACGTAGGGCGACTTATAGGCCGGAAAGGCTTCTGTTGGTCCAGTTACATCATCCATATACGCCAATAACACCGTGACTGGAGGATTGTGGGACAGGTGCCAGCGCCTCAATTTCCCACCAGTTCAATTCTTTGTCAAGTTTATACCTCAGACAAGACACTGCTGAAGGTTTACTGACCTGTTATGTTACAAAAAAGTTGTTGTCCCACTATTAAGAATCATATTAAAGGGGTACTCTGGTGGAAAACTTTTTTATTTTTTATTTTTTAATTAACTGGTGCCAGAAAGTTAAAACAGATTTGTAAATTACTTCTATTAAAAAAAATCTTAATCCTTCCAGTACTTATTAGCTGCTGAATACTACAAAGGAAATTATTTTCTTTTTGGAACATAGAGCTCTCTGCTGACATCACGAGCACAGTGCTTTCTGCTGACATCTCTGTCCATTTTAGGAACTGTCCAGAGCAGCATATGTTTGCTATGGGGATTTTCTCCTACTCTGGACAGTTCTTAAAATGAACAGAGATGTCAGCAGAGAGCACTGTGCTCGTGATGTCAGCAGAGAAGTAATTTACAAATATGTTTAGCTTTCTGGCACCAGTTGATAAAAAAATATATATATATTCCTCCGGAGTACCCCTTTAATTGTAGAGATCATACTGTATAGCTATGCGACCGAGCATAGCACTAGTGGGCACACATGCTCGGTCATTCCCTACGTTCACCTGCAGAGTTTAGTGCTGGAGGACACACTTGCTCAATCACTCTATATGTCCACCTGATGAGCTGAGGGTTGGTGGACATACAAGCTTAAAGGGGTACTTCACTGCCCCATTCTAAATATTTTGTTCGGAATGCTGGGTGCGGGCTGCGGGGGTCGTGACGTCACGGGCACACCGCTCGTTATGTCACACCACGCCCCCTCAATGGAAGTCTGTGGAAGGGGACGTGGCAACTGCCACGCCCCCTCCCATATACTTGCATTGAGGGGGAGTGGCGTGACATCACGAGGGGCATGACCATGACGTCAAAACCCCGCACCCAGCCTTTGGAACAAAATGTACCAAATGCTGGGGCAGTGTTCCCACACGGTGCATACGCAGTGTATTTGACGCTGCGCAATATTTACGGAAGCAGCGGGAAATACGCTGTTTATTCCTTGTTCACTATACACACAGGGCTTTCCGGCACCAGCCCTATGCGTGGAGTGAGTTTTGGAGGCGGAGCCGTGCGTCACAGTCACGCCAGCACACGGCCCTGCCTCTAAAACTCACTACACGCATAGGGCTGGTGCCGGAAAGCCCTGTGTGTATAGTGAGCAAGGAATGCGCAGCGTATTTCCCGCTGCTTCCGTATATTTTGCGCAGCGTCAAAACGCTGCGTATACGCCGTGTGGGAACGCACCCTAAAGGGATTATCCTTCATAAAGGGATTTTAGTGCGTACCTGCAAGACAGTAATGGACATACTTAGGAAGGATCTGTGTCTTTGGGCTTAAAGGGGTACTCTGCTGCTCAGCGTTTGGAATAAACTGTTCTGAACGCTGGCGCCGAGAGCTTGTGACATCATAGCCCCACCCCCTCATTATGTCACACCCCACCTCCTCAATGCAAGTCTATGAGAGGGGGCGTGACAGCCATCATGCCCCCTCCCATAGACTCCATAGACTTGCAATGAGGGGGCGGGGTGTGACGTCATGAGAGGGCACGGCTGTAACATCACGAGCTCCCTGCACCAGCGTTCGGAACAGTTTGTTCCAAATGCTGAGCAGCGGAGTACCCCTTTAATGGCTATGATATGAGATTACCTTTTTGTTAACTGGCTATTTCCTGTTGGAGTTCATTCACTTAAACTACAAATCCCATAATTCTTTGTTTGTAAGTATGAGGCCATTTTCTCCCTCCCACACATCAGCTACCCCCCCCCCCCCCCCCCCATTGAAACACACCTGTGATCTCTTCAATGCAATAGACCAGGGGACCTTCAGCTGTTGCAAAACTACAATTCTTTTCCCTCCCACCGAGTGGTCGCTCCACCCATTGAAGCCAATACAGACTCCCTCTGATCACCTGACTAGTGATGTACTGTCTCGGCCGCATTGCAACCTGGGAAAACCTGAGACGCCAGTCATTTTGTATGTTGTTAAAAATAAACATTGGGGCAGAGTCACATAAGAATTGGGAGACCATTATGAAACACAGGTACAGACACTTTATTATGAACTACACTAACTTTTTAGCCCTTGTAGCATAGTCAAAATCCCTAAATACCCCTTTAATCACTCTCCATGTCCACCTACAGAGCTCAGTACTGGAAGACAAACGTGCTCAGTCAGGTCTCTGCATAGTCTTTTGTTCACAGCAGAGCAGCCAATATACAGTAAATAGTTTTCTTCCTGCTTTCCTACATGGTTTCTGAAGGTAAAAGTGAAAATTAAAGAAAAAAAAGTAGATGACTACTGTGGATGTCACCTAAAATATATCTTTAATTCTCAAGACCGTAAAATATTTGTCCATCAGAAGATAAATAGAAGGAACTATATTGTCAGCTGCCAGAAGAGGAAGGAGACCAATTCTGCTCCTCTAGCAGCAAAGATTAGCAGCAGTACAAAGGGGGATACAAGGCACCATAGAAATTATATGGTAGTTTTTTTTGCCTAAAACACTGCAAATTACGTAAAATCATCTATTAGCATTTCTGGACTTTTGGTATAAACTGATGAATACTTAGGATTGGAGATGGAGTTTCCAAGGCACGTGACCAAGTCCTATTAGAATAATTCCAAAGCAGAAAACTTGCAGGTCATTGGTTGCCCCTTTAACCCATCTGTTGTGAGGGGATCCTGTGATCAGGAGAAGGGCTTGTTGTTGTTTTCTCTGTAAAACCTTAATAAAAGGTTGTTAAAGGGGTACTCTGCTGCTCAGCAGGGGGCGGTGCGTGACATCATGAGGGGGTGGGGCTATGGCGTCACAAGCTCCCGGCGTTTGTTCCAAACGCTGAGCAGCGGAGTACCCCTTTAAAGGACCAAGATCCTCTTTGGTTTGCTCCTGCAACCTATTAGGCCGGGTTCACACTACGGAGTCCCATGGTTGTCATTGGAATCCACTACACAGTGCGCACTACAGAACTTTAGTGGCGGAATGTCCGCAGCTGCAATTAGGCCGCCATTCTTAAAAGGGAACTCCGGTGGAAACAAGTGGAATACAAATGTTTTCAAATCAACTTGTGCCAGAAAGTTGAACAGATTTGTAAATTGCTTCTATTTCAAAATCTTAATCCTTCCAGTACTTATCAGCTGCTGTATGCTCCAGAGAAAATTGTATAGTTCTTTTCAGTCTGACCACAGTGCTCTCTGCTGACACCTCTGTCCGTGTCAGGAACTGTCCAGAGTAGAAGCAAATCCCCATAGAAAACCTCTCCTGCTCAGGACAGTTCCTGACACAGATGTGTCAGCAGAGAGCACTGTGGTCAGACTGGAAAGAAATTCACCACATTTCTCTGTAGTATATCTGTAGTATACAGCAGCTGATAAGTACTGGAAGGATTAAGATTTTTAAATAGAAGTAATTTACAAATATGTTTAACTTTCTGGCACCAGTTGATTTAGAAAAAAAAAATCCACCAGAGTACCCCTTTAAGGCGGAATCTGCTCCAAGACATTGCAGTCTGTGGGTATTTAGTCAGCGCTGGCCACATTTGCAAGTTTCGGATGGAAGCTTCGTAAGTGTGAACCGGCCTTAAAGGGGTACTCCGGTGGGAAAAAAATTTTCACATCAACTGGTGCCAGAAAGTTATACAGATTTGTAAATGACTTCCATTTAAAATTCTTAATCCTTCCAGTACTTATCAGCTGTTGTATGTTTCAGAGGAATGTGTGTAATTCTTTCTAGTTTGACCACAGTGCTCTCTGCTGCCACCTCTGTCCATGTCAGGAACTGTCCAGAGCAGCAGAGGAGATTTGCTCCTGCTTTAGACAGTTCCTGACACGGACAGAGGTGGCAGCAGAGAGCACTGTGCTCAGACTGGAAAGAACCACACAACTTCCTCTGGAGCATACAGCAGCTGATAAGTATTTTTAAATAGAAGTAATTTAAAAATCTGTATAACTTTCTGGCACCAGTTGATTTAAAAACAATTTCTTCCACTGGAGTACCCCTTTAAAGTCAATAGAAATGGATAGGGTTGCTTGCATTGCTTCCCATTAAAGATGTATAATATAACCCTAGTGACATCTCTAGACACAAATCATCACGTCCATTCTCAATATAAACTAAGATGAAGAAAATCAATAATAGATATGATAAATACATAAAGCGGCTCCTCTATATAAAGCAGATGTAGAGACGTAATGATGCGATCTCTGTTTGTTAACCAACTGCGGATGCAATGGAACATTTGATTCAAGGACCATTAAATCTAAACTACCCGCTGGTTCCTATAAAAGAGCCTCTAATAATAGAGAGAATCCGCGCTCCGGCCAGCATTATCCTAATATGAAATGATTTATTTGGAGTCGTAATGCTCTTATTCCATCATGCGGCTTAGTAAGCGACTTCGGTGTCACCAAATCCCCGGAAGCCGGTGACATTTATACAATGAAGCCTGTTACATCATAGATTCCAGAGTTTGGGAAGAATGAAACCTATCCCAATGTCTATACTGACCCCTTCATGGATTGACCGGTGGTAATTGGGACAAGCTCAATCCATCAGGGTGATGTTGGTGTTCTCAGAATTGACCACTAGTGGCCACTGTTTCCCTGTGAGGGTACGTAGAATTAGGCTGCATTCACACCATGTTTTTGTAATACAGTTTCCTTATACGTTTTCAATTTGAAAACCGCACAGAACCGTATTGAAAACCATATGTGCTGACTCTCCATTGAAAACCATATGCCAAATGCATCCGGTTGTGTACTTTTTGCGTCTTGTATGTTTTTTTTCCCCCGTACCCAAAACAGTAGCTTACCACGGTTTTTTGTCCAGGTGAAAAATCGTATACGGTTCCTTTAACATGGGAGTCAATGAGAACTGTAGAAAACCGTATGTGCGTATGGTTCCATCCGGTTTGCACAATACGCTTTTTGAGTTTGCACATGCGCAGTGCAAACCGAATGGAATGAAAAGTTAAAAACGTATACAATTTTTTATTTATTTTTTTAACAGATGCAACCGGACATCATTTTTCAAACCGTATACAGTTTTCAACCGTATACGGGTTAAAATTTGTATGCACTTTTTCATACAGTTTAGTCCGGTCTTGAGGAATCCGTTTTTCATTAAAAACCTGATACGGGAACTGTATTGCAAAAACGTGGTGTGAATGCAGCTTTACAGTAGACACTTCGTATTCCCGGCGCTCACTACTTGCTGAAGAATGCTTGTCGGTCTTTATTCACATAGAAGTTATATACAACAGCATTATGTAGTAACACTGGTGTATATATCTTCTATGTCAATAAAGACTGACAGGCATTCTGTTTGACTGTGAAGCTGAATTTCCACATTTGACCATTGGAGGCCACCATTTTGTCTTTCTCAAAATGACCAATATTGTTGGCATTGGATGCCATCTTGCTTCTTTTTTTTTTGGGAAATCCAAAGAGTGTTTGAGCATTTGTTGCATTCACATGTCCAGACTGTTCGTGTTCCTCTTTTGATTGGGGGGAAAGGACTAAGTTGAACAGGAGCTGTGGGGGAGCAGGGCTTAGTCATTTTCGGTTTTCTTCTTTCTTCCATCTGCCCCAGCACCATACTATTATTTTTTTTTTTTTAGAAAACACTGGATAACCCCTTTTCATATTTTTGGTCTATGCCAAAAATATCTTGAAGAAAACGCATGTGTATTGATCTAGTTATTGTCCATATGTTGCCTTTGCATTCTTGTCCAGATTTGAACAGAATGCCATTCCCTTGTGGTCTCAGTGTGGGGCTTATATGGGTATTCTGGGACTTTTTGATTAGGTAGGCCATCATTTGGTGATCGTGGGGGTGCTGAAACCCGAGCAAGACAAAACACAGCCTCAATAGCCTCAGCATGATGCTCAGTCAGTTTTTCCTATTGCTCCTGTACATAGCGCAAGATAAGCCCAGCCCCAACTCCCACAGGGGATTTGGGTGCGGGGCTTATCACGTGCTATGTGCAGGAGCAATGAGAAAGACTGTGTATATGCATCTGTGAGTGTCCAGAATATCTGCAGCGTTTGCTTATTCGTCGGCTGATCTCAAGGTCTATACCACAAGGCTATTGCCTGTTTGGTCGATAATCGCCGCGTGTAATGGCGCCCTTAGCC
The DNA here is from genome assembly GCF_029499605.1 of Hyla sarda. Classification (NCBI taxonomy): domain Eukaryota; kingdom Metazoa; phylum Chordata; class Amphibia; order Anura; family Hylidae; genus Hyla; species Hyla sarda. Next base: position 33,659,179 of record NC_079195.1, on the reverse strand, counting down.
ATTATCATTCAATTGTAGGGTGTTTTCTATTTCTTATATTACTAAGAGGGGTCATAAGGCTACCCCTTGAATTTGACATATTGACATATTGATTCATATTGAAGCTACTCCTAAAAAAGAGTTATAAATAAGAGTAATAAGTGAAGAACTAGAGCATTTCTCTACCAGGGTGTTTATACCTTAGATAAAGCCCTTGTACATGCTTTGGTATCGACAGAGCGAAGAGGCACACGGCTCAGGTTCACCCTAACCATCTTCCTCTCAGTAGGTGAAATATGCCTCTCAATCATCCAATTTTAGTTGGATTGCACAGAAAAAAAATATGGGTTAATGCAAATATACATCATGGTGGGCATTGCTGGGAGGTTTTATAAAAAATCCCATGCACCATTGGAAAGGGGGGTATCTCCCAAAGCTTTACCAAACAATGGGCAAGAAAGTGGCATATATATATATATATATATATATATATATATATATATACACACACACTCCAATCCCCCCCCCCCCCCCACCCACCCACTACCTGTCTGGTATGGTGGCATGAACCAGCCCAAAGGAATGGTCCCTTTTTACTCTGACTATAGGGGGTCTTCTTCTTCTTTATTTCTGTCATAGATTATACAAAGTACAGTAGATTGTATTGATTGTGTTTGCTATAAAATATATATTAACAGAACAAAGAATTTTTTTTCAGTAAAGAACAGACCAGGGAACCAAACTAACATGCCAGAACAGTCTAAAATAGGCCATTTATTATCCCAGCGGGCAGCGGTGACAAGGCGGGCAGCTCTTGTTAGAAATGAAATTCTGTCATTCTAGGAAAGCAGCAGGAGTCTTCAAGAAAGAACAGACAGATCCAGCCAAAGTAAAGGCAAAATCCTTCTAAAACTCCCCAACTAAAACCTCCTTTTCAACTATGAAAGCCAAAGGCATCACAAGATAAAAGGGATGTCAGATATTTCCAACTGGAAATATTTAAAGGTTTAGGTTCAGGGAAAACCTGCAGTGAAGTTTATGTTATAGGATTTCTTACAGGGAAGGTTCATCTTGGTAACTAATGTTTTATTGATCCATTGTATTTAAAACAAGTACTATGAAAATATTAATGAGTAAAAATCTCCTTGTGTAAACTGTCCTATGGGTCCCCATGGTTACAGACTACACACAAATCCTGTGTAGTCTGACCCTGTAGTCACCCTACTAATTATGAACGCACTTAGGACTGCATAGGAGCTGTACACACTAAGCAGTAGAATATTTTTCAGAAACATTATTTTTTTTATTTTATTTTTTTAAATAAAAATTCATTGCCAAGGTTCCCTTTAAAGTTAGTAGATATCAAGAAATTGCCTTTTTCCTGCCATTTAGACAGATCAAAAGTTTTGATCAATCAGGGTCTGAGAGTTCAGACCCCAAACGATTACAAGAATGAGTCGGTAGAGGTGCATGCTCAGTGCTATAGGCCTGAAGATAATAGCTGAGTGCTGTACTAGTATCTTTATCAGTCCTGTAGAGTTGAAAGGAAAGAAACATGCATGTCTGACCTCTGCCCCATTCACTTAAAGGGGTACTCCGCCCCTAGACATCTTATCCCCTATATAAAGGATAGAGGATAAGATGTCTGATCGCGGGGGTCCTGCCGCTGGGGACCTCCGCGATCTCCCTGCTGCACGTGACGTTCGTTTAGAGCGTTGGGTGCAGCGCCAGAGGCTCATGATCTCACGACCACATTCGCTCATGACATTATGGCCACGCCCCCTCAATGCAAGTCTATGGGAGGGGGTGTGACGGCCATCACTTCCCCTCCCATAGACCTGCATTGAGGGTGTGTGGTCATGACATCATGAGCGTGGTGTGACCATGACATCATGAGCCTCCGCCCCACATCGCCAGTCATCCGGCAAGAGCGACCCCGCAATCAGACATCTTATCCCCTATCCTTTGGATAGGGGATAAGATGTCTAGGGGCAGAGTACCACTTTAAGCAGACACGGTGGAGTGTTCAGGTACCTGTATTCCGGCTACCATGCATGTAAAGTTGTCATGTCCCTGTGAGAAAACTTTCAGGGAATACTGTGAGTTGACTTCCAAACCTGCCTTTTACATAACATTGCATCAATAGCATTCACTAAGGTATAAAAAGAGTGTAAGGGTTAAATAATTTCATATGCCATATATCATATGAATGATGCCTTGGTCACATGATGCTTCCCAGCCAATTTCTATACAGAAACTTCTAGAAGGTTGTGGGAAGAGTTCCTAGCCCAGCCTCTTATCCCCAGATGGGTGGACCCAAACCAGTGGGAGTCTGGCTCAGGCCAGCAAAGTGTGAACAACTCCAGCTAAACATAAATAAACCTAATCTAAACTGTATCTCCTAAGTTTAATACTGTTAAAGATAAAGCTTGCTACAAGCAAGTCACTGTCCTGTTCCAGTTCCTAAATCTGCGTTCACGGCCCTGTACAGAGTTTGGAGGTTGTCTCCAGTCCATGCTTTAACGGCAAAGTGCTCATGTCTTCAGCTCCAATAAGGAGTATCCTCTTAACCAGAGGAGAATAGGCTAAACAAGGGTCCCTCTGCATACTTTAATGTCTTCAGTGATCTGTGGTCGGAGTTAGTGCTGTGTGACTCAACAAGTCACATTAGTTTGATACAGATACCTGGTTTAATGACGTAAGATCCACAAGTAAAAAGAACCACAGTCAGCAAACCTTTTAGGTCTTCCACAGCAGAGAGCAATTTAACTGCACTGTATCTTGTATGCAGCTGCATGTACATTAGTGACTTCACTTACACATGCAGAAAGCACACTAGCAACTCTCTTTTCAGTATACCTGCAACAAAACCAACTCTTAAAGGGGCACTGACCAAATATTCATTAATCTGCTCTACAGACAGTAACATTCCCCTCTGTGCTGACAGGACTACATTACGCTGCCACATGCCATTACCATCTGCTTCCCTGCAGGACTACTACTCCCAGCTTTCATACACCAGAACACCTGCCACAAAGGGACCCTCATTCTCCTGATTGGTGGAGGTCCCAGAGGTCACACCTCCACCGATCAGACACTCCTCCTCTATCCTGATTATAGGTGTTGAGTACATTTTTAGGAAACCCTCTTTATATAGATTTTATTGTGTTGCTGACCATATTAGCTAGATCCCTTACCAGATATCTAAGAATTAACCACAGAACTAGCTAGAGGTACCTAAGTCCTGGGTCTAGTCAAGTACTTGTAGCCTAACTCAGTCCTGAGTAAAGGTGCCCATACACCTTACACTAAAGTCTGCCAAACACACCACCGGTGGCAGGTTCGGGTAAGGGCAATGGTGGCCAGATTTGTTGAAGTTTTGTTTTGGGAGTAAAAATCTGGCCCCATAGCTATATGGTTGTGAAGTACCCCTCCTCATAGACCTGAACATTCATTTGTATCGGGAACTTAAGAGAGACAGCTGTCGGCTTAATGAACCTTGGCAGACAGTTATTGAAAATGTATGGCCACCTTAAAGTGTACCTGTCATTTCACAGAAAAAAAATAATGCTTCTATATGGTACTTACTAGGTCATGCCAATGCTTTACATGTCTTTTTTTTTATGTGCCTAGCTTCTGTATTTGGCTCACAAATTCCTCTGTTCTGCTGCTCACTCATCCTGATATCCACTGCTCAGGGAGGATCTCTCACCGGCCGGCATATGCTCTTCGTATGGTATGCGATCCCTGTTTTTTACATTTAAGCAGAGCGATCCCTACCATACTGAAACCTCTTTAGATAATACCTAGCAGCTAGCTGCAGGTTGCTGATTACCCTGCCGTAGATGCATATACATTAATGCACCCGCACGGCATCAGGTTGCTAGCTGTGGATTTTCTGTATATCCACGCTATTTGCGTAAACCATGTCTGTGAATTACCAAATGAACGTAACCTTTAAGGTTGCGGGTAGAATGTATTTTAACCGCACTTGTCCACTATGTTTTATGCACTCTGCCAGACGAAGGGTCCAGTTCGGACCAGAAACGCGTTGCTTTCTGTGCTTACAATAAATCCCTTTTTAGACACTGAGAAGGGTCTATAGAACTTTCTTTCCATCAGGACCAGCGCCATCAATGGCCCATTTTCTGTCTGTTTGTGTAACTGCTCAGGAAGGGGCCTGTCCAAGGTAAGCACTGATCCCGCCCTCTCTTACCATGCAGTAGCTTCCTCCCTGAGTCTGCTGTGCAGTGCTGGGTCTCTTCATCCAATCACTGCAGGCTGCTCTGTAACCCCCTCCTCTATATTTTCATGTTGCAGTCTAATAGGACAGGAATAAGCACAGCTATTCCCGTCCTCACTTCCCAGACTTTGTCCCTGCTGTACTTCAGCTGGGACAAAGATGATGCTGCAGGATTATGTTCTGGGTGGTATGGGGACCCCTAGTGGTCTGTTTTTTTTTATAAGCCATGATTTCATTTAAAAGGAGATACCTTTTTGTATGAAGTATATTAGAAAGATTAATATTTTTCCAAGATGTACAACATATAAAAAGTTTTTGAATCTGACAGTGCCCATTTAAGGGGCAATTCTATAGTTGAAATTGTGCTGTCCATTTTACTAAAAACTTCTGTATAGTGTAGCTTCTGGACATTCTCTAGATCTTGTTTTATACGTATAATTTAAGAAGTCGTATAATAGCTGACAGCCACTAAGAAGTGAGAAAAGTAAATTGTACCCATAAAACGGTAGATTTATAAATACAGCCTGGCGGTGGGAATGGATTTCTGCGGTGCTGATGGACGGACACTTGTAAATTACAATATATCCTTTACTTCTTAATGCACTTTTAAGGATACCGTATGGCAGCCTGGAAATTACAATGAAATGGAGACAGGTCAAGGCGACACGCAATCCAATTAAAATAAAGCTGTGGTGATGGCTAAGTGTTGACCTCCCGTCACCTCCCGCAGTCTCCTCCGTGCTCCATGTATAATTCTGACACACGGCGGCTGTGAATTTCTTATCAGACTTTCTCAGGCTATAAGCCATATTCGGAACGTGCGGCTGGTATTATAGAGCCGCACTCTCATTGTTTGAAAAACGTGAAGCTTTTTTCTGTCAGGGAAATCTGTAACCTTGCTTCCCCAACAATAGAGCAGAGTCCATTATCCCAAAAGAAGTGAGTGAACTCCCTACGGTCTTGTGATCCGTGGTTAGCCATTAGGAGTCTAGGACCTGTTCAATATAGTTGAAAAAACTTTTTATCACCACCATACTTATTGTCCAAGATTCAATGGATTTGGGCGGCCACCACCATTGGATTGTAACGGTTGTTGTAAGTGGAACCTGCGTGGATGATGGCTCGGGTCGTATCAGGGAGTGGAGTCTAAGTCACCCAGGTCGTTATCCCTGATACGACTTGTCCACACAGGCTGCCAAGATATAACAAGGTACAGTAAAGATTAGACGGAGCCGTAGTCAGGACTGGCAGGAGGTCAGGACTAGTGATGTCGCGAACATAAAATTTTCGGTGAAAGCGTACTTCCGCAAATGTTCGCGAACCGGGCGAACCGCCATTGACTTCAATGGGCAGGCGAATTTTAAAACCCAAAAGGACTCTTTCTGGCCACAATAGTGATTTAAAAGTTGTTTCAAGGGGACTAATACCTGGACTGTGTCGTGCCGGAGGGGGATCCATGGCAAAACTCCCATGGAAAATTACATAGTTGATGCAAAGTCTGGTTTTAATCCATACAGGGCATAAATCACCTATTATTCCAAAATTTTTGGAATAACGTGCTTTAGCCCCCTTTAGGCAGCACATAGAGCCCCCCTTTAGACATCACATAGTTAGATCCCCCCTTTAGGCAGCACATCGATTCCCCCATATTAGGCAGCACATAGTTAGAGCCCCCCTTTAGGCCACACATAGGTAGAGCCTCCCTTTAGGCAGCACATAGATTCCCCCATATTAGGCAGCACATAGTTAGAGCCTGCCTTTAGGCAGCACATAGATCCCCCTTTAGGCAGCACATATTTAGATCCCCCCTTGAGGCAGCACATAGATTCCCCCATATTAGGCAGCACATAGTTAGAGCCCCACTTTAGGCAGCACTGGTTTTATTTCACAGCCAAAAAAGTTATTTTTTTTTAATTTGCACAACTGTCACACCAAATGTGATTTGCACCAGTGTGACAATGAGTAAAAAAGGTTGCCAGCGGAGTTACCCTTTTAAGCAGAGGTCCCCAACCAGGGTGCCTCCAGCAGTTGCAAGACACACGGACTGAACTTATAGCCCTTTTAATACTGTAGTTAGTTGCTTGAAGGAACTTAAGTTTTACACTGGAGTACCCCTTTTAACCAGCGGTTCCCTCCCAACCAGGGTGCCTCCAGCTGTTGCAAGACACACGGACTGATATTTGAGCCCAAAAAAGGGCTTTTTTGGGTGCTTTCCTTAAAGCAGATGTTAGACTAATGCTTTAGGAGTAAAGTGGACCCTGAATACACCACCTAGCAGCAACCTAGACATCACTTTCCCTATTACAGCAGGAGCAGCTTCTCTATCCCTCCACTTTCTAAGCCTGCAGCATGCCGAATGAAGGTAAAATGGCGTCCGTGCAGGAGGTAGGAGGGTCTGGAAGGGAGGGACTGCTGCTGATTGGCTGTAATGTGTCTGCTGACTCTGACTCACAGGGTCAAAGTTTACCGCAATGTTAAAGGATAGGGGGCGAATCGAACTTCATATATGTTCGCCCGGTGATGCGAACGCGAACATGTTAAGTTTGCCGGCGAACAATTTGCAACATATCTAGTCAGGACAGGCGGCACAAAATCAAAGTCAGGCAACGTAGCAGACGGGACTGGTACACGGTAGAACAAGATACTAGATAAAAACAACGCTTTCTCAGAGGCACAATGGCACAAAGATCAGGCACCGAGCCGCAGGAAGTGCCGGAACGAAATAGGGACTGTTTCAGATATAGAGTAAAAGAAACACAGCCACACATCCACAATTTGTATTTTGATCTACTTGCTTCTCAGCATAAATTCAAACACTACCAGGTTGTTAGTATACATTTTGATCAAAAAGTACAAGCCCACTCACCCCTCGAGGCCACCTATTTAGAGTGGGTGCCTAACACAACATTGTTGTAGCGCCGGGCGGCAGCCACCAGCACTGCAACACCATACCCACAGGGGGAGCGACCCAGTGGCCAGGCAGCCCCACTGCTGCCCGACCAAGCCCCTGGCTCCAGGCCACACCACCCCACAGACAAAGCATCACAGTAACAATGACCGCCGCAGTGCAACCACAACAATGTGAATACCTACCAAGTGTTCCCTGCTAGAGGGCTGTGAGAATGCTAGGAGGAAACCCTTCTGTAGTCTCCTGCTAGACTGTTTCAGATAAGCACCAATTATTGGTGCACTGACTCTTTAAATTTGAGGAAGCCGACGCGCACGCGCCCTAGGAGGTGGGCATCCTGTGTTAGAGAAGGGAACAGAGGCAAGAAGAGGAGCACGAGAAGCCGGTGTTTGCCTGCAGCGGGGACCGGCGATGCGGAAGGCAGCAGGGGAAGAAGAGGACAGAGCAGGAGCAGCATGAAAAGGTAAGTGAGAGCCCAGTGAGAGCCCGCAGGTGCGTCCCGCGATGCGAACACGGGGTAAAGCGGCGCCAGTGGTTACATGGATGTTGTTGACGGGTGTAGAGCCAGGGTGCACATAACAACAACTTTATATGACAGGGTTTGCCAACCAGCTCACCTCCAGCTATTGCAAAACTACAACTTCCGGCATGCCTGGACAGCCGTCAGCTATCCGGGCATGCCGGGAGTTGTGGTTTTGCAACAACTGGAGGAAAACACTGGTATATGAAGGCTATTTCAGCAACTAAAAATGTATCCTCTATCCACAGAATAAGTGCTTAATCCCAGGGGGTCGACCTCTGGGCCCCCAGCAATTGCGAGAACGGGAACTGACTACCCGCTGGGTCGGCACATGCTCCACTCATTGTCTACGAGAGCGCTGAAGATACCTTAGTACATCACTCAGGTATCTGAGATGATTACAGAGACAATAAATGGAGCATGTGCCAATCCACCACTCCATTTTGCCCGTTCTTTTCTGGATAAACTGGATTTTTCACCAGTTTTCTCCTCTGCAGGCTCCATCTCTAGTTTTCAGTTATCCCTGAGCTGGTGGGTGAAGCCTTACATCTATGATCTCTCCATACACAGCAAAGAAAAGAGGATTAATAACACACCTCTAGAAGCGTCAGAAGCAGCATGGAGGACGTTATAGAGCAGTGTTGAGCAGTGTAAGCTGTAAATCCAGTCGTGAGGGGAAATTTAACACTTACTACTGATATGTCTCTTTTTTTCCTCTGTCACTCTCCAACCACTCTTTTTTTCATTGACTTCTATGGGCAGAATGTAACCTAATACTTTGGTGGGCTGATCTATCTCCAACAGGATTTTACATAGGGGGTAGCAATCTAGGAGCCCGATAAATAAAGAAGAAAGAGACATTTTTCTCTTAAAAACTATATTACAAAGTTGGACTATACCAGAAGCCTATTCCTTTATGTATCAGTTTTGATGGCACTGTGCCATACATTTAGATGTGTGGAACAGATTTCTAGTGGCGTGAATTTCTGCAATAAATCTGTCACATGTGAATAAACCCATACAGTCACACATAAGGATATAAATACATTCCTCAAATACTAGTGCTTGGATCATAAAAAATGCAAAAATATATAAAATGTGTAAAACATGTAGCTTTATAAAAGATATAACAATATAATAGCAATGTGCAGAAATAGAGAAAAAAGTTAATAATTTCCTAAGACCTTATAAGAGATGTTCTTAAAGGGAACTTATCATCACTTTCATGCTGATTGAACCACAGGTCATTGGGGTGGTCCCTGGTGGCTTCTGCCTACTTGGCCAGCTTTGTTGAACAGATTTGCACCCAGATGACTCGTGGTTCAGGCAACATGAAAGTGATGATGGGTTCCCCTTTAAGGAACCCTTTGTTTGTGTGTTTTCTCAGTTAGAATGCATTGAAAACCCTTGGCCATGAAAGGGTTTAGAAACACAGCACGGGTGGCCGGCTTTCCGAAAAGTTTCCTTGTGGATGAGGTTACTTTTAATGACACTTTTTGTTTTTTAGAACTACTTCAAATAGAAGTTATGATACAGATCATCCACCTCTCCCCCCTCCCCCATCTGAAATCTATTAAGAACTGTGCTGCATTTTGGGCAAAAAAGACTCCAGAGTCCCATTATCCTGGAAAATATAGATATCGCTAGGACCTGGTTCCTGTCAATGTGAGGAACAAAGTATAAATTGAGCTGAGAATTGTCTCAATATCATGAGGGCTATGTCAGAGCATGGGGGGGGGGGGGGGCGTATGTGATGAGACGCCAGGGGAGATCTGACGTATGGCCTTTGGATCATTACTGAAAACCGCACATGGAGATTGGATATGACCCCCTGATACTTGTGCCACCAAAACACAAGTAGTTACTGATATATATATATATATATATAAATATATAAATATATATATATATATATATATATATATATATATATATATATATATATATATTTTACCGTACACATAACAATTCTGAAGTTGTTTGGGGGTTACTTCCCTTATGGTATTTCAGAATTAATAAAGTGGTAGAATGTAAAATGTATTTGAAAACAAAGTACATAATTTATTTTATTTCTAAATAATAAACTATTGTCAATATTTGTATTTCTTATTATGTAACATTTCATTTATAGATATATAATTAGTGTTTTACATAAAAATTAATGTATCATAAAATTAGAATGTTGCTTTAATTACATTACCCTATTGTAATGTCTGTTTTGTCTGTGTTTTGCATTTTTCTGCTTTGGGTCCTGTTCAGACATTAGGTTTGTGTCTGAACAGTTTCTGTGTTTATTCTCGCTGGTTTGGGAAGAGTTAACCCTTCAGCACTGGATGAATATATAAGGCCTCTTCAGGTGCCGCTCTTGGCTGGTTATTGCACCTGTTACTCTGACTATGTTTGCATTATGTTCACCATGTCTGTCTGAGCACATGTATCCTGAGTTTTAACCATGGTTATCTGTCTTGTCTGATATAGATTGTATAACAGTAGAACGAAAAAGAAGTCGGCGACTCACCGGAGCTGATTTCCAAGCAGTTTCTCCGGTGAGTCGCCGACTTCTTTTTCGTTCTACTGTTATAAGACCACTGCTTAATGTCCAGTCAGAGCACCACCAAGGTTTCACAGAAGCAGCCCATCCAGTTATCCTTTTTCCACTAGTCCCACGTTTACAGACTGAGTAGTGCCGATCTCACTTGCCTATTTTACTTGTGTTGATATAGATTTTAGCCTGCTTTGTTTTAGTACCTTTGTCGGGTTGTAGTATTCTTGTATCGTTCGCTCTGCTTTGTGATTCTGAGTCCGTATTCGCACAGTGCATTTGTCAGTCCTGTTTTGACCTTGTTTGATGCTGGATCTCCTAGGATAGAATCCTGTTCTGAGCCTTGTGCTAATCCGACTATCTAGGAGTGAATGAGTCTTGTGTCTGTACCTGTGTTTTCTTGAATTTATGATTTTGTTTCCTCCTAGGCCAGTATCCTGATCACACTGGGAAGTGTGCCCGCTAGTTAGGAGCCTAGAAGTAGCCTTAGTATTTATGTCTCTCCATGCTTGGAGTGGGGTGTCTAGTGTGTTCCTTGTATGGAGTCCAGTGTGTACAGTGCTCTTGATTTCCTGACTTGTTTCACGACATTTACATTTTGGCATATTTTGTTTTACTCTTACGCCCATGCATTTTAGTGCAAGAAGGGACTAGCGCCCAGTTGTCATTTACTGGTAGGGTGTCTAAGCAAGTAGGCAGGGAGAGTGGCCATAGGGACAGCTTTAGGGCTCACTTCTCCCTGTTTCCTGCCCCTAAACACTGAAACCTATTAAGTAGTAGCATTACTACTGCCCCATACCCCTGATGATGCTGTATTGATGTCAAAACATGTCAGAGGAGAGGGGGACTTTGATGGTTTAAATAAGCTACTATCTGGCATACAAAAGAAAGAATAACCTTACTCCCTTGTGTATGCCTCAGTTCTATTTTTGTATCTTCCATAACCACTGTTGCCAGTACAGTGTCATCCATTAACAATAGTACTAGCAGAGTATAGCGGTATTATCTGCTATGGTCTAGGGCAGTAAAGAGTGGTAAAGAGATTAGTGGCACCAGAATGCAGTAGGGACCCAGGCACTATTGTAATGGCAGTGATGGGGGCAGATGATTATACCGTACTTTTTGACCCTACTTTTTTCATTTTGCCCAACAACCTCTTTAATATCTGGCTGGGCAAAACCAGTCCTATGACGGGGATCAACCCCATCTCCACCCTATGTATGCCAGTTTTGCAATTTTCAAGCCCTCTCAACATTTCTATCCTACAGGCAGCCATCACTGTCTCCTCAAGGGATGACTGTAGATTTCTTTTCATTCCATTTCTGGCACATGTTGTTCACTCGCATGTTCAGCTACATTAATGTAATTCATTTCACACTTCACAAAAAGTGCAGAACTATTTGCATGCCATAAATTTTCCTGCACCTGATGCCCACCATTGGAGCCTTATGTTGCCCATGTGGAGTGCCAAGATGGTAGATTTGGCCCAACTGACTAAAGAATGCCATCTGGGATAGCAGCTGACGGCGGCGCATATACAAATACTGGAATGGAAATGCTGTTGAACTCCGAGCAAAACAAACCAACACATTGAGAGCTGCTGCCGATAACATGACCTTGTTGTGTCTGATCAGGGGAAAGCTGTTTAGGGCTCTATTACTGAAGTGATTTTTATTTTATTTTGTGCAGTAACTCTAAGTGGCCTGCAGGGGAACAGTGAATTTTTGGAAATGTTGAATATAAAGAGTGGACATAAAAACCTGAACAGTTTAACAGAGCCTGTATAATGCAATGCAACATTACTATGATTGCTACATCAAGCTTGGCCAAAAAAATAGAACTCCTCACAATGAACATCACCAGCCCTTGATCCAGCATTGAGATTTCAGCTCTGAAGCTTAGAGAACCGTGATTGCTGCTCTGCAGTATAATACAGAACGTAACGTAGGAATAGTACAGGATAAGTATGTACACAATGAAGCAGTATTATAGTAGTTACAGTATATTCTTGTATATAGGAGCAGTATTATAGTAGTTATATTCTTGTATATAGGAGCAGTATTATAGTAGTTATATTCTTGTATATAGGAGCAGTATTATAGTAGTTATATTCTTGTATATAGGAGCAGTATTATAGTAGTTATATTCTTGTATATAAGAGGCAGTATTATAGTAGTTATATTCTTGTATATAGGAGCAGTATTATAGTAGTTATATTCTTGTATATAGGAGCAGTATTATAGTAGTTATATTCTTGTACATAGGAGGAAGTATTATTGTAGTTATATTCTTGTATATAGGAGCAGTATTATAGTAACTATATTCTTGTATATAGGAGCAGTATTATAGTAGTTATATTCTTGTATATAGGAGCAATATTATAGGAGTTATATTCTTGTACATAGGAGGCAGTATTATAGTAGTTATATTCTTGTATATAGGAGCAGTATTATAATAGTTATATTCTTGTATATAGGAGCAGTATTATAGTAGTTATATTCTTGTATATAGGAGCAGTATAATAGTAGTTATATTCTTGTACATAGGAGCAGTATTATAGTAGTTATATTCTTGTATATAGGAGCAGTATTATAGGAGTTATATTCTTGTACATAGGAGGCAGTATTATAGTAGTTATATTCTTGTATATAGGAGCAGTATTATAGTAGTTATATTCTTGTATATAGGAGCAGTATAATAGTAGTTATATTCTTGTATATAGGAGCAGTATTATAGTAGTTATATTCTTGTATATAGGAGGCAGTATTATAGTAGTTATATTCTTGTATATAGGAGCAGTATTGTAGTAGTTATATTCTTGTATATAGGAGGCAGTATTATAGTAGTTATATTCTTGTATATAGGAGCAGTATTGTAGTAGTTATATTCTTGTATATAGGAGCAGTATTATAGTAGTTATATTCTTGTATATAGGAGCAGTATTATAGTAGTTATATTCTTGTATATAGGAGCAGTATTATAGTAGTTATATTCTTGTACATAGGAGGCAGTATTATAGTAGTTATATTCTTGTATATAGGAGCAGTATTATAGTAGTTATATTCTTGTATATAGGAGCAGTATAATAGTAGTTATATTCTTGTACATAGGAGCAGTATTATAGTAGTTATATTCTTGTATATAGGAGCAGTATTATAGCAGTCATAGTTTTGCACATAGGAGCAGTATTATATAAGTTATATTCTTGTACATAGGATGCATTATTATAGTAGTTATATTTTTGTACCTAGAAGGCAGTATTATAGTAGTTATATTCTTGTATAAAAGAGCAGTATTATAGTAGTTATATTTTTGTACCTAGAAGGCAGTATTATAGTAGTTACACCATTGTACATAGCATGTAAATTTTATTTTATTTTTACAAAATTTTACACATAAAAAAACATATACAATAATACATAAATTAGTATTTCTTTCGTATTTTACCATTCCCTCCCAACCTACCTCCTCCATTTACCCCCCCCCCCCATCCCACCGCCAGCCTGTTGCCCATATTCCAGATATCCTATATATATTTTTTTACTTCCACTTTTCCCATTTTTATACATAGTATATGATTTCATAATTTTTAACTTTACCAACTAGGTTAATCCAGTCTTTTATATGTGGGACTTATCGCAGTAGCTACATTAGAGTTTACTTTAACACCAAGGTTCTCCTAAATTTTTCTATAACCCTGTTCCCACAGTTTTTGTATTTCATTACATCCCCAAATCATATGTAGTAAATCCGCTCTCTCTCTCCTACATCGGGGGCAGTTTGAATCAGCTCTTTTCCCCATTCTAAACAAACCATAAGGAGTGTAACAGAGTTTATGTATCAATTGAATTTGTGATATTTTGTGATTTGTGCTAATAGATAATTTATCTATATTTCTAAATATTTCCCACCACTCTTCCTCTTCCAACCCTCCTATTTCTTTTATAAACTTCAGTTTAATTTTTTGTATATTTTTTCTGAACCCCGTGTTTAATCAATATATTATACATTTTCCCTAGTCTACTCTTACAACTTAATTGTGAGTTTACCCAAAAAAAAATCAAACAATTCATGGTGTCCGATTTCCCATCTGGGATTACCTTTTTCTGCATTTAACGCCTTTTAAATCTGCATATATGCAAATTTACAACCCACATCCAACCTATATAGTCTACTAGGAGTTCCTTATTCGTCACTAATTGTTCTACCCTCCAAATCCCATATACCTCCCATTTAACATACTCCCTAAGTTTGTATATTTCGGGAAAATAACTATTACCCCATATCCTGCTGAACTTCAAACTACCTTGGACCCCCAACCATCTTTTTGTAAGTTTCCAAATTTTATTCATCATTTTAAAAAAGAAAGTATTTCCAAATTTAACATCAGATTGTCCTGACCCCTCTAGTATTTTCCAAACCGATATATTTTCCTTCAAAAACACATTAATAAACCTCTTTCTCATCCCTTCCTCAGTACATAATGTAAGTTGCGCAGCTACATAATAAAACTGAAAATAAGGTACCCCCATACCTCCTAACTTCACTGGGGAATTGATCATGCTCTGCTTAATACTGACATGTTTGCACCCCCATATAAGATCATTTAATTTTCTTTCTCTTTCTATTAATTCTCTCTTTTGAATACCTATCCTTAATCCAAATTGGCGCTGATCTAAAATATTTTTATAACCTAGGTAGTAACACAATTTTTATAAGTGTCACTCTGTCCACCATATTCAAAGGGAGTTTATTCCATATTCATATCTTACCATTCATTTTATCTAGTATAGGGAGATTTTCATCCCTAAATAATCTATTGCCTCTTTTGAATTAAGAATAGCATTATTTCCTATTCGGGTATCAATGTCTTTATCTAAGGGGAGTAAACCTGACTTTATCCAATTAACACATCATCTGCGTATAATAAGATTTTTTCTTGTATACCATTGATCCCAAACCTCTCAAATATATCTGTATTTCTAATAATGTGTGCTAAAGGTTCAATCACAATGGCGAATAGAGTGGGGGGCAGTGCACAACCTTGTCTTGTCCCTCTTTCCAATGGGAAACTCTCTGTACGTACCACCATTGATTTTAATTCTTGCTGTCCGGGAATGATATACCATTTTTATTGCCTTCTTTACCCAGATTCATTCTCCAATCTGAATGTTTAAAAATGTTCTTTGTATATGACTAGAGATGTTTCTACCCTGGATAAAGCCTTTTTGTTCTTCCCCAATAATGTCGCCAATCACCTTCTGGAGACGCTTTGCCCAAATTTTTGTGAAGATTATGCAATCAGTATTGAGCAGTGAGATTGGTCGATAAGAACCAACCTCAAGCTCATCTTCGCCCTTTTTAGGGATTGGGACGATACAGTCTTCCGCCATTGATGGGGATAGTTTGCCAGTTAATAAGGATTCATTATATATTTCCAGGAGATATTGCATAAGTGCTTCCCCAAAAACTCTATATACCTCAAACACTAACCCATCACTCCCTGGAGATGAGTTCCCTGTAAAGGAATTTAATATTATCCTTAAGTAATATCCTTATTCATCTCCTCCTTTTGCTCGTCCGAGATCTATGAACAGTTTGTTCCAAACACTGAGCAGCAGAGTACCCCTTTAACGGTATCATGGAGGGGGGGGGGGGGGGATTTTAGATATTTAACCATTTGATTGGACTCCACTCCAGTGCCACCTGATCTTCTAGGGTTGGTTTTGGGGGCCATTTCAATAAATTGAGACAACAACTTCTTAGTGTAAATAATTTGTAGACCGAAGTATCTAGAAGAAATGACATAGTATTACCTCTCGTGTATCATTGTCTCTTTGTGTCCATGTAGCATTGGGCCATAGTCATGTATAGATTTTTCCTGAGATCGCCTGGTTTTATACAGTGATCCCTCAACATACGATGGTAATCCGTTCCAAATGGACCATCGTTTGTTGAAACCATCGTATGTTGAGGTATCCGTGCAATGTAAAGTATAGGACAGTGGTCTACAACCTGCGGACCTCCAAATGTTGCAATTTATCAGGAAAAATGTCTTTCCGCATATGATAAAAATAGATAATACATGGATTCCATTGATTTCTAATTAATTATCAGCTAGGAAACATCTTCACTGAGAAGTGTACACAGGGGCAGAGTAGTTTTGCATAGGTTGAGAAAAGACATGGAGCCACGCGTAGAATTTGTGATGCTAGTCCCATGATTTACATATGTTTTTACTAAATCAGACATGAAAACACAGGAGAAGCAAATACAACTCCAGTAAGAGATCTACTACAATGCGAAAACCTGTACATAATGGAGAACACGGTGTAGCCTGTATTATACTCCAACCAATCATATACTCCTAAGTGTCTCAGGGCCAAACAATGAAAATTACAATTTTAGGGACAAGTCCCCAAGGACTGCCCTAAACTAGAGACCACTTAACTAAATTATTAAAACTTAACTTTTATTACAACTACTTAATTATAAATTGTGCTTTTTGGTACCATAGTGAAAAAATGTTAAAAAGTTCGGTCATCCACTCTGTGACTACAAATAGGTCAATACTTACTATTAGGTCAATACTATTAGGTCAATACTTACTATTACTAACGTTTCGCCAGCGTACCCTGGCTTTTTCAAAGAAGTGAGGACTTCGTCCTCACTTCTTTGAAAAAGCCAGGGTACGCTGGCGAAACGTTAGCAGGAGGGGCTATAATGTTTTTATAAAACGGCATCCTAGTGACACAAGAGTAATATTGTAATTGGGTAGGAGTTCTTTCTAGTCAGTGGTGGTAGCACTGTTTGTAAGAACTAGATTTTCCCACAGTGACACTGATCACAAAGCATATTGGAAGTATTGACCTATTTGTAGTCACAGAGTGGATGACCGAACTTTTTAACATTTTTTCACTATGGTACCAAAAAGCACAATTTATAATTAAGAAGTTGTAATAAAAGTTACGTTTTAATAATTTGGTTAAGTGGTCTCTAGTTTAGGGCAGTCCTTGGGGACTTGTTTCTAAAATTGTAATTTTGTATTATACTCCAGCGCTGCACTCTCTATTCTGCTGGTGGGGTCACTGGGGGGGGGGGGGGGGGGGGACATGTATCATTACTTGTGTATGGTAGTAGCAGTTTACACCTTTTGCCGACTTCTAAATTTTGCGCAGATGCGCTAAATTTATCAATCTTGCGCAATGAGTTTCATAAATTGCGGGAATATATTATAATCTCGTCATACCTCCACCATCCACCGTCGCTCTATTTTGTACATGCGTTGTCTGTAGCGTATCGGAACCTATTTACATCTTAACCGTGCCCCTATTTAAAAAAAATTCCGGTCAGTGTTTGCTTGTAAAAATTTTCAAATCTTCAAATCCCAGCATGCTTGTTTAAAATTGAAAAAGATGCCCAGGCATGCTGTAAGTTTTAGTTTAGAAACAGCTGGAGGGTAATTGTTGTTTAATAACTCGCATATACTGAACAGTGTTAGGCATATGCATAGCACAGATCAGGGATATCATCGATCTTCTATTCAGATCTGCTCAATAACCGACCAGACAAGAAAAACCCTTGAGGTAGAATGAGGCAGGTAAATGGACCTCCATTTGCAATTTTTTTTTGTGTCTAATTAATTTCGCTGAGCAGCGGCTAATCAAAATTAATAAAAAAATTTAAAAATTCAACAGATGCTGAAATCTATCAGGATCACGGCAAAAGACTGTTAATGGGGAACATCTTTTAGAATGAGGTCCACCCTTAATGGAGGGTCCCTGGCTCATGAAAGCTGGCGGAAATATGGGAGCATCATAGGAGCACAGGTCCGCAGCACACATGATGGATGGAACAGAGGAGTATGTATTCATCCTTAATAAAGTAAAACATATGATGGTTCCTTAAAGGGGTACTCCACCCCAAGACATCTTAACTCCTATCCAAAGGATAGGGGATAAGATGTCTGATCACGGGGGTCCCGCCGCTGGGAACCCCAGCAATATAGCACGCGGCACCCACCTGTATCTGCTTCCGGCAGCACTGGAGGTTCTGGCTCCCGACCACGGGAATGGAAGATCGTGATGCCATGACTCCGCCCCAATGTGACGTCACACCCCGCCCCCTCAATGCAAATCTATGGGAGGGGGCGTGACGGGGTCCTATACATAGATGTTTTCTATATATTTATATTACCTATATAGATTAAACAATATACAATTAATATGAGGCGATTAGGGGTAAGCGATGCAGGAGAGCCCCATGGGAATGAAGGGACTCTGGCTGAGGGGACTTTAGACAGGGACAGGACCAGGCCCTGTACCGGGTCACCACACCTATATTATACTCCAGAGCAGTACCTACTATTCTGCTGGTGAGGTCACTGTGTACATACATTACATTACTTATCCTGTACTGATCCTGAGTTATATCCTGTATTATACTCCAGAGCTGTACTCACTATTCTGCTGGTGAGGTCACTGTGTACATACATTACATTACTTATCCTGTACTGATCCTGAGTTATATCCTGTATTATACTCCAGAGCTGTACTCACTATTCTGCTGGTGAGGTCACTGTGTACATACATTACATTACTTATCCTGTATTATACTCCAGAGCTGCACTCACTATTCTGCTGGTGGAGTCACTGTGTACATACATTACTTATCCTGTACTGATCCTGAGTTATATCTTGTATTATACTCCAGAGCTGTACTCACTATTCTGCTGGTGAGGTCACTGTGTACATACATTACATTACTTATCCTGTACTGATCCTGAGTTATATCCTGTATTATACTCCAGAGCTGTACTCACTATTCTGCTGGTGGGGTCACTGTGTACATACATTACATTACTTATCCTGTACTGATCCTGAGTTATATCCTGTATTATACTCCAGAGCTGTACTCACTATTCTGCTGGTGAGGTCACTGTGTACATACATTACATTACTTATCCTGTACTGATCCTGAGTTATATCCTGTATTATACCCCAGAGCTGTACTCACTATTCTGCTGGTGAGGTCACTGTGCACATACATTACATTACTTATCCTGTACTGATCCTGAGTTATATCCTGTATTATACTCCAGAGCTGTACTCACTATTCTGCCAGTGAGGTCACTGTGTACATACATTACATTACTTACCCTGTACTGATCCTGAGTTATATCCTGTATTATACTCCAGAGCTGTACTCACTATTCTGCTGGTGAGGTCACTGTGTACATACATTACATTACTTATCCTGTATTATACTCCAGAGCTGCACTCACTATTCTGCTGGTGGAGTCACTGTGTACATACATTACTTATCCTGTACTGATCCTGAGTTATATCTTGTATTATACTCCAGAGCTGTACTCACTATTCTGCTGGTGAGGTCACTGTGTACATACATTACATTACTTATCCTGTACTGATCCTGAGTTATATCCTGTATTATACCCCAGAGCTGTACTCACTATTCTGCTGGTGAGGTCACTGTGCACATACATTACATTACTTATCCTGTACTGATCCTGAGTTATATCCTGTATTATACTCCAGAGCTGTACTCACTATTCTGCTGGTGGGGTCACTGTGTACATACATTACATTACTTATCCTGTACTGATCCTGAGTTATATCCTGTATTATACTCCAGAGCTGTACTCACTATTCTGCTGGTGAGGTCACTGTGTACATACATTACATTACTTATCCTGTACTGATCCTGAGTTATATCCTGTATTATACCCCAGAGCTGTACTCACTATTCTGCTGGTGAGGTCACTGTGCACATACATTACATTACTTATCCTGTACTGATCCTGAGTTATATCCTGTATTATACCCCAGAGCTGTACTCACTATTCTGCGAGTGAGGTCACTGTGTACATACATTACATTACTTACCCTGTACTGATCCTTATATAATAGTCATGATCTTTATATAATAACCTGTGAAGTGAGGCCTTCAGAAATAAACCTCACAGTGCGGTGGGGAATGAATTGCTTCTGCTTCGGTTGCCTGGAAGGATTTTACCCACGGGGAGGACTACAGAACTTGATAACCTTGGCACAAAAATAGTCTTGCAGGTGCCACCTGATGCTCCATTTACTTCACCTTCTTACTGTCAGTCAACATGTCGGCACGGTGCGATGCTCGCAGCTGAGGCCTCTCACCATAACATTGTATCTGGGGCTGTGAACACTCTCAATGTTATCATCGCCCTCATTAAAATGCCTCAGCAGGAACATTAGTCGGAGTGGCATCCGCGCTGATTTCCTGCGAATCCGGAGATATGTGAGGGTAACCTATTGTCATGTATCTCTCCGTGAAGCCTTCGCCCCTTTGAGAGTCTGCCTGCTAACTCCTAATTCTTTCTATATCACCTTGTTAACAGCCGATCCTCTCAGCGCTGAACCTCATTCCGTTGTCATCTCTTAAACTCCCCATTCAGCCAAACAAAAGCTTCCCCAGATATGTTCCCATAGATAAGTCCCCGACACTCGGAATCTAATTTTAGCTCACATTGGAGATCGGCCTTCTAAAAATAAACCTCAAATAAAAAATGAAAGCTTATATTTAATGAAACTGTGAGAGAAAAGTGCAGGAGAAGCAAAACAGCAGCCGGTAGCTCCATAGCACAGATCCAAATATGCCCCAAAGATGGCACCAGAATAAAAGGACCTGGTGTTAGATTTACCCTTTACCACTTTGGTGACCCTTCAGCCACCTCCCCCTTATATTTGCTAACAATGAAGTTCCCTTTATATAGCGGAGTCCTGCACAGTAGCAACCTAGATGGGACTGACCAGGACTGGGCCTTATAGCTGCTGAATGATCTTCCTATAGCATATTATGCCTTGGCTTACAATTATCTTATTTATATATATATATATATATATATATATATATATATTTAAATTTATTTATTGATTTTAAATAAGAATCTAGATAGAATCAAGACTTCTCTTTATTTTTGCGCAATAACACCACTTAATGAGTGGAGCGTTATATGTTCTGCTAGGAGAGTTTGGCTACAGACGGTGTAAACATTCCTATGTACAAGAATATACGTCCTAAAATACTGCCTCCGATATACAAGAATATAACTACTATAATACAATGGCAAGTAGAAATGAAGGTAGACGGACGACTCACCCAGGTAGCAAAAGTATCTTCTTTTATTCAAGGCTTGAAGCTTAAAATAACAGCAGGTTCAGGGGTCTGTCAGCAGGAACGCAGGGCTGTGGAGTGCAACGACCGTATCGCTTCGGACTGAAGCTTCTTCGGCCTCCAACCAGGTTGGAGGCCGGAAGAAGCTTCAGTCCGAAGCGATACGGTCGTTGCACTCCACATCCCTGCGTTCCTGCTGACAGACCCCTGAACCTGCTGTTATTTTAAGCTTCAAGCTTGAATAAAAGAAGATACTTTTGCTACCTGGGTGAGTCGTCCGTCTACCTTCATTTCTACTTGCCATTGTATGAAAGACTTTGTCGTTTATAGACGTAGACGCTCCCCACAGCATTCAATACAGCAGGTCACACACCCCGGATAGTCGGACAGGATAATTTGACTCACAGTCGAGTAGACAGTGCCTGGTGCTCTTCTCTCTATATTACATAACTACTATAATACTGCCTCCTATATACAAGAATATAACTACTATAATACTGCTCCTATATACAAGAATATAACTACTATAATACTGCCTCCTATATACAAGAATATAACTACTATAATACTGCCTCCTATATACAAGAATATACGTACTAAAATACTGCCTCCGATATACAAGAATATAACTACTATAATACTGCCTCCTATATACAAGAATATAACTACTATAATACTGCTCCTATATACAAGAATATAACTACTATAATACTGCCTCCTATATACAAGAATATAACTACTATAATACTGCCTCCTATATACAAGAATATAACTACTATAATACCGCCTCCTATGTACAAGAATATAACTACTATAATACAGCTCCTATGTACAAGAATATACGTACTAAAATACTGCCTCCGATATACAAGAATATAACTACTATAATACTGCCTCCTATATACAAGAATATAACTACTATACTACTGCTCCTATATACAAGAATATAACTACTATAATACTGCTCCTATGTACAAGAATATCACTAATATAATACTGTCCCTATATACAAGAATATAACTACTGTAATACTGTCCCCTATATACAAGAATATAACTACTATAATACTGCCTCCTATATACAAGAATATAACTACTATAATACCGCCTCCTATGTACAAGAATATAACTACTATAATACAGCTCCTATGTACAAGAATATACGTACTAAAATACTGCCTCCGATATACAAGAATATAACTACTATAATACTGCCTCCTAGCTGAGAGGTTGTGTCTGTGTAGCTCTCCTGATGTCTGGAGAAAGCCCAGGGAGGGGCCACCCTGGGTGGGGAAGCTCCCCAAGCAAGGCCCAGGCTTCTCGGCCTATTCTGGGAATTAATCCCCAGACACCACAAACCATGGATGAAAATCCTAAAGTTTCTATGGATGTGAGAAATGTTCAGAATGTTGTCAGTTCTGGTGCAGTAAGAATCACAGATGAGAAGAAAGCTGTGGAACTAAAGAAGGAATCATCAAGTAAGGTAATGGCTGCAGGTGTGCAATCCACCCCTCCTGCAGTCAGACAGAGGAGAACATCCCTGGAGAAGCAGACCATGCAGGAGAATCTGCAGCAGCCTGTCCTGATACGTTCTGACCGCACACGATACGGGAGCGGGAGCAGCGCAAAAGTTACAAGCACGCCAGATGAGACCAGAGGGAATACACCAGGAAGGCTTCAGGGGGCCACAAGTGCGGTCACTGAGAAGAACCAGGGGCCTAGTCCCCAGTCTGGAGATTGTAACCCCGCAGCAGTGACCACAGCCGCACCGAGACAGATCCCACCTCAGAAGCAGAGTCCTGTGAGTACCCCACCAGCGCGGCCCCCCAATACTCAGCGGGCGCCTGAACTGTGTTTGGCCGAGCAGATCCCAGCTCTGGTAAAGAGACTTGAGACTTTAAAAAAGACTAAGTTACAGCTGCAGAAACAAATTGAATGTATTTACAAGCTAAAGGCAGCAAACCCCAATAACCAGGCTGTACATGACAAGAAGCTGAGCTCCCTCGCTGTGCAGCTCGCTGACACTGTGCAGGACATGGAGGACGTATTGGACCAGATGGGACCAGTCGCTGAGACCTTCAGAAACCAGCAGCGATTTGAGGGATATAAGGAAGGACCAGCAACAAAGTCATCTCCATCTACTGCTGCACCCAAGTCTTCAGCCTCACCAGGGGACACCCAGCAGTCCTGTACAAGACAAGAGGACATCCAGCAGTTCTGTGCAAGACCACTCCTCAGACCAGCCAGCTTCCCTTTTGAAAAAGGGGATTTGTACAGACAAGCAGAAGCAAGCGTCCAGCAACATCAGAGACCTGCAGAGACTCCTCCAGAGGTACCACAAGTCCCAGCAGTCAGCACGGTGAAGCAGGACTATGGACACATACCTGAAGGTAACTCTGTAACAGTAGTGCAGTCACCACAAGCCCCTGGGGGCAGTAGAGAGCAGCAGGACTGTGGACTCTTACCTGAAGGCAGCAGTGCAGCAGAGAGTTCACAGGACATGGCTCTGCAGGGCTTGCTGGGCTCTGTAGTGCAGGATCATACTGCCAGTGACTGCACTGATATGACTGTATGTGATATTACTGATAATGTGTCTGCAGAGGGGGGTGCTTCACAGTCTGTGTGGGATCTGGGGTCATCTCTGGGGTCAGGTCCACCATTAGTTCAGCCTTCAGAGGCTTGTGACCCCCAGAGTATAGAGGTTGATGGTGGGGAGGGGGCTGTACAGTCTGATGCACAACACTTCCCCCCTTTAGTCACACAAGTGTCAGACCCCCCTAGTACGGCTGGTCAGCAGCCATCACAGCGCCCCCAAGTACAGCAGGAGGGTAGAAGTAGTGGCGCCTCCTCTGGTAATGCCTGGAGTCGTGGGTCACCATTCATGTCTAATGTAAACTACACGGGTCAGGCTTTCAAGAGGAGGAACGTGGTCAGGTTCAGACATAGAGGGGCCAAGGAGGAGCTGCCTGACAGGAGGTTTGTGGTCCGTGAACTTCTGTGCCACCAAATGGGATTCCTGCCATCTAACATCCTGGCAGTGATAAACCTTCCTGACAGGCAGGGCTATGACGTCAGCTTCAAACTCATGTCTGACCTGGACCGCTTCTGGGCCCATGTCACCCGGGTGAGAGATGCTGATGGCTGGAATAAGTTCAGCTTTGTCCCCATCTCCAGACTGTCACCATTATATTCTGGAACGAGTCTGTCCCCCCCCAGGATATTGTTGTATGGTTAAAGAGACACTGTGACCTAATGTCAGACCTGACTAAGACCAGGGATGAGGACGGCATATGGACGGGCGGGTGGAAGGTTTTGGTGAAGTTACGGCAGATTAATAACATCACCCAACATCTGCCCAATTCTTTCTTCATTGGCCGGGAGAAAGGGGTTTGCTTCTATGCAGGTCAGCCCAGAAAATGCTTCAAGTGTGGGAAGACCGGTCATATCGCGAGTGTCTGCACCCTGGTGAAGTGTAATTTATGTGGGGAGATCGGCCATGTCAGCGCCACCTGCCAGAACATCCGCTGCAACCTCTGTGGTAAGACCGGTCACTCCCACAGGGACTGTCCTGACGCCTGGCATAACATCTGTAAGGACTTCCCTGATGAGGACCTGCTGGAGGGGGCAGAGGACCTGGAGGAGGAGACGTTGGTGTCAGGGTCAGCAGTGACACAGCCCGAGCCTCAGAATAACACTAGGGGTGACAATATGGGTGACACTGTAGGTGACACTAGGGGTGACAATATGGGTGACAATATTGGTGACACAGTGCCCGACCAGTCCCAGTCAGGAGCCACTGAGGGGAACAGGGAGGTCACTGAGCAGGTTGTGGCCATGTCTTCTTCCGCCCCAGCATCAATAAATCCGCAGAAGAGACGGAAAAAAGACAAAACCAGCCGTAAGCCTGAGGAGGGATGGACCACTGTCCAAAAGCCCTCCAAAAAGAAAGTAGACCCCGGGTCAGGTGTAATGACCATCACAAATAGGTACAGTGTGTTGTCAGAGTCAGACGCTGAGGAAGAGATGGAGAGGGAGCTAAAGCGAGTGGTAGATGAATTTAATGAGGACCAAGAGGGTGATCCCCCCACAAAAAGGAGACCCCCGCGGGATAAACGTCTGTCCGAATCGGACATGGAAACAGGTGGTCAGCAGGAGTGCTCGGACTCAGATCTGTGATGATGGGGGTGACATCTCTGCTTCTTCTGCTTTCCTTTGTTATGATGGCCGACTTTACCCTTAAAGTGTTCTCCAGTAATGTGAACAGTGTCAGAGTGAGGAGGACCAGACACGTCGTATATGACCATTTAAAGTCTATTGATGCTGACATCTTCTTCTTACAGGAGACACGTTTAAATACTCAAGGACTGTTACGTGAGGCAGAGCGTGAATGGCGGTCTGGTCCATCCTTTTGGTCACTGGCTGTGGAACCAAGTGCCGGGGTCTCTATTCTGTTTACCACCAATGATGTAACTGTACATAGGCTGACAGAGGTATTGATGGGAAGGTGCCTAATGCTAGAAGTTACTATTCGGGGTAGAAGGCTCCGACTCATTAATATCTATGGTTCACAGACAGTGACTGAAAGGGTTAACCTTTATAATGAAGTGAAGCCATATCTCTTCACGTCTGTCCCCGTCATCTTGGCCGGAGATTTTAATGCCTCCAGAACAACTAGTGACAGATCCTCTAATAGACCTCTAACACGAGACTCCAAGGTCTTAAACCAAATCATTCTACAGGCCGGGTTGTCAGATGTGTTTGTGCAGGGTGGTCGGAAGGCAAAGTATACCTATTTTTGTGGTGGAAGAAGCAGTAGGATAGATTTGGCTCTGGTTAGTCCTACAGAGACGATTGGTGAGAAAGATGAGAAGATCGTCCCTTATTCTGACCATCTGGCCTTATATTTCTGTTTGGGTGTCACACGGTGCCCTGAGACAGGTAGAGGGTTACGGAGACTGAATTCCAGCCTATTAGAGGATCCTTCTGTACAGAGACAGGTTCACTCTCTTATACAGGGTCAGCTAGAGCGGGTGGACTTCTATGATGATATGGCCGCCTGGTGGGAGGATGTCAAGGATGAGATCAGAAACCTCTTAAAGAGACTGTCAGTTATAAAGGGGAAGAGTAAGTATGGCCAGTATCTCAAGCTGCGCAAAGAATTGGAGTCACTGTATTCGGCGGGTGGGGACCAACAAAGGATAGACCGGCTGAAATCTGAGATAAGGCAGTATCAGTACAGCAGGTATACCTCCCTGGTTCTTGAACGGGATTATGGGTCCTTAGGGTCTCCTGATCCCTTTGAGAATTGCCGGGAGCGGGTGGCAAATAAATCTGTCACCGGTCTCACTGACTCCCAGGGTGTTTTGCAGGAATCTCGGGAGGGTATCCTGGGGGTGGTGAGATCGTACTATGCTGACTTGTTTCAGAGGAAGGTTTTGGATAGAGACAAGATGACCCAATTCTTGGAGACAACTCCGCTCCCTGATACTAATGATTTGGACTTTTCTCCTTTGACAGCAGAATTGACGGTGGCAGAGGTCAAAGAGGCCATTGATAAGTTACATCTGAAGAAGGCACCAGGTCCAGATGGGATAACAGCAGAATTCTATAAGACATTCAGAGACCTCTTGGCCCCAATCCTCGTGGATGTTTACACAAATTGTCTAGAAAGTCACCTGATGCCGCCATCCATGAGAGTGTCCTCGCTGATTCTGCTGTCTAAAGGTAAAGAGCCGAGTGACATCAAGAACTGGAGGCCGATTGCCCTCTTGAATGTCGACAGGAAGATTCTGGCAAAAATCCTGTTTTCTAGGTTAGTTTGTCTGTCCCCGGCACTGTTGGCAGGCTGTCAGTATGGCACAGTAAAAGGGCGGAACATCTCTGGGGCAGTGATCTCCATAAGGGAGATGTTTGAGAGATGTAAAGCCCTGAGGTGTTGTTACGCCGAGCGCTCCGGGTCCCCGCTCCTCCCCGGAGCGCTCGCTTCACTCTCCCCGCGGCAGCGCTCCGGTCACGTCCTCTGACCCGGGGCGCTGCGATTCCGCTGCCAGCCGGGATGCGATTCGCGATGCGGGTAGCGCCCGCTCGCGATGCGCACCCCGGCTCCCCTACCTGACTCGCTCTCCGTCTGTTCTGTCCCGGCGCGCGCGGCCCCGCTCCCTAGGGCGCGCGCGCGCCGGGTCTCTGCGATTTAAAGGGCCACTGCGCCGCTGATTGGCGCAGTGGTTCCAATTAGTGTGTTCACCTGTGCACTTCCCTATATCACCTCACTTCCCCTGCACTCCCTTGCCGGATCTTGTTGCCTTAGTGCCAGTGAAAGCGTTCCTTGTGTGTTCCTTGCCTGTGTTTCCAGACCTTCTGCCGTTGCCCCTGACTACGATCCTTGCTGCCTGCCCCGACCTTCTGCTACGTCCGACCTTGCTTTTGCCTACTCCCTTGTACCGCGCCTATCTTCAGCAGCCAGAGAGGTGAGCCGTTGCTAGTGGATACGACCTGGTCACTACCGCCGCAGCAAGACCATCCCGCTTTGCGGCGGGCTCTGGTGAAAACCAGTAGTGGCTTAGAACCGGTCCACTAGCACGGTCCACGCCAATCCCTCTCTGGCACAGAGGATCCACTACCTGCCAGCCGGCATCGTGACAGTAGATCCGGCCATGGATCCCGCTGAAGTTCCTCTGCCAGTTGTCGCTGACCTCACCACGGTGGTCGCCCAGCAGTCACAACAGATAGCGCAACAAGGCCAACAGCTGTCTCAACTGACCGTTATGCTACAACAGTTACTACCACAGCTTCAGCAGTCATCTCCTCCGCCAGCTCCTGCACCTCCTCCGCAGCGAGTGGCCGCTCCTGGGATACGCTTATCCTTGCCGGATAAATTTGATGGGGACTCTAAGTTTTGCCGTGGCTTTCTTTCCCAATGTTCCCTGCATCTGGAGATGATGTCGGACCTGTTTCCCACTGAAAGGTCTAAGGTGGCTTTCGTAGTCAGCCTTCTGTCCGGAAAAGCCCTGTCATGGGCCACACCGCTCTGGGACCGCAATGACCCCGTCACTGCCTCTGTACACTCCTTCTTCTCGGAAATCCGAAGTGTCTTTGAGGAACCTGCCCGAGCCTCTTCTGCTGAGACTGCCCTGTTGAACCTGGTCCAGGGTAATTCTTCCGTTGGCGAGTATGCCGTACAATTCCGTACTCTTGCTTCAGAATTGTCCTGGAATAATGAGGCCCTCTGCGCGACCTTCAAAAAAGGCCTATCCAGCAACATTAAAGATGTTCTGGCCGCACGAGAAATTCCTGCTAATCTACATGAACTTATTCACCTAGCCACTCGCATTGACATGCGTTTTTCCGAAAGGCGTCAGGAACTCCGCCAAGATATGGACTCTGTTCGCACGAGGCGTTTCTTCTCCTCGGCTCCTCTCTCCTCTGGTCCCCTGCAATCTGTTCCTGTGCCTCCCGCCGTGGAGGCTATGCAGGTCGACCGGTCTCGCCTGACACCTCAAGAGAGGACACGACGCCGTATGGAGAACCTCTGCCTGTACTGTGCTAGTACCGAACACTTCCTGAGAGATTGTCCTATCCGTCCTCCCCGCCTGGAAAGACGTACGCTGACTCCGCACAAAGGTGAGACAGTCCTTGATGTCTACTCTGCTTCTCCACGTCTTACTGTGCCTGTGCGGATGTCTGCCTCTGCCTTCTCCTTCTCTACAGTGGCCTTCTTGGACTCTGGATCTGCAGGAAATTTTATTTTGGCCTCTCTCGTCAACAGGTTCAACATCCCGGTGACCAGTCTCGCCAGACCCCTCTACATCAATTGTGTAAATAATGAAAGATTGGACTGTACTATACGTTTCCACACGGAGCCCCTTCTTATGAGCATCGGATCTCATCATGAGAGGATTGAACTTTTGGTCCTCCCCAATTGCACCTCGGAAATTCTCCTTGGACTTCCCTGGCTTCAACTTCATTCCCCTACCCTGGATTGGTCCACTGGGGAGATCAAGAGTTGGGGGTCCTCTTGTTCCAAGAACTGTCTAAAACCGGTTCCCAGTAACCCTTGCCGTAACTCTGTGGTTCCTCCAGTAACCGGTCTCCCTAAGGCCTATATGGACTTCGCGGATGTTTTCTGCAAAAAACAAGCTGAGACTCTACCTCCTCACAGGCCTTATGATTGCCCTATCGACCTCCTCCCGGGCACTACTCCACCCCGGGGCAGAATTTATCCTCTCTCTGCCCCAGAGACTCTTGCCATGTCCGAATACGTCCAGGAGAATCTAAAAAAGGGCTTTATCCGTAAATCCTCCTCTCCTGCCGGAGCCGGATTTTTCTTTGTGTCCAAAAAAGATGGCTCCCTACGTCCTTGCATTGACTACCGCGGTCTTAATAAAATCACGGTTAAGAACCGCTACCCCTTACCCCTCATCTCTGAACTCTTTGATCGCCTCCAAGGTGCCCACATCTTCACTAAATTGGACTTAAGAGGCGCCTATAACCTCATCCGCATCAGAGAGGGGGACGAGTGGAAAACGGCATTTAACACCAGAGATGGACACTTTGAGTATCTGGTCATGCCCTTTGGACTGTGCAACGCCCCTGCCGTCTTCCAAGACTTTGTCAATGAAATTTTTCGTGATCTGTTATACTCCTGTGTTGTTGTATATCTGGACGATATCCTAATTTTTTCTGCCAATCTAGAAGAACACCGCCAGCATGTCCGTATGGTTCTTCAGAGACTTCGTGACAACCAACTCTATGCCAAAATTGAGAAATGTCTGTTTGAATGCCAATCTCTTCCTTTTCTAGGATATTTGGTCTCTGGCCAGGGACTACAGATGGATCCAGACAAACTCTCTGCCGTCTTAGATTGGCCACGCCCCTCCGGACTCCGTGCTATCCAACGCTTTTTGGGGTTCGCCAATTATTACAGGCAATTTATTCCACATTTTTCTACCATTGTGGCTCCTATCGTGGCTTTAACCAAAAAAAATGCTGATCCCAAGTCCTGGCCTCCTCAAGCAGAAGACGCCTTTAAACGACTCAAGTCTGCCTTTTCTTCGGCTCCCGTCCTCTCCAGACCTGACCCTTCCAAACCCTTCCTATTGGAGGTTGATGCCTCCTCAGTGGGAGCTGGAGCTGTTCTTCTACAAAAAAATTCTTCCGGGCATGCTGTCACTTGTGGTTTTTTCTCTAGGACCTTCTCTCCAGCGGAGAGGAACTACTCCATCGGGGATCGAGAGCTTCTAGCCATTAAATTAGCACTTGAGGAATGGAGGCATCTGCTGGAGGGATCAAGTTCTCCTGTTATTATCTACACCGACCACAAGAACCTCTCCTACCTCCAGTCTGCCCAACGGCTGAATCCTCGCCAGGCCCGGTGGTCTCTGTTCTTTGCCCGATTTAATTTTGAGATTCACTTTCGTCCTGCCGATAAGAACATTAGGGCCGATGCTCTCTCTCGTTCCTCGGATGCCTCAGAAGTTGAACTCTCTCCGCAACACATCATTCCACCTGACTGCCTGATCTCCACTTCTCCTGCCTCCATCAGGCAGACTCCTCCAGGAAAGACCTTTGTTTCTCCTCGCCAACGCCTCGGAATCCTCAAATGGGGTCACTCCTCCCATCTCGCAGGTCATGCGGGTATCAAGAAATCTGTGCAACTCATCTCCCGCTTCTATTGGTGGCCGACTCTGGAGACGGATGTTGTGGACTTTGTGCGAGCCTGCACTATCTGTGCCCGGGATAAGACTCCTCGCCAGAAGCCCGCTGGTTTTCTTCATCCTCTGCCTGTCCCCGAACAGCCTTGGTCTCTGATTGGTATGGATTTTATTACTGATTTACCCCCTTCCCGTGGCAACACTGTTATTTGGGTGGTCGTTGATCGATTCTCCAAAATGGCACATTTCATCCCTCTTCCTGGTCTTCCTTCTGCGCCTCAGTTGGCTAAACAATTTTTTGTACACATTTTTCGTCTTCACGGGTTGCCTACGCAGATTGTCTCGGATAGAGGCGTCCAATTCGTGTCTAAATTCTGGAGGGCTCTCTGTAAACAACTCAAGATTAAATTAAATTTTTCTTCTGCATATCATCCCCAGTCCAATGGACAAGTAGAAAGGATTAACCAGATCTTGGGTGATTATTTGCGACATTTTGTTTCCTCCCGCCAGGATGACTGGGCAGATCTCCTCCCATGGGCCGAATTCTCGTATAACTTCAGGGTCTCTGAGTCTTCCTCCAAATCCCCATTTTTCGTGGTGTACGGCCGTCACCCTCTTCCCCCCCTCCCTACTCCCTTGCCCTCTGGTCTGCCCGCTGTGGATGAAATTTCTCGTGACCTTTCCATCATATGGAGAGAGACCCAAAATTCTCTCTTACAGGCTTCATCACGCATGAAGAAGTTCGCGGATAAGAAAAGAAGAGCTCCCCCCGTTTTTTCCCCTGGAGACAAGGTATGGCTCTCCGCTAAATATGTCCGCTTAGGTGTCCCTAGCTACAAGTTGGGACCACGCTATCTTGGTCCTTTCAAAATTTTGTGTCAAATTAATCCTGTCTCTTATAAACTTCTTCTTCCTCCCTCTCTTCGTATCCCTAATGCCTTTCACGTCTCTCTTCTCAAACCACTCATCCTCAACCGTTTTTCTCCCAAATCTGTTCCTCCCACTCCTGTTTCCGGCTCCTCGGACATCTTCTCGGTCAAAGAAATTTTAGCTGCCAAAAAGGTCAGAGGGAAAAATTTTTTTTTAGTGGACTGGGAGGGTTGTGGTCCTGAAGAGAGATCCTGGGAACCTGAGGACAACATCCTAGACAAAAGTCTGCTCCTCAGGTTCTCAGGCTCTAAGAAGAGGGGGAGACCCAAGGGGGGGGGTACTGTTACGCCGAGCGCTCCGGGTCCCCGCTCCTCCCCGGAGCGCTCGCTTCACTCTCCCCGCGGCAGCGCTCCGGTCACGTCCTCTGACCCGGGGCGCTGCGATTCCGCTGCCAGCCGGGATGCGATTCGCGATGCGGGTAGCGCCCGCTCGCGATGCGCACCCCGGCTCCCCTACCTGACTCGCTCTCCGTCTGTTCTGTCCCGGCGCGCGCGGCCCCGCTCCCTAGGGCGCGCGCGCGCCGGGTCTCTGCGATTTAAAGGGCCACTGCGCCGCTGATTGGCGCAGTGGTTCCAATTAGTGTGTTCACCTGTGCACTTCCCTATATCACCTCACTTCCCCTGCACTCCCTTGCCGGATCTTGTTGCCTTAGTGCCAGTGAAAGCGTTCCTTGTGTGTTCCTTGCCTGTGTTTCCAGACCTTCTGCCGTTGCCCCTGACTACGATCCTTGCTGCCTGCCCCGACCTTCTGCTACGTCCGACCTTGCTTTTGCCTACTCCCTTGTACCGCGCCTATCTTCAGCAGCCAGAGAGGTGAGCCGTTGCTAGTGGATACGACCTGGTCACTACCGCCGCAGCAAGACCATCCCGCTTTGCGGCGGGCTCTGGTGAAAACCAGTAGTGGCTTAGAACCGGTCCACTAGCACGGTCCACGCCAATCCCTCTCTGGCACAGAGGATCCACTACCTGCCAGCCGGCATCGTGACAGGTGTGGGAGATATGTTGTGAGTCTTGACCAGGCTAAAGCCTTTGACAGAGTAGATCACGAGTATCTATGGGCCACTTTGTCAAAGTACGGTATTCCGGGACAATTCATCGATTGGCTGAAGACTTTGTATTGTGAGGCCGAGAGCTTTCCTCTGATCAATGGTTGGCAAGGTGACACCTTCAGGGTTGAGGCGGGGGTGAGACAAGGTTGCCCACTGAGTCCGCTGCTGTATGTGTTTGCCTTAGACCCGTTTCTGAGGTCACTGCAGGAGTGTGGTTTTCAGGGGGTGCCGGTCCCCCACTGCCTACCCCTGAGTGTTGTTGCCTACGCGGATGATGTGACTGTAGTGATATCTGAGCCTCGTGAGGTGGAGATGTTGTCTGCAGCCATCAGAAGTTACTCGGAGGCCT
Organism: Hyla sarda; assembly: GCF_029499605.1. Classification (NCBI taxonomy): domain Eukaryota; kingdom Metazoa; phylum Chordata; class Amphibia; order Anura; family Hylidae; genus Hyla; species Hyla sarda. The sequence continues at coordinate 33,625,839 of NC_079195.1, read as the reverse complement.
CAGGGTCTCTGGTCAACCTTGAGAAGAGTCAAGCTCTCTGGATATCTGATTCTGATCCAGACTTTGATCTGCTCCAATTTGTGAGAGCCTCCTCCTATATTAAAATCCTAGGGGTCAAATTCGGGAGGGACGATAACGCCAAATTAAATTGGGAAGAGAAGTTGGAAGCCGGAAATGCAAAGGTTCAGCGATGGAAGAACTGGAGGCTGACCTATAGAGAAAGGGTTAAAATGTTGAAGACTTACCTGGTCCCTGTCTTTTTGTATGTCTCTGTTGTTTTTCCTTTGCCAGAATCTTTCTCTGCTCGGCTCTTTAGCCTGTTCTTCCAAATGTTCTGGGGGAACAGGTTGAACCTGATAAAAAGAGGGGTCACCTACCTACAGAGGAGAGAGGGTGGGTTGGATATGCTGAATCCAAGGGTGTTCTTTGACTCCATGTTTCTAAAAGTTAATTTTGGTTGCATGGACTCAAACAGCTCTCTGTGGGCGAATAGTATCAGGGACTGGATATTGCCTTTTGCAGAGTCTTGGGTGCGAGGCGGCAGTCTCAAGAGGGGGAGATGGACGCGTGACTACCTCCCCCCGTACCTGGAATACGGGCTCAGATGTCTGAAGAGATGGCGCATTGAGAAGTCCTATATAGAGAGTAAGCCAAGGAAGGATCAATACGTAAGGGTTTGTAGGGCTTTCTTCTGCTCTCCACTTGCCTTGAGGGACTGTGTGACCAGCACTTTACAGGAAAGTCTTAAGTTCCTCAATGGGAAACGACTCCCCGCAAAATTCTTTGACATAGCTTGGCTGTCGCTCCATGGGAGGCTCTTTGTCAGGGGTAACCTGAAATATCTAAGTGTCTCAGATAGGAACTGTCCTCTGGGTTGTCAGCAGGAGGAGACCATGGAGCATTTCATATCTGACTGCAGGGCCGGGAGGAGGATATGGGAAGAAGTGTCCAGTAAGCTGAACATCCCATTACTGCAGAACCTGACGTATCCTGACATTATATATGCTGTACCATCCAGTAACAGGACTGTAGACAGAGAGACAATGTACATAATTATAACAATCATTAAATATTACCATTGGCACATGAGAACTAGAGTGTCCATACACAACGAGCCATTCCATCACAACACAGCAGTAAGACAGATCATGTCCGAGCTCCAGTGGGTAAAGTCATTAGAGATACGGAGGAACCAAAATAATGGGAAATTATGGAGGAATGTCTCTTTGGTTTAACACAGATGATGTCATGTTATCTTATTAAATTTTTTGTGTTTTTCCTTTTCCAGCAAATGTGGACTTTCTAAGTTTAATATTACTCTGTACATACTCTAGTTGAGTAGTCATTGTGTGTACAATGCTTGTTATTTTTGTTTTGCATTGTAAGAAATTATGTTAATTGTAATTTTGTTTGTTTGCACAATAAAAATTGCCTCCTATATACAAGAATATAACTACTATACTACTGCTCCTATATACAAGAATATAACTACTATAATACAGCTCCTATGTACAAAAATATACGTACTAAAATACTGCCTCCGATATACAAGAATATAACTACTATAATACTGCCTCCTATATACAAGAATATAACTACTATAATACTGCTCCTATATACAAGAATATAACTACTATAATACTGCCTCCTATATACAAGAATATAACTACTATAATACTGCTCATATATACAAGAATATAACTACTATAATACTGCTCCTATATACAAGAATATAACTACTATAATACCGCCTCCTATGTACAAGAATATAACTACTATAATATGTGATGAAAGAATGGAAGACAAATCACACTCACCCTCTGTAGTTGCAGTTGTGAAGATTTTATTTCCAAGATATACAGCTGGAAAATATGGGCATAAGATGTGGAGGAGTCCCGAGACAAACAACTAGTTTCACACCTGGCGGTGCTTCCTCTGGTTTGTCACAAACCAGAGGAAGCACCGCCAGGTGTGAAACTAGTTGTTTGTCTCGGGACTCCTCCACATCTTATGCCCATATTTTCCAGCTGTATATCTTGGAAATAAAATCTTCACAACTGCAACTACAGAGGGTGAGTGTGATTTGTCTTCCATTCTTTCATCACATATTATTGTCTATAATCCATCCACAATCTGTACCCCCTGGTATTGCTTTGATGGTCTACTGCCTCCCCTGAACGAAATGTCCACCTTTCAAGTGTTATATATGAAAGCTGTGCCACCATTTGTCTTCTACTATATATAACTACTACAATACTGCTCCTATGTACAAGAATATAACTACTATAATACTGCTCCTATGTACAAGAATATAACTACTATAATACTGCTCCTATATACAAGAATATAACTAGTATAATACTGCTCCTATGTACAAGAATATAACTAGTATAATACTGCTCCTATGTACAAGAATATAACTACTATAATACTGCTCCTATGTACAAGAATATAACTACTATAATACTGCTCCTATCTACAAGAATATAACTCCTATGTACAAGAATATCATTACTATAATACTGCCCCTATATACAAGAATATCACTACTATAATACTGCTCCTATATGCAAGAATATCACTACTATAATACTGCTCCTATATTCAAGAATATAACTACTATAATACTGCTCCTATATACATGAATATAACTACTATAATACTGCTCCTATATACAAGAATATAACTAGTATAATACTGCTCCTATGTACAAGAATATAACTACTATAATACTGCTCCTATATACAAGAATATAACTACTATAATACTGCTCCTATGTACAAGAATATAACTGCTATAATATTGCTCCTATATACAAGAATATAACTACTATAATACTGCTCCTATATACAAGAATATAACTACTATAATACTGCTCCTATGTACAAGAATATCACTACTATAATACTGTCCCCTATGTACATGAATATGATTACTATAATGATGCCTCCTATGTAAAAGCATATATTTACTATAATACTGCCTTCAGTAACTTCAGACACAAACAAAAGAAAATCCAAAAGAAATCCTGCTTTTCCAGAGCTTTACTGGCCCAGGAAGGGGATGAAAGGCCCCACTACCAACTTTCCTTTCATCCCATAAAAATCCACGGCCAAAAACAGGATTTACCAAATTCCTAAGCAATCTAAGGCTCCTTTCACTCTGCTGTTTGTGCCTAACAATGTGACGGCCATTAGAAGATAGTGGGGGAAAAATTTGCGCATTCAATGTCTTTTTCTCCCGCTATCTTCCAGCAGAATAACAGGAGTCATAATGGACGTTAGAGGAATCCCATTCAAGTGAATGGGATCCTCTGTGCCCGATATGACTCCCGATAGGCTCTGTTACAATAACGGACGGTAATGGTGGTCAAAGTTTAAAAAAAAAAAAAAAAAAAAAAAGAGCCCTTAACGACCGTTTGTAACGGAGCCTCTAGTGTAGTGTGAAATTAACCTAAATCTCACCAGGGACTTTACCTAATTCCTAGATTCCCCATTTCTCACTTACCGTATATACTCAAGTATAAGCCGAGTTTTTCAGCATGATTTTTCGTGCTGAAAACTCCCCCCTTGGCTTATACTTGTGTGAACTCTCCGCCTGTCAATCCCTTCTTCAGTAGTCTTCAACCTGCCTGTCCGGGCATGCTGGGTGTTGTAGTTTCGAAACCTTTGGAGGTCCACAGGTTGAAGACCACTGCGGCCTTCATCATCATCAAGACGCCCCCCCCCCCCCCTCTTTTGTTTTGTACTCACCTCCCGTCGGCAGGAAGTTAGGGTGAGCTGGTACGGGCCATCTATGCTGCAGGGACCGTCCGGTGGGGAGGATTAATCGTTGCAGGCTGTCCATTTTCACAGGGGGGGGGGCCTCTTCTCCGCGCCCGGCACCGGATTAGTGACATTGCCTTGACGACGACGCACAGGGACGTTCATGCGCAACGTCCCTGTGCGTCGTCGTCAAGGCAACGTCACTAGTCCGGGGCCGGGCGCGGAGAAGAGGCCCCCCCGGCGAAAATGGACAGCCTGCAATGACTAATCCTCCACACGAATGCCGCAGTGGTCTTCAACCTGCGGACCTCCAGAGGTTTCAAAACTACAACACCCAGCATGCCCGGACAGCCGATGGCTGGGAGTTGTAGTTTTGCAACATCTGGAGGTCCGCAGGTTGAAGACCACTGATGAAGGGATTGACAGGCGGTGATGATGAAGAGGGGGATGATGACGGGGGTCTGGATGATTAAATGGGGGGATGATGTATTTCCCACCCTAGGCTTATAGTCGAGTCAATAACTTTTCCTTGGTTTTTGGGGTAAAATTAGGGGTCTCGGCTTATATCCGGGTCGGCTTATACTCGAGTATATACGGTAGCTTTCCCTTGATATACTGTTCCTAGCGCAGATGCACCAATTTCCTGTCTACGTATAGTGGAAGTTCCTGAGACAAATCATAATTTCCCCATTATATTTGAGGTGCACCAGGTGCCAAAATATGTGCCACAAAATGGTAAACTGCGTTTGTTCATCTGGAAAATGGAAAATGTAATTACAATGGCAAAATGTATTAATCTTTTTATTGGAAATGAAACTCACAGTCATTTTGTAGGTTTTCTTAAAGGGTTAATCCACCCCTAGACATCTTATCCCCTATCCAAAGTGCAGCACCCAACATTCTACACAGTTTGTTTAGAAAGCTGGGTTCCTGGGAAGTAGACGTCATGCCACGCCCCCTTCATTCATATCTATAGGAGGGGGTGTGACGGCCCGCCCATAGACATGAATGAAGGGGGCGTGATGTCACAAGGGGGCGTGGCATGACGTCTACTTCCCAGGAACCCAGCGTTCTAAACAAACTGTGTAGAATGTTGGGTGCTGCACTTTGGATAGGGGATAAGATGTCTCGGGGTGGAGTAACCCCATACAAAATGATTTGGAGTTTCATTTCTGATAAAAACATGAATAGATTCCGTCATTATAATTACATGTTTCCAATGAACAAAAAGCAGTTCACCATTTTGTGGCACAAATGTTGGATAGGGGATAATGTCTAGGGGCGGAGTACCCATTTTATCCGTTTTATGTGTGGAAATGTTTAAGGTCATCCATTGTGTACAGGGCTGGTGCAAGGATTTTTGTCCCCCCAGGCGAAAGCTGATTTTTTCGCTCCTTGACACTGCCCATTCACTCCACCATTTGACACTCCCCACCGTACACTGCATCAAACCCCCTCCTCAGGTAATCACCTTACTGGGGTGACACACTGTAACAAACATCCTCCTCATGTAATCCCCTTACTACTGGGGTGACACACTCTAACAAACCTCCTCCTCATGTAATCCCCTTACTACTGGGGTGACACTGTAACAAACCTCCTCCTCATGTAATCCTCTTACTACTGGGGTGACACACTGTAACAAACCTCTTCCTCATGTAATCCCCTTACTACTGGGGTGACACTGTAACAAACCTCCTCCTCATGTAATCTCCTTACTACTGGGGTGACACTGTAACAAACCTCCTCCTCATGTAATTTCCTTACTACTGGGGTGACACACTGTAACAAACCTCTTCCTCATGTAATCCCCTTACTACTGGGGTGACACACTGTAACAAACCTCCTCCTTATGTAATCTCCTTACTACTGGGGTGACACACTGTAACAAACCTCCTCATGTAATCTCCTTACTACTATGGTGCAAACTGTAACAAACCTCCTCCTCATGTAATCTCCTTACTACTGGGGTGACACACTGTAACAAACCTCCTTCTCATGTAATCTCCTTACTACTGGGGTGACACACTGTAACAAACCTCCTCATGTAATCTCCTTACTACTATGGTGCAAACTGTAACAAACCTCCTCCTCATGTAATCACCTTACTACTGGGGTGACACACTGTAAGAAACCTCCTCCTCATGTAATCTCCTTACTACTGGGGTGACACACTGTAACAAACCTCCTCCTCATGTAATCTCCTTACTACTGGGGTGACACACTGTAACAAACCTGGTGCTGGCTGGGTGGGTGCTTCGGATGCTAGATGGCTACTAACTTTCTTGCAGCCTGCAGTGCGTTGCCCCCATCAAGAGGGCGCTCTGGACAACTGTCTATTTTGCTTATAGGCAGAACCGGCCCTGATTTTGTACATATTTTATATATCATTTTAGGTGTATTTTTTATTTTACTGTAATTCATATTGGTTTTCATTTGGGCATTTAGTTGCAGCCTCTTCATCTCCTTCATCTTCAGTCTTGTATCATGGATAAATGCGCCGGAGCTTTAAGGCTTTCTCTGCGGTAATTATTGAGTAAATTATTACCAATTATTTATGTTCACTGAACTACATAATAAGCCTTGAGGTGCGGCTCCCGGAGCAAAACTCCCAATAAATCCTCCTTCAGATGTTTTACAAATTTGCAGTCCGCTGTGTGACCTTAAATGACATTTTTTATAGCAAAAATATTTGGGTTTAGAATAGATTTACAAGTGTTGTACATACACAGAGGACTTGGGGTGGGGGCTATAACGATCACATAGGTCTCTTTTAAAGGGGTACTCCCCTGGAAAACTTTTTTTTAAATCAACTGGTACCAGAAAGTTAAACAGATTTGTAAATGACTTCTATTTAAAAATCTTAATCTTTCCAGTACTTATCAGCTTCTATTTGCTCCACAGGAAGTTCTTTTCTTTTTGAATTTCCTTTCTGTCTGACCACAGTGCTCTCTGCTGACACCTCTGTCCATTTTAGGAACTGTCCAGAGTAGGAGAAAATCCCCATAGCAAACCTCTTCTGCTCCAGACAGTTCCTAAAATGGACAGAGGTGTCAGCAGAGAGCACTGTGGTCAGACAGAAAGGAAATTCAAAAAGAAAAGAACTTCCTGTGGAGCAAACAGAAGCCGATAAGTACTGGAAGGATTAAGATTTTTAAATAGAAGTAATTTACAAATCTGTTTAACTTTCTGGAGTCAGTTGATTTAAAAAAAAAAAAAAAAAGCTTTCATGGGGAGTACCCCTTTAAAGAGCTGCTTGACATTACCCAGGAGAAGACATCTTGGTGCCCCCCCGTATGTCACCTGTGGAAACCACATCCCTGTACAGGATCTCATTACCTAATAAAATGTAAATTAGACCATCCAGGAATGGACTCGCTTATGGGGCCCCCATAGCGGCCACTTGGGCCTTTTTGATGATAAGAACCCCAACTTTATTTCTATTCTGTGGCTAGTGCCGATCTGGAGTCTTGTTAGGAAGTTTCCTCATCTTCTCTTAGGTAAGTTGTCAGACCAGGGTCATGTTACTTGGTGGACCTGCTAGTTTATCATTACCAAGGGAACGTCACAATAAATAGATGATATTGGGCTTGATCATTTAGATAAGCCTTAAAGGGGTATTCTGGTGAAAAATGACTTAAACCTTCCAGTACTTATCAGCTGTTTTATTCTCCACAGGAAGTTCTTTTCTTTTAAAATTTCCTTTCTTTCTGACCACAGTGCTCTCTGCTGACTCCTCTGTCTGTCTCAGGAACTGTCCAGAGCAGGAAAGGCTTGCTATGTGGATTTGCTCCTACTCTGGACAGTTCCTAAAATGGACAGAGGTGTCAGCAGAGAGCACTGTGGTCAGGCAGAAAGGAAATTCAAAAAGAAAAGAACTTCCTGTGGCGAATATAACAGCTGATAAGTACTGGAAGGATTAAAGGGGTTATCAAGGAAAAAACTTTTTTATATATATCAACTGGCTCCAGAAAGTTAAACAGGTTTGTAAATTACTTCTATTAAAAAATCTTAATCCTTTCAGTACTTATGAGCTTCTGAAGTTAAGGTTGTTCTTTTCTGTCCAAGTGCTCTCTGATGACACCTGTCTCGGGAAATGCCCAGTTTAGAAGCAAATCCCCATAGCAAGCCTCTTCTAAACTGGGCGGTTCCCGAGACATGTGTCATCAGAGATTACTTAGACAGAAAAGAACAACCTTAACTTCAGAAGCTCATAAGTACTGAAAGGATTGAGATTTTTTAATAGAAATAATATACAAATCTGTTTAACTTTCTGGAGCCAGTTGATATATATATATATAAAAAAAAGTTTTTTCCTGGAATACCCCTTTAAGATTTTTAAATAGAAGTAATTTAAATTAGAAAAAAAATGTATTTAGAAAAAAATGTTTTCCAGTGGAGTACCCCTTTAAATTCAGATAAGGAAACTGTTGACTGTTTCATGTGTACTGGTTAATAGAATGGTCCATTTTTTGAGGTTTTGAGCTTTTTATGACCTATACATTTTCATTATGTCTATGAAATTTCATTTTCTGTCTTCTATAAACCCCCTTTTCCAGGCTTTAGCAGTGATTTCCCAACCCCGGCGGAGCCATCAGTATTATGTCTCTTATACATGGGAGCTATTTATAGCAGGCAGAGAACCTTTTTGCATACACCCTACAGCTACATCTCCCTTCTACTCCACTGCCTTCCTATGTGCCAGTCACAATGAATTTACTTATTAGCTGGTGCCTGCTCCTTTCCCTCTCCCTGACTGATAACAAGTATACACGTACAAGAGGCAAACCATTAAAAACAATTCACCGGCCCTGTTGTCTTTACATTCGGCAGCGAATCCCTGACATGTTCCGAGTGTGCAGATTAATTGCCGGTATTGTGGAAGGGAACAAACCTTTACATTGTATGAGATAATGTGATCGTTTCACTGGCTGCTAATGGCGGGGCTTCTGGAGGCCGTATCCAGTGTTAACTGAGATAATTACCTGTCTTGTTGGTTGGGGGGAAAGGAAACGTTGCTTTTTTTCCGTATTTTCTAGCCGTAACGTTTGAGCAATGATTTCTTAAAGCTTACGTAAAGGGTAATGTTTCTCTTAAAAGTTGTGTGGAGGCTGATAGGACATTCATGCTCCACTGAGAATTCTGGAAAGAAAGATATGCATTGCGGCTCATTGGATGTAGCTTTTGTTTCTGCTTCTTTAAGAAGCCTCAGAACATGACTGGAGGTTTAAAAAGCAAAGTCAGGAGACTTTTTAAGGAAGTTTTCTGGCTCGGCTTCTTAAAACGTCATGTTCTAGAGCTTTTTAAAAGAGCCAAAAACATTGGCTTGAAGGGAAAGGTACCTCCAAATGATGGCGCCAGAGAGCTGCTTGGCATATCCTGCTTCTTAAAACATGCCTGCCCTTATTTAGAATACATAAGGTGTAGCACTGTTTATGACATTTATGTATTGCTACTGGGTAGAGAATAGCTGCGATGATGTCCGCCCTACACGGAACATACACAGAGGAGGAGATCCTGCTCACTTATTTCTCCTTAGCACATCAGAAGCAGCAGCAGCAGCATGGAGGACATTATAGACAGTGCAGAGCAGTGTAATTAAGGTCTTAGGTAAGATATACACTAACACTCACTACAAGCTGCTTGAGCTACTCCATGTCTCTGTCTGCCTCTCTCCAGTCACACCCTCATTCCCCCCCCCCCTCCCTTCTCTATAGACTTAGGTGGACTAAGGTGATCTTTATCAAAACTAATTTGAGCAGATTTTACAGTATTATGATTATGAAGAAGGTAGAAGAAAGGAACCTGATAAGTGGCATTTTTCTCTGATATTATATAATTTCTTACATTCACTTGTACTATTCATTTCCAGGGTTATTCCATCTTAAGTTATCACCTATCTACAGGATAGGGGTTAAGCATGAGATCACAGGGGGTCCACTGGTGGGCCCTCACGATCTTAAGAATGGCTCCCCAACTGCTTTGTTTTGAATGGAATGGTAGGTCGGTACATGTCCCGCCAATCCATTCAATGTCTATGAAGCCACCAGAAATAGCAGAGCGCTGTACTCGTCTTCTCCATGCTTTATACTGAAACTCTGCTTGTTCCTATTGGCTGCTGTGCAAGCCAATTACTACTGGGTAGTCTTCTGAGGCTAGTTAGTCTAAGGTTTCATGGACAGCTCTGCCCAACCTCTGTACCAAGCCATTATGAGGACACCTATACAGTAGGCTTCTATGGGGCCCTGGTGTTGCTTGATTTTATACAGAAGCATACAAGCTGTATTCGGCTGCATTCACATCTAGGACTTGTGGATCCGGAAGCCGGATACAGTAGGAGAATTTAAAAACCGCCTCCTGCTGTATCCTGCTGGATCATACTCCATTGATTTCAATGAGCCGCCCGGAGTCAGGAGGAGTCTCTGGTTGGGTAATTTTCCTGCAGTTTTTGAACTGGACTGAAAGCCGTTGTCTGCTGCACTTTTCAGTATGGTTCAAAACATGGATATGGTTGGAAAATTAGCCACTTCCTGACGCCGGGCGGCTCATTGAAGTCAATGGGGTGGATCTGGCAGTAAATTCTCCTACCATTTTCAGCTCCCGAATCCACCAATCCTAGATGTTAATGCACCTTATGCCGGTATTCAGCCCTAGAATTATTACTTCCCGGAGAGAATACCTGTAATCTACATGCCTCACAGAGTACTATATGGCAGCCCAGTGAGCCCTTGTAGTTCCATAATATGCAATTTACTGTATCTATGAGGCCTTAAAGGGGTTTTCTGAGCGAAAAAAATGATGTTTAAAAAATTGCTACCAGAAAGTTATACGCATTTAGAAATTATTTCAATAAAAAAATAAAAATAAAATCATCCCTTCCAGTATTATCAGCTGCTGTATGCTCTGGAGGAAGGCATGTAGTCTTTCCGGTCAGACACAGTGATCTCTGCTGCCGCCTCTGTCCATGTCAGGAACTGCCTAGAGCATGAACAAATCCCCATAGCAAACCTCTCCTGCTCTGGACAGTTCCTAACATGGACAGAGGTGGCAGCAGGGAGCACTGTTGTCAGACTGGAAAGAACTACATAACTTCCTCTGGAGAATACAGCTGCTGATACGTACTGGAAGGATTAAGATTTTTAAATAGAAGTAATTTACAAACCTGACTACTGAGGAAAGGGTTGTATTATGTAACCCTGAAACGCGTCTAGTCCCGTATGCATAGCCACTGGCATAAACGCTACTTATGAACTGTGTCCATGACTAATGGCTAGTTACCTTCTGTGAACCTGCAAACTACAGCGGATCTAGTCCAGCATTTGTCCGGTCCAGCTTTTACAAGTTCAACTCAGGTGCAGTGTTTCCAGCTTCAACATCTGCTGACGTCACACGCCGATAACACGAGGTGAGCTCCTCGTATCCAGCGTGCGGTTGTTGGTCCCACATAGCCAGCATCGTAGCCCAGTGGTGAGGATCTCTCCATCTACAGCGCCTGCCAGCGCCATTAGCCCGTGACGACCACCACCGCTTCACAATAGGACTCTGCTAGGCTATTTCTTCATCATCATCTGGGACCGGCGCACAGAGGACTCGCATCATCATCTGGGACCGGCGCACAGCGCGATAAACCATCCAGGCACTGCCACAACAATACCTGTTTCCAGTGCGAACTGCCCGAGTTGTCACAAGAGACCGGTAACATATTTATATTGCTACAAACTGTCTAGTATCATAAAAAGGACACATCTATATATTAGCCACTTAAAGGGGTACTCCGGTGAAAACTTTTTTCTTTTAAATCAACTGGTCGCAGAAAGTTAAACATATTTGTAAATTACTTCTATTAAAAAATCTTAATCCTTCCTGTACTTATTAGCTGCTGAATACTACAGAGGAAATTCTTTTCTTTTTGGAATACTCTCTGATGACATCACGAGCACAGTTCTCTCTGCTGACGTTATTATAATAACAATAACGCTTTATTTATTGTTGTCCTTAGTGGGATTTGAACCCCAGTCCCCAGCCCTGCAAGGCAGCAGTGCTAACCACTGAGCCACCATGCTGCCCTCAGCGTACATCTGCTATGCACGGTTGCTAAAATGGACAGAGATGTCAGCAGAGAGCACTGTGCTCATGATGTCATCAGTGTTCCAAAAAGAAAGGAATTTCCTCTGTAGCATTCAGCAGCTAATAAGTACTGGAAGGATTAAGATTTTTTCATAGAAGTAATTTACAAATATGTTTAACTTTCTGCCACCAGTTGATTTAAAAGAAAAAAGGTTTTCACCGGAGTACCCCTTTAAGTATTGTATTATTTAGGCTCTGCCTATGGCTTGTCTTGTGCAATAGGTATCTGCTTATCCCAAATAGGCATTTGCTTGTTGCACACAAGAAACCACATTATGTACTTTTATTATCTATTGCTTGTATTTTATGTGTTCTCCACACACGGGCCCTGTGAGGAGTAACCTTTTATATATTGTCATTTTAATAAATATATTTCATTATTATTGAAGCACGACCCAGTCATCTATTCTATAATTTTAAACTCAAACATAATATACCTATACTCAGAGCCTAGAAGGTCCGGGCAAAAGTTTTTGTTTCTGGTTTTCCCTTTTTTTGCAACTAAGGTATAGTTACCTGCCCTAGTCTGACCTCGGTGTGTATTATTAATTGTGAGCTGCACATACACAATGTTTTCCCTAATTTACAAATCTGTTTAACTTTCTGGCACCAGTCGATTAGAAAAAAAAAAATTATTTTCCACCGGAGTACCTCTTTAAAGATCCACAACAATAGTGAATTAAAGTAACATCAATGTGCATTGGTTGGGAGCCACAGAGATTTATTGTGTGTTGCTGTACAGGGCCTTAAATGGTTGAAGAGGAACCTGTTAATAAAAAGTTTCCAAAATGAGGCAAACTACCGTATTTTTCGTCCTATAGGACGCACCGGTGTATAAGACGCACCCAATTTTTAGGGGCAAAATCTAAAAAAATTAAGATTTTGAACCCAATAGTGGTCTTCAACCTGCGGACCTCCAGATGTTGCAAAACTACAACTCCCAGCATGCCCGGACAGCCGTTGGCTGTCCGGGCATGCTGGGAGTTGTAGTTTTGCAACATCTGGAGGTCCGCAGATTGAAAACCACTGCAGGAGGAGGTAATACTCACGTGTCCCCGCCGCTCCGGACCCGTCACCGCTGCCCTGGATGTCGCTCCATCGCTGTCGCCGTGTCCCCGTCGCTCTGGAACGTCTCTGCTGCCGGCCGGGTATCCTCGCTCTCCTTCGCCGCCATCACGTACGCGACGAGGAAGGAGAGCGCCGGCCATACAGGGGATCCCTGAACGGAGAAGACACCGAGGAGGCAGGTAAGGTCCCTCCCTGTGTCCTGTAAGCACTAACCCGGCTATTCAGTCGGGCTGTTCGGGACCACGCGGTGAAATCGCGGCGGTCCCGAACAGCCGGGTTAGTGTCCCTTTCGCTTCAGATGCGGCGGTCAGCTTTGATCGCCGCGTCTGAAGGGTTAATACAGGGCATCACCGCGATCAGTGATGTCCTGTATTAGCCGCAGGTCCCGGCCGTTGATGGCCGCAGGGACCGCCGCGATAGGTGTGTATTCGCCGTATAAGACGCACCGACTTTTTCCCCCCAGTTTTGGGGAAGAAAAAGTGCGTCTTATACGGCAAAAAATACGGTACATAACAAACAATAAAAAAACAACAATGTTCATGCATGGCACGTCTCAGGGCTGTGTTTACGTATGGGTAGCTGATTCATTACCCTTCACAGCTGGTTGGCCGCTTTTATTCCCCGGCCATTGATATATTTGGCAGCAAGTGCCCACCGGGAGTTCGGCTTCAATTGCTGATGGAGTTAAAATTTGGCTAGTGGCTTATTGTTACGTCTAGAGCTCGGAAACTAACAAATAAAGCCGAAGCCAAGAACCACCCACGTGCACTGAAGCTCGCTATAGGGTATATGTTGATTTCTATGTAAAACCCTCCAATGGCCTTGGTGGGTGGGAGAGGGGTCAGCCGTGTGTTTGTTCATGGCATATTTCCAATCAACAAATACATGTATAGTTTTAAATGGGCACTGTCAAATACAAAAACTTTTTATATGTTGTACATCTTGGCAAAACATTAACTTTTCTAATATACGTCATAAGAAAATATTATTTCCTTTTTATAGAATTCATGGCTTACATAAAAACACCACTAGGGGTCCCCATACCATCCAGAATATAATCCTGTCCGGCTGAAGCATCATCTTTGTCCCAGCTGAAGAACAGGCTGGGACAAAGTGCAGTAAGGCCCCCTTAATATATATCAGTTGACTGGCAAGGTTTCCCTTGCACCGGAGGGACACTAATGCTAGAACTGATCCTACTTATTTGAATGGGACGGTTCACATTCATCCGGCATCTCAGTTTGGACGCTGGATGGTTGGACATGCCGGATGGCACCGGACAGGGGAACGCAGCTTGCTGCATTCCCCTGTCCAATGTACAGATACAAAGGATGCTGACTGCTACACAACTGGTGACTACTGATGCATATGAACACCGGACATATGTGAACCCAGCCTAAGAGAGGGTGGAGCTAGCACTTCCCTGTGCTCACTCCTGTCCTATCAGACTGCAGCATAAAACAGGGAGGAAGGGGTTATAGAGCAGCCTGCAGTGACTGGATGAAGAGACCCAGCCCAGCAAAGCAAATGCAGGGAGGAAGATGAGACATGCAGAGTGAGGACACGCCCCCTCCGAAGCACAGATAGAAGGTATTTGTGATGGAAATATAGGTGCTAGACACATAAAAATATATGTATATTGGGATTAGATACTGAGTATTCTCAGTATTCCTTTTTTTTGTGGAATACACTTTAATGTATATGTATATATATGGGATGAGTATTTAACTCAGGGCGAGTTCACCACTCCTGGTGTGACGGAGCTTTCAAGGGCCACTAAGCACTCCGCAGGCATTCTGGGTAGGGGAATATGCAAATCAGCTCATTACATCACCTTCTCAGGCGATGTTCCCTGGTATCAGCTTAGCTCCAGTTACGGAATATAAAAAGCTAATCGGGATTGATGCCAAACCAGAACTCTCTCTCCAGAAGGAAAGAGGGACCCATCAATCCCGATTAGCTTTTTATATTCCGTAACTGGAGCTAAGCTGATACCAGGGAACATCGCCTGAGAAGGTGATGTAATGAGCTGATTTGCATATTCCCCTATATATATATATATATATATATATATATATATATTAATTTTCATAACTCATGGTTGTGTTCTAACCCCTTGGAAATACAAAGCCAAGGTGGACAAGGGTATGATCAATGGGGTATGGGGAGACAACGCATCCGATTACTATAGCTGCATTATTAAAGAGCCTCTAGGACTTGGTGATACATCATGCCAAGGAAAACTAGATTGCACATGGTAAAAAAGTCTTTAGTATTGATTGTGAACATTTATTAACATGCTCTTGTATTTATAGGACTCTGGTGACGGTATCGGCATGTCTCATGCTTGGAGCAGTCAATGTCACTAGACTTACATATACAAACATGGTGCAGTATAGGAGAAAAATTCACCATTGTTTTTATCATAAAGGGGCAGTGTTTCCCAACCAGTGTGCCTCTAGCTGTTGCAAAACTACAACTCCCAGCATGGACCGACAGCCTTTGGCTCTCCGGGTATGCTGGGAGTTGTAGTTTTACAGCAGCTGGTGGCAATACCCCAATCCATCTCCTTCTAGCAAGAAGTACTATAGGGCACAGATGAATGGAAAAAGACTGCAGATAGACAGCAGGATCTGACTACAGTGAGTTTGTATGTCGTCTGTTACCATGTAGACAAACGGGACTCCATATGACCTATATACAGTTCCTTGCAAAAGTATTCACCCCCCTTGACTTTTTTTTAATGTACATTACATTACAGCATTAAGTTCAATGTTTTGTCAATCTGCATTTCATGTGATGGAACAGAACACAATAGTCTAAGTTGGTGAAGTGAAATGAGAAAAATATATAAATAAAACTATTGTTTAGAAATAGAAAACAGAAAATTGTCATGTGCGTATGTATTCACACCCTTTGTTAGGAAGCCCATAAAAAGCTCCGGTGCAACCAATTACCTTCAGAAGTCACATGACTAGTGAAATGATGTCCACCTGTGTGCAATCTAAGTGTCACATGATCTGTCATTACATATACACACCTCAGAGGCTGCAACACCTAAGCAAGAGGCATCAGAAACCAAACACTGCCATGAAGACCGAGGAACTCTCCAAACAAGTGAGGGACAATGTTATTGAGAAGTACAAGTCAGCGTTAGGTTATAAAAACGAACATGGCACAACAACAAACCTGCCAAGAGACGGCCGCACACCAAAGCTCATGGACCGGGCAAGGAGGCCATTAAAGGGGTACTCCGGTGGAATTTATTTTTTTTTAGCTTTTTATTAGCTGCTGAATACTAGGGATCGACCGATTATCGCTTTTAGTTTGTTTTAGCAGCTGTATGCTACAGAGGAAGTTCTTTACTTTTTGAATTTCTTTTTTGTGTTGACCACAGTGCTCTCTGCTGACACCTTTGTCCATGTCAGGAACTGTCCAGAGCAGCATATGTTTGCTATGGGGATTTTCTCCTGCTCTGGACAGTTCCTGATACGGGCATCAGGTGTCAGCAGAGAGCACTGTGGACAAGACAAAAAAGAAATTAAAAAAACAAAGAATTTCCTCTGTAGCATACAGCTGCTAAAAAGTACTCAAAGGATTAAGATTTTTTAAATAGAAGTCATTTACAAATCTGTTTAACTTTCTGGCATCAGTTCATTAAAAAAAAAAAAAAAAGTTTCCCACCGGAGTACCCCTTTAATCAGAGAGGCAGCACAGAGACCTAATGTAACCCTGGAGGAGCTGCAGAGTTCACAGCAGAGACTGGAGGATCTGTACATAGGACAACAATAAGCCGTCACGCCCCCTCCCATAGACTTGCATAGCAGGTAGTGACGTCACACGGGGGGCGGAGTTATGATGTCACGACACTCCAGCCCTGTGGTCGGCACCTAGCTGTTTGTGAGCTGGCACCGTGGCATGCAGCTCAAACAGGTGGGTGGCGAATACAAGATTGCGGGGGTCCCCAGCGGCAGGACCCCAGCGGTGAGACATCTTATCCCCTATCCTTTGGATAGGGGATAAGATGTCTCAGGGCCGGAGTACCCCTTTAAAGATTGTGTTCACAAGCGTAAACCATCCAACTAGAAGGAGCTGGAGCAGTTTTGCAAGTAGGAAGGGGCAAAAATCCCAGTGGTAAGATGTGGCGGCTCATAGAGACTTATCTAAAGCCTCTTAGAGCTGTGATTGCCGCAAAAGGTGGCCCTACAAAGTATTGACTTTAAGGGGGTGAATAGTTATGCACATTGACTTTTTCTGTTATTTTGTCCTACTTGTTGTTTGCTTCACAATAAATAAATAAAAAAAAACATCTTCAAAGTTCTGAGTATGTTCTGTAAATTAAAGGATCAAAATCCTCAAGCAATCCATGTTAATTCCAGGCCGTGAGGCAACAAAATACAAAATAAAAGTCAAGGGGGTGAATACTTTTGCAAGGCACTGTACAGAAAAAGAAACTTAAAATAAAGATTTTTTTTTTTTTGCAAAGTTACTTGACTTTAGATTGGTGTTTCCCATCAGGGTGCCTTCAGCTGTTGCAAAAGTTTTGCAACAGCTGGAGGAACCCTGGTTGGGAAACACTACATTAATGTCTTATTTTGAAGGGCTCTAGTATGGGCCGGTCCCATGCTTGCAGCATTCAACGTCTCTAGACTTTACATACACAAACTTGGTGATGTATAGGAGAAAAATTCACAATTCGTTTTTAACATATAGGGCAGTGTTTTTCAAACAGGGTGCCTCCAGCTGTTGCAAAACTACAACTCTCAGCATACCCAGAGGCACCCTGGCTGGGAAACTATAGGGGTATTCACTCCATTTGGATGCTTGTAGGATTCTGTTGTGATGGTGCAGAATAGTATGATCCAGTTCTTATAGGATACTTGGTATGATCTTCATGAGAAACAATTTCTGATCAGTGGTTTAGTCCATTTATGATAGGACCTGAGAGGGGAACTGGTCATGGTGGGACCATATGGAAAACACCATGCCTTATGGTAGTTTGTGCTTTTGTATTAAACATAAGAAAACTCACTAAATTCACTAAAGGCTAATAATGGGGTTCTCTGCGTTATGAATCTGCTGCAATTTTTACCACAGCAAACACTGAAAAAATACAGCAAAAAAAATGCAATGTGTGAACATCCTCAGGAGAAGTGTACATCTACTATATATCCTGATTTCATAGCAGCAGTATACAAATAGAGCTGTAGTAGAGGGGTTTAACTACTATATATTGTGAGCCCATAGAGATAGAGCTGGAGAGGAGGTGTATAACTACTATATCTCCTGATCCCATAGAGATAGCAGCAGCAGTATACAGATAGAGCTGGAGGGGAGGTGTATAACTACTATATCTCCTGATCCCATAGAGATAGCAGCAGCAGTATACAGATAGAGCTGGAGGGGAGGTGTATAACTACTATATCTCCTGATCCCATAGAGATAGCTGCAGCAGTATACAGATAGAGCTGGAGGGGAGGTGTATAACTACTATATCTCCTGATCCCATAGAGATAGCTGCAGCAGTATACAGATAGAGCTGGAGGGGAGG
Organism: Hyla sarda; assembly: GCF_029499605.1. Lineage (NCBI taxonomy): Eukaryota > Metazoa > Chordata > Amphibia > Anura > Hylidae > Hyla > Hyla sarda. The sequence continues at coordinate 33,607,329 of NC_079195.1, read as the reverse complement.
TGTATAACTACTATATCTCCTGATCCCATAGAGATAGCAGCAGCAGTATACAAATAGAGCTTGAGGGGAGGTGCATAACTACCATATATACTGATTGCATAGAGATAACAGCAGTAGTATACAGATAGAGCAGGGAGGGGGGGAGTCTGGGAGCTAGTAGAAGGGATCTGATATAATATATATACGAATAGAGCTGAAGGATAGGGGTTTAACTACTATATATCCTGATCCCAAAGATATAGCAGCAGTATACAGATAGAGCTGGAGGGGAAGGGTATACCTACTATATATCCTGATCCCAAAGAGATAGCAGCAGTAAACAAAGAGTTGGGAGGGGAGGTGTATATTAACTATATATGGTGATCCCATAGCTATACCAGCAGCAGTATACAGATAGAGCTGGAGGATAGATGTATAACTACAATATTTCCTGATCCCATAGAGATAGCAGCAGCAGTATACAGATAGAGCTGGATGATAGATGTATAACTACTATATATCCTGATCCCATAGAGATAGCAGCAGCAGTATACAGATAGAGCTGGAGGATAGATGTATAACTACTATATATCCTGATCCCATAGAGATAGCAGCAGCAGTATACAGATAGAGCTGGAGGATAGATGTATAACTACTATATATCCTGATCCCATAGAGATAGCAGCAGCAGTATACAGATAGAGCTGGATGATAGATGTATAACTACTATATATCCTGATCCCATAGAGATAGCAGCAGCAGTATACAGATAGAGCTGGAGGATAGATGTATAACTACTATATATCCTGATCCCATAGAGATAGCAGCAGCAGTATACAGATAGAGCTGGAGGATAGATGTATAACTAATATATATCCTGATCCCATAGAGATAGCAGCAGCAGTATACAGATAGAGCTGGAGGATAGATGTATAACTAATATATATCCTGATCCCATAGAGATAGCAGCAGCAGTATACAGATAGAGCTGGAGGATAGATGTATAACTAATATATATCCTGATCCCATAGAGATAGCAGCAGCAGTATGCTGATAGAGCTAGGAGGGCAGGTGTATAACTACTATAAACCTTATCCCATAGAAATGGCAACAGCAGTATACAGATAGAGCTGGGAGGGGTCTGGGAGCTAGCAGTAGCAATGTTATAGGTGATGATGTCATCCTGTGGTTCACAGGAAGTCACCTGACCCAGGACTGATTTCCTTTTGACACATTCAGCCATGTTACTTTCTGTGAGTCAAACAGGCGATCACATGACCCAATTGCAGTAACGAAGCGCATCAGTGCAGCTGTGCTGGAATGAAACAAATGGCGCTGTATGACTAGTGATGGTGAGCGTGCATGATATGGACAAAATAATAATAATTTTTAAGCCTAAGAAAGGCAATATCCAGATGTGAGCTGAGGGCACACGGGAAATGTCGCCCGGCACTCACACAGAAGAGATGAACTTTCCGAAGCCACTTTCTTCTCACAATAAGAATCTGAATAGGAGAATTGACATTATACCGTCTGAAAAGCATTAATCATTGAAAAGCATCTCCCCGCGTTTCTCCCACTTATCAGCCTTTTAACAGATGGAGAAAGGATTCGTCTGAAAATGAGACAATTTAGCGGCTTGTCTCGTCATGGCGTATGAGGAAAAATCTCATTGTGTCGCTCATTTACAACTGGCTGTGTTTTTCTTTTTTTTCTTTTTTTTTTTGTTCCTCAAGTCCCTAATAAATTGGCAGGTCTTTGACTTGTCCTCTTCTGTGAACTAGTTAAAAATTCTATTTATCTTTTTTTTGGGAAAGCTGAGTAAGAGCTATCCAACTTATCCAAGAATGGGAACGTTGTCTGAAACAATTAGTCGAAATTAGTCGCAGTGGTTGTAAAGATAATTATATCCTCTATATGTCACCTCCGTATATCACACAACTCCTCATCTTTACTCCCACCAGCCCCCACAACAAGAGGAGAAATATGTAAGAAGTCTGTACTGCAAGGAGAGCAAAAACCAAAGGTAAATGGACCCGGACGTCTGAAGAGGCCCCAAATGTATGGCAGTGGTTTTTGTTAAAGGGGTATTCCAGGCAAAAACCTTTTTTTATATATCAACTGGCTCTGGAAAGTTAAACAGATTTGTAAATTACTTCTATTAAAAAATCTTAATCCTTCCAATAGTTATTAGCTTCTGAAGTTGATTTGCTGTTTTCTGTCTAACTGCTTTCTGATGACTCACGTCCCGGGAGCTGTGCAGTTCCTATGGGGATATTCTCCCATCATGCACAGCTCCCGGGACGTGATATCATCATTGAGCAGTTAGACAGAAAACTTCAGAAGCTAATAACTATTGGAAGGATTAAGATTTTTTAAGAGAAGTAATTTACAAATCTGTTTAACTTTCCGGAGCCAGTTGATATATAAAAAAAAGTTTTTGCCTGGAATACCCCTTTAACTTTGGTGCATCTTTAGAGCTTGTGACCTCATAGCCCCGTCCCCTCATGATGTCACGCCCCGCCCCTCAATGCAAGTCTATGGGAGGGGGCGTCCGTGAGGAATATTCTGCCCGGACTTTCCACTGCAGCAGAGTTCCATTAATTTCAATGGGATTCTGCTGCACTGCAGATTCTGTTAGGAAATGCATTGCCATCTATGGGACGGTGTATTTCAAAGCATTTTCCGGGTGGACATTCTGCACATAATTCGCCATGTGAACATAGCCTTAGGGATCTGGGGAGGGGGGCAAAAGAGCGTGGAGAGGACTTAAGGGTCTGGGGAGGGGGGCAGAGGAGCTGGGAGAAAGACTTAGGGGTCTGGGAGGACAGAGGAGTCTGGAGGAGGAGGACAGAGGGGTCTGGAGGAGAACAGAGGAGTCTGGAGGCGGCAGACATTAAAAGGTCGGATTCAGCTGAACTAGGAAGATACAGTGCTTGTCAGTATTACTATTATAGGCACAGTGTGTGGCAGGTTATATTCACAGGGTACAGTACCAGTGTATGGCAGGGTTATACTCAGATGGTACATTGTGTGTCAGGGTTCTATTCAGGACACGGTGTGTGGCAGTATTATTTTCAGAGGGGACAGTGTGTGGCATTATTATAGTTAGATGGGACAGTAAGTGGCAGTATTATATTTAAGGGGTACAATGTGTGGCAGTATTATATTTAGTGGGTACAGTGTGTGGCAGTATTATATTCAGGGGGTACAGTGTGTGGCAGTATTATATTTAGTTGGTACAGTGTGTGGCAGTATTATATTCAGGGGTTACAGTGTGTGGCAGTATTATATTTAGTGGGTACAGTGTGTGGCAGTATTATATTCTGGGTGTACAATGTGCAGCAGTATTATATTTAGGGAGCACAGTGTGTGGCAGTATTATATTTAGGGAGCACAGTGTTTGGCAGTATTATATTCTGGGTGTACAATGTGCAGCAGTATAATATTCAGGGGTACAGTGTGTGGCAGTATTATATTGTAGGTGTACAATGTGCAGCAGTATTATATTTAGGGGGCACAGTGTGTGGCAGTATTATATTTAGGGGTATAGTGTGTGCCGTCACCCAGGTCACTGATATCATTGTGTATTCTCCTGACCGTCCCATCAGCTGTAGTCACTTGTAAGTTCTGCAGTTATGATTGGAGAAACTGTACCCCAATCAGTGGCTCTCCGGGCATGATGCTAGTTGTAGCTTTAAAACAGCTGGAGAGCCACTTGAACCAAAGCAGAATATTTAATCCATATGTATTCTTTTTTTTTTTTTTTTTTGGGGGGGGGGGGGGGGGTCGATACAGCACCTCGCCAGGGGTGCAAGGGACACTAGGTACGCCTCTGTTTATTGATAAATGTGGGGAGAGAAAAGCCCTTAAAATGCACAATAAATCTGTTTACTGATGTGTCTATTGCAAATTAACCTATTTTACAACAAGACCAATGGAGAAGAATATTAGTAATTCCCTAAGGCATCAATGAGGTATTTGGCAGTGTGGAGTGTTATTGTAAAAGGAACGTTCTACTTTATCTTATGACTTCTTCAAAATGGATGTCAACGCTTAAAGGGTCAGCTGCATTTCACATTCCAAACTGCTGACCCTGTTAGATGCTGTTAAGACAAGGATGTACGTGATACCTTTCGTATATCGGTCCGCGCTTCCATAATGTAGAAAAAGGCTTTTATTCTCTGGTGCCAAGTGTCAAAGAGGCTTTCCCAAGTCCCTGAAGTGCTGAGGACTGGAACTCCTCCTCACTCTCCCTCCCATCCCTGTCCCTGCTTGATTGACAGTCAGCTGGAAGCTGAGCCCTGTTTACTGTGGACAATATGTGACAATTCCAACATTGATTTTTTTACTTTGTCATACAATCTATATATGAGTATCAGCAGCGATTCCACTATCATTAAAGGGGTTCTCCAAGGAAAAACATCTTATCTATCGAAAGGATAGGGGATAAGATGCCTGATTGTGGGGGTCCCGCCGCTGGAGATCCCCGTGATCTCCGGCTAGGCACCCGAGTCATCCGTCTATGGAGCGAACTCCGCTCCATGCTGGATGACTAGCGACTACAGCCACCACGTCCCCCCCCCCCCCATTCATGTCTATGGGAGGAGGCATCACGGCCCCTCCCATAGACATGAATGGAGGGGGCGTTCTGTGATGTCACGAACATGGTAGCTCCAAGCTTCTGTATCCCAGATGCCACTGCTGCCGGCCCGGAGATCGCGGGACCCCCGCAATCACACATCTTATCCCCTATCCTTTGGACAGGAGATAAGATGTTTTTCGGACGAGTACCCCTTTAACTCTGATCAATACTGATCACTGGGGTGTTTTTCCAGAATGACAAGAGCCCAGGTAAGTCCAGCTCATGTCCTCAATATCTAGTGGCTGTCAGTCAAACAACAAGGTAGGTAGATGCAAGCGGGCCAGTGGAATTGGGCTGGATGGGCTTGACTTACCTGGACTCTTGCCCTGCTGGAAAATCCCCCCCCCCCCCCCCCCTGGACATTTAAGCCTAATTTGCATATTAACAAAAAGGCTTATATCTTGCCAATAGAGAGAAGTTTTAAAATAATAAAGTTATGCCCGGAATCCTGATTACTTGCCCTATCCAGCCATGTGCTTATTCACCCCCCACTTTAGAAGGTGTTTGGGACAACAGGATAAAGGCTTGCCCGGGAACCTATAGGCCTACAACATGAAGGAAAGACAGTGAATTTCTTCTGTGCCTTTTCCCAACATTCTGTTCTTAGACATTTTGACAAGATAAGATGTTCACACCTGTTTCTTTTCTAATAAATGTCTATTCATGTTATTTATGGTACCGCTTTCCTTTGATGTCTAGAGCGAAACACTGTCAGGTTATGGTTTATATGTTTTTTATGCACTTAGGTGTTTCCCCCCCCCCCATAAATAATTTACAAAGTCGTCCCATGACACCTCGCAGAAAGACGGTTTGGTCTATGTCAGAAACCAATATTTACATCCCCTAATATTCTGAGTGTATTCTTGTAAGAGCAGTGAGGGGACTAATGTAGATTTGGCAGAGGAAATTGTGACGGATCTGAAATACCAGCTGCGCTGCTGGCGGGGCCCTCCTAATATAATATAAACTGTCAGGGGAAAAGAACATTCACACACATAAAGGCTGCCATCCAAAATAAGTGAATTATTTATGTTTCTTTTCTTCTCCCAGTTACATTACCTGACTGACACGGATGAGGACGGATTCAATGGAAAGTCGAAGGCAATGAGGCTTTAAAATAAAATGAAATATTTAGTGTAACAGGTTCAGGACGGACCTGGAGGCGTGATGGGATGCTTCACGGGAAACACATACTTCTATATGCTCCAGGTGTCATGGTGTGGTTCCTGGAGGCCAATTGTAGTGTCAAATGTAAAGAATGGATATGGAAAATGAATTATCAACAGCGATAGATCAAGGTCTGTGAAGGCCTGGGGGAGTAACAAATTTGGGAGGTCATATGTCTTATAATCATAAAATTCATGGGGCCCCATAGCCATCATCCATGGCTCCACCTATGTATGCCTGTTGTCAGGTGAAGGTTTGAACAGACCACTAGTAGTAAAGATTCAGTGCTGTTACATCCATTTAGTGTTGTCCAGGCTCCAGAGCATCTAAGATGGCGGGTCCACATTTCAGGACATGGGGCAAGGAATGCTGGGAAGGTGGGAAAAGGGTAGGCGGGATGAACCTGAATCACATGCAGGATGCAGCCTTTCAGCAGCCAGTCACCCCTGTGATGGTCACAGCCCTATATAATCGGCCTCCATCTTGCGACCAGTCACATCAGCGTTCTTTTGAAGAGAGAGAGGGACAGAGAGCTGTGTGTTGCACAGAAAAGCATTTTTACAGCAGGGATTCACCTCAAGTCCAAATCCAGCCTAGAAGCACTGATAGGGAAGGGAGTGAGATTGAGAGAGAGAGTGCAATTTTGGGTGTAGTACACAGCGACTGTGTGCTGCAGCACTGGTGTGTACAACAACTGAAAAGCTAATAGTAGCCAGCCAGTTAGGGTGAGCAGAGCACTAAAAGCCACAATCACCTGCTATTAGTACCTTATACTGGTTGAGTAGCGGAGCATATTGTCCTCAATTAAATGTAACCTGTGCATACATAGGTGGTGTACTGTAACACGTGCGCTTTGGCGGGACACGCCGGCCGTGAGAGCTCTCTGCTTATGTCCCTGCTGCGAGCGGGGCTGGGATACGCATCGCGGGATGCGCCCACATGAAAATCCCAGCCCGTCACTCACCTCCCTCATCTTCCGCCTCTATGTGTCCTTGCAGCCCCGGCGTGCGTGCCCCCGCCTCCTAGGGCGCTTGTGCCAGAGCTCTTTCACTTAAAGGGCCAATGCTCTATTAATCAAGTGTCTACACCTGTCCCCTGTCCTTAAATATCAGCTCCTCCCTTGTTTCACTGCCTGATATTTGGTTACCTTGTGCCATAGTGAAAGTCCTGTGTCCCTGTTACCGTGTACCTGTTCCTTGCTACCTTACCTCCCCTGCACCTGTGTTACCTGCCCTGACCTACTGCCATCTTGCCACGTCCTGCCAGTCTCCTTCTGTGCCACGCAACCTCCCAGCTACCTGTGTGGATTAGTCGTGCCAGTGGTAGCGACCTGGGTGCCGCCTGCCGCAGCAAGACCATCTCGCTTTGCGACGGGCACTGGTGAAGACCAGCTGCACCTTAGACTCTGCTCCCTGGCACGGTTCACGTCATCATCCACACAGGCCCAGAGGATCCACCGCCTGCCGTGACCCATTACATGTACCATTTTGTTCCCGTTAAAGTCTTAAGGGCCTAGTTACTGTGAAAGGCCAGCCAAAAGTACACACCTGCTGCGGTTCTAGACAAATACTGTTTTAAGCATAGTAGAGTGCAATGTACTCCCCTCATAAGAGCATACCCCGTACATACATCTACGTGGTGTACCATTTTGTTCCTGTTAAAGTCTTAAGGGCCTAGTTACTGTGAAAGGCCAGCCAAAAGTACACACCTGCTGATGTTGTAGATAAATTCTGTTTTAAGCGTAGTGGAGCGTATTGTCCTCCCGTCATATACGCACTAAGTATGTCAGGCAGAGAAGTGCCAGGACGTGCAAAGAGGAGTGGTAGAGGTCATAATTCATCAAGCGCAGGCAGAGGTTGCAGCACACTAGTGGCAGCAGGAGTTGCAGCGAGAGGCCTGAGCTCCCGGTATCAGCTAGCAGTCGTGTCTCGACCAGCAACCCATCTGCAGTCATCGATTGGTTAACACGCTCATCCACTTCATCACAAGTGACATCTGACACCCCCAGTCAACAGTCGGTGGGTTCCTCAGACACAATCCTCAGTTGGCATGGCCTGGGAGTAGTCCCTGTCCTCCCATTGCATCTGTCCTATGCTGTTCCCTCCCCACAGAAGTATCTTATGCTCTGGGTTCAGCTTCATTATTTAGTGAGGACGATATACTAGAGGACAGTCAGCAGCTACTGCCCAGCCAAGAAGTGGAGGAGACATCCGCCGCTTCCTCTGCTAGGCGGGCAAGTAGTGATGAGGAGAGTGGCGTGGGAGCTGGTGTTGTGAGCGTTAAGGCTCTTGAAGCAGACACTGTTGAGAAACCTAGGAGGACATCAGTGTTGTGCAGACACAACTCCATGATGATAAAGCCGATCGCACTTGGGAGCCGGGTGCAGAAGGGGCATCATCAGCAGCAGCAAAAGAGGGTTGCAGGTTGCCTTTGAGGCAGCAGATGAGCCAGCGAGGGTGTAGCATGGTTGGCAGTCAGCATGGGAGCAGAAGTGGAAAGTTTGGAGCCAAACGTGCCCGGGGTAGACCACCTGCTTCGCGGCAGCCTACCTTCCTGAGAGGTAGTGGAACAGGGGTTCCTGGAGTCGGCGGCAGTAGCAGTCAATCAGTGTGGACTGTTGGTGGGAAAATCAGCTACTCGGCGGTGTGGTTGTCTTTCATTAAGCATCCAGAGGAGTTTAACATGGCCACATGCAAGATGTGTAGGCAGAAGGTGAAGCGCAGCCAGGGTCCCAATATTGGCACCACGGCCCTGCGTCAACATATGCTTCGCCACCATAAAGAAGCCTGGGAGAACCGTGGCTTCGATGTGGTGATTCAGCCTGCTGCATCATCTAGTGGCATGCCGCTCCCTTTTTGAGCCAACCAAAGCTCCACCACCTCAGCCAAAGGGAGCTGTGTGTCATACCTATCTTATGTTGCTCCGGATGCTCCTGCTCCTCCTACTTCGACTCATTCTGCCAGCAATCCATCGGCAAAGCCAAGTCAAAGAGACAACATTATGCTCCCACTGTACCTGTCACTGTACCGCCATGTGGTCTCCTCATGCTGCTGGCACATTAAATAAAACTTTTTAGGTTCATGTATTTGAAATCTTAAATTTAAATGTTAAAAAGTATTTTTAATCTTTTCAATTGTGAGGCCCTATGGTTTTGTCAGGCTGTTGCCACCTCCAGGCTGGTTCATTCAGCCACTATATTGTCTCCTCATGCTGCTGTCACCTCCACGCTGTGTCATTCAGCCACTATATGGTCTCCTCATTAAGCTGCCACCTCCAGGTTACGTCATTCAGCCACTGTCTCCTCATGCTGCCAACGACTCCAGGCTGTGTCATTCAGCCACTGTATGGTCTCCTTATGCTGCGGCCAACTCCAGGCCGTGTCATTCAGCCATTATATGGTTTCCTCATACTGATGCCACCTCCAGGCTCTGTCATTGTGCTGCTGTGCGGCAATGATTCTAATAGCGATGCCTGTAATCTGCATGTCATTCTGAATAATAGTATTATTTCACTAACCCAGCACACTCCATATGAGTGTTAGAACAAAGCAAGGTGTTCTATACCCTTATTGAGGCTCTCTGTAGGCAAGAAGTAGCCGTTCTTAATAGCGATTCACCGCAAATAAATTTTGACCAAACTAAATTTTTTTCAGAAAATTCGGCGAATCAACTGAATTTAATTTTTCATAACATTTGATCATCTCTAATTATGATTTAAAAAGAGTAAACACAGTTGTTTGACAATAAATGGCTTCAGCCAACCACTAACCATGAGTGAAAGAAAAGTTTTTGTGTTATCATTCATGATCTCTGAACAATGGTTAAGAAATCATAAATTCCCCAAGGGTATGTAAACTTATGAGCACAACTGTATGTCTCCCCAAGATTCAGGTAGTCCACCCAGTAGATGGGAAGTCTCCTCAATAGCAGTAAGGTAGATCCTCCATTAGATAGGTATGTCTGTAGTCAGGTAGTTCTCCCATTATGCAGGTATGTCTCCCTAGTAGGCAGGTGTAGACCCCCATTAGGTAGGTATGTTTCACTAGTATTCAGATAGTCTTCCCAGTAGACAGTTAGCTCCCTCAGTGGGCAGGTAGTCCCCATTAGCAAGGTTGCCCCTCAATAGACAAGCGCAATCCCCCAAGTAGACAGGCAGTTCTCACTATATGGCAGGTAGCCCCCAAGTAGGCAGGCTGCTCTCCCCATTAGGCAGGTAGCCCCCCCCCCCCATTAGCCAGGTAGCCCCCCCCCCCAGTGGGAAGGCAGTTCTCCCTATTAGACACGTAGTCCTCTCAGTAGCCAGGTAATTCCCTGGTAGGCAGCTTGTCCCCCGTAGCCAATGGGGCTCTCAATGGGAGTCTGATATGCTAATATTAAAGGTATCCACACATGTCCATTGTTCTCCCTATTGAAGTCTTTGAAAGATGTAGAAACATATGATACTATGTATCAGTGTTCTTATAGGGCTGACCGTCTTCCACTATTTTTTCTATATTTGCATTACGCTCCCTGAACAATAAGGCGTATTCTCCATCTGATCTCCTACTACTTGTAAACGTCTTACACTAATACCCACAACATCCATTTACTTTGTGCGGCAGCTCACGAAGGCGCCTCTGCCTAATTATCTTCTGACAGAACATTACAAACAAGACGATTACAGGCGCTGGCGACTAATTACTATGCAAATCACCAGCAAATTTCTCTTTTCTCTCAATTAATTTCATATTAATTAAGTCTTTTTGAACAAACTTACCATAAACAATGTGCAAATAAATCATTTACATGCCAAAATCGGCGTCTCCACTGAGGGCGCACTCTCTTCATACGAGGGCATGTCCACCCCGTCGGCAATCTGTAAAATTTGCCGAAATGGTGGAATGACAAATCTGGAAGAAACTTATCAATACTTATATCCACTTTCTTAAAGGTACTTTAGGGTATAAAGGAAAAAATCAGACAGACGGAATGCGCAGCTATGTGCCGTTACTCCAACATATGTTCAGGCAAGAGCAGTTAATATGGTTATGCTAACCTTTTGATATTGTACTAAGAACACAACATCTAGTAGAGCATGTAGCCCAACTCACTAGGCAAGTAGCCGGGGTGCTGCCAGAAGTTGTCCCGCCCGGAGGAAGCCTAAGGTCGGTCAGGCGACTCTTGGAAGAATCACATGAAAGTAGGTGAAAAAATGCTCCTTGAGGCGCTCACCTGTAGTTGTAGAGTTCTGTCCTAGCGCTTTTATTGATTAAATCCTTTTATTGTTTATTATTTTACTTGTCCGCATCCGTCCTTTCCCATTAGTATAGTCCTTTACTAAGAACTCTACAACTACGGGTGAGCGCCTCAAGGAGCATTTTTTCACCTACTTTTGTGGGATTTTTCCAAGCACTTTCTTAAAGGGGTACTCCACTGGGAAAAAAAAAATCTTAAATCAACTTGTGCAAGAAAGTTAAACAGATTTGTAAATGATTTCAATTTAAAAATCTTAATCCTTTTAGTACTGATCCGCTGCTGTCTGCACCACAGGAAGTTATTTTCTTGTTAAATTTCCATTCTGTCTGACCACGGCGGGAGGTAATCCATATAGCAATCCTCTTCTGCTCTGGACAGTTCCTGACATGGACAGATGTGTCAGCAGAGAGTACTGTGGTCAGACAGAAAGTAAATTCAACAAGAAAATAACTTCCTGTGGAGTATACAGCAGCATATAAGTGCTGGAAGGATTAAGATGTTTGAATAGAAGTCATTTACAAATCTGTTTAACTTTCTGTCATCAGTTGAGTTATTAAAAAAAATCATGTTTTCCATAAATTAAATAACATGACATCAGTGAAAGCACTTAAAAAGTACTTGTCATGATCTTGATAATTTTGTTAATCCTCCCAGTTAGCTCCCACTGTCATTATACACCACCACCTGCCTTTATATATTTTTTTGTTTTCTACCTTGATATTGTGTTGTATATTCTGCTAAGTCTCAGTCAGCTCTACAGACTGGGAAGGGGCGTTCCCCAGCAGGCGTGAAATCATCTGAAGCCATACAGGGGAGAACTTTGAGCACCATTAACACTGGTCAATGCTATGCCATGCTATGGCATAGCATTGAGCAGTGTATGCAATCAGAAGATTGCATGTAATAGTCTCCTATAGGACTATAAAATTGTGTAAAAAAAAAAAAAAGTAAAAAAAGAGTTAATAAATGTGAATTAACCCCTTCCCTAAAGTTTGAATCACCCCAATTTTCCCATTAAAAATATATATATATATGTAAACAAAAATAAACATATGTGGTACCGCAGCGTAATTAATTGTTAATTAAACCGCATGGTCAATTGCGTCCACGGGAAAAAAAAAATCCAAAGTCCAAAATTGTATATTTTTGGTCACATTGTATACCCTAAAAAAATGTATAAAAAGCAATCAAAAAGTCCCATTAAAAGAAAAATGGAACGTCAGATCAATGCGCAAAAAATTATCCCTCAACCATCCCCGTATAAGGAAAAATAAAAAAGTTATAGGGGTCATAAGATGCAATTTTAAACATACTAATTTTGGTGTATTTTAAGTAGTAAAATAAAATAAAACTTATAAAAATTAGGTATCCATGTGACTGTATGGACCTACAGTATAAAGATAAGGTGTCATTTTTACCAAAAAGTGCATTGCGTAGAATTGGAAGTCCCTAAAAAGTTACAAAATTGTGTTTTTTTTCCCCCAGTTTGGCCAACAAAAAATTTTTTTCTGCTTTTGTAGTAGATTTTGTTGTGAAAGTATAGATGGTAAAATTGGTGGTGCAAAAAACAAGCCCTTGTTTTGGTCTGTAGGTAGAAAATTGAAAGCACTATTATTTTTAGGAGGCAAGGAGGAAAAAAACTAAACAAAAATGAGAAAATGAAAAAATGAGAAAATGAAAAAATAAGAGGGGTTAAACAGGCCTGCAATGTCAACTGAGCATGAAATCTGGAGCATGGAGCAATGAAAGAAGACCTGGTCAGATGAATTGTTTTCTTTTCTATCATGTTGATGGCAGATGCGTGTGCATCTGAGGAAGAGATCATGCCAGGATGCACAATGGTAAGAAGACAAGCCGGCAGGTCCAGTGTGAAAGGCAATGTTCATTGCTACAGGCTTCTGCAGCCCCGGCTCCTGGGTCATGCATCACTTCTTATACTGGTTGCAGCTCAAGTAGCAGAGGATCTAACTGGTCATACATGCTACTTTCTGTTCCACCTATAGGCAAAATAGGCAGCCGCCTAGAGTGCCCTCTGGATGGGGGCGCTGCTCCACCAGCCACAAGAAAGTTATTAACTGTCTCCAGGTCCAACCACTCCAACCTGAAATCCTTGCACCAGCCCTGCCTTTCTGTGAATGCCTATAGCCAAGGGTCTGTATTTCAGGTTTCCCTAACTCCATGTAGATATCACTAGACACTGCCAGCAGTATCTATATATCTGTAACTCCCAGGGATTACTGTTGTGTTATTACTGAAATTACAGTGTCCAGTGGATGGCTGCACAAGCAAATGATCTGAGCAGAGCTGGGGAAGGAGGAGTCTGGACATGTGCTTGTGGCCATCTTGGATGTCTGGAGATCAGCAGAAAGCAGAGAAAGGACACAGCCTGTCATGATCTAGTCCCCAAGAGTGCTGCAGCAGCTGAGGGGAATCTGCTGGAAAAACTTTGGTTCTGGCATCCTGTGGACGGCCGGGTGAGTGTGTGTCACTAACCTGAGAAAGAGATGGCAGAAAGCATGACCAGTAAAGTTGTATGTTGTTTGTGACCTTACAGGATCAAAATCAAGTGACATAAGTGACTGATATGACTGGTGACTAGAGATGAGCAAATTTTGTGCTGGTAGCGAGGGTCCAATAAGGTGGAGAGCCAGAAGTCATCCCACTGCCAAATGGTCAATGCGCAAGCAAGTGTGCATGCATTGTGCCATTTGTGCAAGTGACTCAGAGGGACTCCCTGCCTCCATCTCCACTGCACACTGCCAAGGTGTGTCTGGGTCCTCTGTCTCGCCTTCCCCATAACCCTTTAGCTCTTCTAGCGGCTCCTGCTCCTCCTCTCCTGTCAGATGACTATAAAAACCACCAATCTCACAAAACCTAAACTGTTCTCCCCTGTGCCCCTCCTCCTCCAGTTCAGCCCCCACAGGGCTAATGTGGCCATGAGGTGTTCTGTCTCCATTGCCCTGACCAGCCATTGTTTCCAACATGTGTTGTAGTAAATGAAGCAGTCGAATGACGTTGTTCATCCTGTAATCCTGGCGACTGACTAATAATGTGGCTTCCTCAAAGGGCCTGAGCAAACGGCAGGTGTCACGTTTGAGCTGCCACTGGTTGACATTGAAGTTACACAGGGGAGTCCCCCTATCCGCATGGATCATCAGGAAATCGGTGATGGCTTTTCTCTGTTCATATAGTCGGGCCAACATATGGAGGGTGGAATTCCAATGCGTGGACTATGTTGACTATGTTGGGTGAGATTGTTCTGACACTGCAGCTCAAGGATGGTGTGCTTTGCGATGTACAAGTGGCTAAAGTGAATGCAAAGTTTCCTTCCCATTGTTAGGATATCTTGCAGATGGGGAGAACACTCCAGGAATCGCTTGACAACGTGTGAACTTTGAACACGTGTGCCATGCAGGGCGCATGCCTCAGGCCTCCTTGTCGTAGAGCAGACAAGATGTTCTTCCCATTGACAGTCATCATGGTTCCCATTTCCAGTTTTCATGGAGTAAGCCATGCTCCGATTTCTTTATGAATTACTTTTAGCAGTTCCTCCTATGTGAAGGCAAACAATGGGAAGAACAGGGTGACACCGCCGTTAACTGCACACATGGTATGCTGAAGGGCCACTGAGACTTGTCCATGCAGCGAAAGCGAAGACATGGGGGAGGATGAGGAGGCGGAGTCACACACTGTCACAGGACCAACGGCCTGAGAGCATGGAGGTAGAAGCAGCGTGACCTGTCCAAGTTGCTGTTGTGGCTGTGCAGGAACCACATTCACCCTGTGGGCCGTAAAGGACATGTATTGTCCCTGATCGTAGTTACAGCTCCACATGTCGGCGCTGCCGTGCACTTTGGTACACACCGACAGGCTCAAGGAATGGCCCACCTTCTGTTCCGCAAAATTGTGCAGGGCTGGTACTGCCTTCTTCGCAAAGAAATTATGGCTTGGGACTCTCCACCTTGGCTCGGCACAAGCCATCGGTTCTCTGAAAGGTGCAGAGTCTGCCACTTGAAAAGGGAGGGACTGCAGCACCAGTAACTTGGACAGGAGCACATTCAGCTTCTGCGCTGTTGGATGAGTGGGCCCATACTGTTGTCGATGGATTGCTGGCGGAATGACTGACTCGAAGTAGGAGGAGCAGGATAATCTGGAGTGGCAGAAGATGGGTATGACACACAGTTCCCTTTGTCCGGGGTGGTGGAGCCTTGGCTGGATGAAACAGGGAGCGGCATGCCACTGGGTGATGCAGCAGGCTTTATTCTGATGCTGCATATGTTGACGCAGGGCCGTGGTGCCAACATTGGGACCCTGACCACACTTCACCTTCTGACGACATATCCTGCATGTGGCAAGGTAAACATCTTCTGGATGCTTGATGAAAAACTGCCACACCGAGTAGCCAATTTTCCCGCACCGATTGACTACTACTGCCGCCGACTCCAGGAACCCCTGTTTCGCTACCTCCCGGGATGGTGGGCTGCCGCAAGCAGCTGGTTCCCCCCCACCCCCCCCCCCCGACACGTTCGGCTCCAGATTTTTCACTTCTGCCACCATACTGACTGCCAACCGTGCTACCGCCTTGCTGGCTCAGCTGCTGCCTCACGGGCAACCTGCAACCCTCTTTTCCTGATGATGATGATGATGAAGCCCCTTCCAAGTGTGATCGGCTTCATCATCATCCAGTAGTGTCTGCATGTCACTGATGTCCTCCTTGGGTTCCTAAACAGTGTCTGCTTCAGTAGCCTGAACGCTCGCACCACCTCCCACGCCACTCTTCTCATCACTACTTGCCTGCCTAGCGGAGGAAGCGGCAGATGTCTCCTCCCCTTCTTGGCTGGGCAGTAGCTGCTGACTGTCCTCTATTAGATCGTCCTCACTAAATAGTGGAGCTGAACCCACAGTATAAGATACTTCTTTAGGAGCGGGAACAGCATAATACAGAGGCAATGGGAGGACAGGGACTGCTCCCGGGCCATGCCAACTGAGGGTTGTGTCTGAGGAACCCACCGACTGTTGACTGGAGGTGTCAGATGTAACTTTTGATGAAGTGGATGACCGTGTTAACCAATCGATGACGGCAGATGGGTTGCCGATCTCTTGCTGCAACTCCTGCTGCCACTTGCCCCTAGTCTGCTGCGACATCTGCCTGATGAATTTAGGCCTCTGCCACTCCTCTGTGCACGTCCTGGCACTTCTCTGCCTGACATACTTAGTGCGTATATGAGGGGAGGACAATATGCTCCAGTAAGCTTAAAACAATATTTGTCTACAACACCAGCAGGTGTCTACTTTTGGCTGGCCTTTCACAGTATCTAGACCCTTAAGACTTTAACAGGAACAAAATGATACACCACTTAGATGTACGCACAGGTTACACTTAATAGAGGACAATACGCTTTTAGTGCTCTGCTTGCCCTAACTGGCTGGCTACTATTAGCTTTTCTGTTGTTGTACACACCAGTGCTGCAGCACAGTCGCTGTGTACTACACCCAAAATTGCACTCTCTCTCCCTCAGTCTCACTCCCTTCCCTATCAGTGCTTCTAGGCTGGATTTAGGCTTGAGGTGAATCGCTGCTGTAAAAAAGCTTTTCTGTGCAACACACACTGCTCTCTGTCCCTCTCTCTCTCTGTAATAGAACGCTGATGTGACTGGCCACAAGATGGCTGTCGATTATATAGGGCTGTGACATCACAGGGGTGACCCACCGACCCTTGTTCCTGCCTTCCCAGGATTCCTTGCTCCATGTCCTCACATGTGGATCCGCCATTTTAGTTGCCCTGGAGCCTGGACCGCAGTAAATAGAGTTTAATGAAGCGATTCGTGCGTAACGAATTCAGATTTGTCAGATTCGATTCGCTCATCCCTACTGGTGACATCACATGTCATGAGGGTCCTTGCATAACTGACTTCACTTCACATCAATGTCATCACATCCTTAGTGACATCACATAAATATTGTGACAAGATGATGATGTGATCTGCAACCAAATGTTTTTACAGCCCTTGATGAAGAATAAACGTGACACAATTGATGCAAGAACCCTAGAGAAAGCTCCTTGTTCCATTTAACAATCCAATATAGTCTCATGATTGGAACAGTCTGAATCATCAGGTCAATCCATATGAACATAGATTTTCTGTACTATCGATCTCCCCCCCCCCATACAGAATGCATAGCAATGCTGGCGGAGAATCTCTTTACATCCAGGGTAGACGGAGGATATTTGTCCTTTTGTTGCATCCTATGTATTATATATGCACAGGCAGTGTTGGACATTCACGTCTGTAGAAATTGGGCGTTTTGATCTAAAGGGATTTATTTTTAGCTTCTGTCTCCAGGGATTGCAAAGGCTCCGTGCAGTAGACATGTTTCTTTAATACACAGCGATATTGTAGTATTATTAAAAGTTCATAGAGAATACAATTATGACTTGGATCTACTAAAGAGCACAACCATATAACGTGGCACCTGGAGATATCTATGGCCCTTACTGGCCAGCACAACCCTAGACATGTGTCGCACTCCACCAGATGCCATATTACTAAATTATTCTCTCCTAGAAGCACTGCTTTTTTAATGCACCATATGGTGGCACACATTTTAGAAGCAGTAGAAACCTATGTTACTAGAAAGGTTGGTCATTGTAGTCCTTGGCTGTACTGCATGTAGCCTATGTTCCCACCAGAGTCTCTCTGATCACTGCTCTGCCTCCTTACAGCTCTCGGTGGTGGAACTCTACCAGTGCATGACTAGGGGATATTATAGCTGCTATGATCCGCACCAACTACCCCCCTCCCATACTATTCTTTTACCCACCTCCAATTCCCCTTCCCCAATAAGGACTGATACAAAGGTGAAAAACTACCACAGCAGCCCAATTTATTAACAAATCAATTAAAACATTGTAACAATGATAATAATAATTTGCATGAACATCATACATAAAACAAGGAAAACAACTATCCCTGAGTAACATTAGAGCAGGAGAAGGACCTGAAGGCACTGCTTTACGAACCAAAGGGGCCTGCTACTTACTCCTTGCCATAGATCACCTGACCCAGGAGCACCAATTATGCAGCCCAAAACCTTCCCTGGGCCCCATGCCCACCGTGACTTTACCGCGATTGTTGGGAACCGCTCCCAGCCTACCTCCATACTCTGATCCAAAACCTCCCTGTTGTCCACTACAGATCCCGTTCCTGACCAAGCCACAACGGCAAGAAGTGACCCACTTACTTCTGACCGTTCCTGCACAATGACGCTGCCCTCTTAACAGCCTCCCTTCATTTCAGAGTCCACAAGTCCATCCCCAGCTCATTTAAGTGCACCCCGTCCGAAGCCAAGAACACAGTTGCCCCCGCCTCTAAATCCCTATGGCGCACTACAAGCCCCCCATTCCTCACCACACATTTGCTGACCACCTTGTTGACTTTAATCCGGGGCCTTATTCAAAGCCACCACTTCCTCCTAGCCACGATCTCCGACCACACAATAATCACCCCAGGAAAGGAAGACCACAGGCGTAACAGATCTCGACCCAACTTGTGTGACATATGAATGGCCGACAATCCAAACCGGACGAACATAAATCTTAAAGTGCTACAACTCCCATCTACCAATGCGCTTTATCGCCTCTGGCCCCAACCCCCACCGAGCCGCTTCCATGGCTGCCTCAATGCATCCGGCAAGCCCCTCGCCTTAAACCCAAAAGCCAGGGCCGCCATCCGACGCCAAATCCTGACAGAGAAACCCCTTCGCAAAAAGCCCTCCCGACCTAAAACAAAAGAGCCTCCCCATCCGCAGGAGCGCCCATAAGAGCCAATTGACCAACCAACCTCTCCCAATCCGCCCACCAGCAACTATAGGACCCCCAGATAGCCCCTTGAAACTGGTCCCACTGCAACCAAGAGAGAGCATCAGCGACTGAGTTAGCAACCCCAGGCACATGTAAAGCGACCAGATGTGAATTAAGCTCCAAACCCTGAAGCACTAAATGACGAAGTAAACTAACCACCGGCGGTGAGCTCACCGTCTGACTGTTAATGGCCTTAACCACCCCCATGTTGTTACAATGGAAACAAATTTTCCGGAACAGCTCCCCCCACACCTCCATGGCCACCACAATCGGAAAAAGCTCCAGCAGAGCCAAATTCTGAGTAAATCCCTGCTCCCGCCACTCAATCAGCCACTGCCCCATGCACCACTGACCCTGCAAATACACACCAAAACCACAGCCACCCGCAGCATCAGTGAAATGCTCCGGGTCGCTACTTGAGACCGACCAGTCCATCACCACCGACCGTCTGTTATATTGGCTAAAAAATTCCATCTTTACGCCCAAATCAGCAAGCAACCCCGCCGACAACCGAACATAATGAGTCGACCTGGCAACACTCGCAGTAGCTGCGGCCAAAACCCTCCCCATGGGCATGATCCAAGAAGCAAAATTGAGATGGCTCAGCAGAGACTGAACCTCCTGTAACTGCAACTTGCACGCCCAACACGCCTGCGCCACCGCCTCCCACAACTCACCAAGCTTGTTTTCGAGTAGCCGGCACTCCATGGCCAGGGTATCAATTATGATCTCCAAAAACATAACTGTTGTGGCCGGCCCCTCCGTCTTTTCCACCGCCAATGGGATGTGAACCAATGCAACACCCGCTCCATCACTTGCAGCAACACAGCACAGAACCGGGACCCTGCCGGGCCCAAAAAGAGGAAGTCATCCAGGTAGTGCAACACAGAGTCCACTTGAGACTCCCACCGCACAACCCACCAGCAGCAGCCCCCCCCCCCCCCCTTAGGCTGAGCTTGTAGCTGCCGGCTCCCAGCCACATCAGTAATAGAGGCTCCAGTCCCAGGCCTCTCCAGGGCAGCCGAGGACTGCCCCCTGACTGCTGGGGGGGCGGGACCAGCAGAGTCAAGTTGTGCTCCATGCTGCTGGCCTCCGGCTCCAGAGGAGGCCGCAGCACCAGAACTCCCAGCAGCCCGGATGTCCTCCGAGCCGGTCGCAGACCACCCCCCTGACATGGGGGCGGGTACAGTCGAGGCATGCCGCGCTGAACTCCACCAGGCCTGCTCCCGGTCACCGTCCTCGAGAGGGGAGCAGGCCGCAGATGTGGTAGGCTCCTCCTGCTGCCCGAGAGCTGCTTCACCCCCCCAGTCGGCCCCTCGGCACCACCGCAGCCACGGGGTCAGCAGACGACCTCCCAGACCTCTCCACCCCCGACCCGCCAGCAGAGGGGGCTCGGGAAGCCTCAGAAGGACTCACGCGTCAATGCCGGGAGCATGGGGAAGACTCCGGCAAGAGTGCCGGCCGCTGGACCCCCCCGGGAGCGCTGCAGGAGGGGAAAGAGAGGACAGCTGCTCCTCCAGCCACCGGGAACCACGCCGACTATGGTCCTTAACTCTGCCCCCCCAGCCTTTTAACCCCCACTTAACCCCTCCCTGACACGTGATTAACTCCACACCTTAACCTTAACCCCTGTCATACCTGCATAATCCCCCCTGTCATGTGCCCCTCCGGTCCTATACTAGAGCTTCCTGTCTTACCTGTAGGCCTACAGCTGCTTCAAAGCCACAGCTCTTAAATCAGTCAGTCACTGCTCCTGGGTCATAAATCACTTTTATCTTTACCTCATTCAGCCTACTCTAAATGACACTTTGGAGCAGGGCTTTGTATGGGTCTCATCTATTCAAGGGCGAATATTTGGGTGGGCTGCAGCTGTTATGGGTGGGTGCGACATACACACATACTGCATTTGTCTGATGTTTGTGCTATACCATGGTTTACTGTTTTGTAATGTTATACATGGTTGCTTTCCTTTATGCAATATGGTAGTTGCAAGCTTTGTCAGTGTTATTAATCACTCCATTGCTTCCAATGGGACCCCACATCCATACCCTGGAAGAGGTAACTAGGGTAAGGGACCATAGGGATATAGCTGGATACCCCAAAACCTTATTACATATCTTTGATGCAGCAGAGCCATCTAGTGGCCACAGCAAATAACATAGAGAATTTAAGGGAAACTATCATCAGTATCACCCACACTAGCCTGTAGGTACAAGGTGATAGCGCGGATGAAACTGATGACAGATTTTCTTTAATAATCAAGTGCAAATTTTTTTTTCAAATATATACATGAGTGGCCTTTTTTTTAAGGAAACGTTGGTGTTTTCCCTCCCATAGACTGCAAAAAAAAAAAAATGCCATTTGGATTTCAAATTGGCGTTTGTTTGTTGTTTTTCTAGCGTTTTTATCGCTCTCAAATTCTTCAATAGAAATCCTTGAGTCAGATGAGGAGTCACCTGAAGGAATCACACGACTTGATAAAAAAAAATGTTGGGGATAAAACGTCAAGAGAAAAAATGCCTATAGTAAACCCGCTATTTAAAAAATTCAATTAATTAATTAATTAATTAATTAATAATAGAAATAAACGCAACAAAAACCGGGCAGAAAAAAACAGACAGTTGTCCATAGCAACCAATCAGATCACTACTACAAGCCTCTGCAGAATGAAAGCAGCAATCTCATTGGTTGCTATGAGCAACTGTCCACTCTTCCTCTACACCGGTTTTAGTAAATCTCCCACACCAAGAGGCTTCTGCATTGGAATTTCAAAACCGAATTTCTCCATTTGCAAAAATACGTGTTGTAGCCTCAGGGGGCTCTGCCTCTAAGGAGTTAGGCCTCATTTACCAGTGGGATATCCGTCTGGAAATGATGCAGGGCAGATGTTGTTACCCTTGTATTCGTGGGCGTGGTTTAGCCTATAACCACCCAAAGGTATAACGCTGAATCCTGGGCTTGGCACGGGGGGCAATAAAGACGCCAAGTGGTGGACAGTAGCTTTACTCAGGGCCAGATTAAGGATGCCTGGAAAATGGAGAACTTCATTATGTGCAGTATAGTTTCCCCACATTAGGTGCAGTATAGTTCCCCCACATTAGGTTCAGTATAGTCCCCCACATTAGGTGCAGTATAGTTCCCCCACATTAGGTGCAGTATAGTTCCCCCACATTAGGTGCAGTATAATTTCCCCACATTAGGTGCAGTACAGTTCCCCCACATAAGGTGCAGTACAGTTCCCCCACATTAGGTGCAGTACAGTTCCCCTACATTAGGTGCAGTAGAGTTCCCCCCCATTAGGTGCAGTATAGTTCCCCCCATTAGGTGCAGTATAGTTCCCCCACATTAGGTGCAGTATAGTTCCCCCCCATTAGGTGCAGTATAGTTCCCCGCCCATTAGGTGCAGTATAGTTCCTCCACATTAGGTGCAGTACAGTTCCCCCCCATTAGGTGCAGTATAGTTCCCCCCCATTAGGTGCAGTATAGTTCCTCCACATTAGGTGCAGTATAGTTCCCCCACATTAGGTGCAGTACAGTTCCCCCACATTAGGTGCAGTACAGTTCCCCCACAGACATACAGCCTTCAGCCATATACAGTGTATGGCTGGAGGCTGTATGCCTGTTTCTTGCCCGACTTGTGTTCCGACCCCCGATCCGGGGTCACGATCTACTGCTATGGCCTATGGGCCATAGCAGTAGGTCCGGGGACCGGAGGTCGGAACACTGAAGATGATGTGCTGGTGCTGAATACTTACCATGCGCGCGCTTCCTCCTCACTGCTCCACTCTTCTCCTATGGGCGCACGCAGGGACTATGGGATACAGGGATTTTCCGAATGTGACGGGGGCCCCATGCAGACATGGGGCCCGGAGCGGGTGCTCCATGAGCGCCAATGAGGATCTGGCCCTTTACTGAGGGTAGACAGATGGTAAAGTCTATGCAGTTCAGCCAGGGCCCAAGGAGGTGACCAGTGACGCAGAGACCTTAAGGGCTTGCTGGGACTTGTAGTAGGATTGGACAATTGAATGCAGACCACGTTGACTGGACAGATGACAGGGACTGACTTGACTCATAAAGCTGTGACTTTAACTTACTTGACTTGATGGTGGCTGCAGGACTGGACTTTGAGGTCTCCAACACTCTGGACACACACACTAGACAAGACTGCACTGGACCTCAGCAGGAAGAGAGAGAGAAGCTCCACCCAGGGCTTTTATAAGGGAGACTAGCAGGGAGCCCATAGGTCACCCCTGGGATCAACTGGTCACTGGTACCTCCTCGGTAACAATCACATGACATATCACATGGTATAACTCTTAAAGCAACATTACATTTTATAACATTTTACGTGGTAAAACATATTTACAATGGGGGGCCTTGGGAACACTGAAGGAAGCCGCCTGACAGGACAGCAGGAAAACAGGGTAACACCTCCCGTACTGGGCCACCACATGACCTTACTCTAAGGGTATGTTCAGCGTATTTTACAGTATCCTGCGCATATTTGATGCGCAGGATTTGAAGCTGCAGAGTTAAGTGGAAACTAAATGACTGAACACAAATCTGGATCTATATCTATACACCCTGCACATCAAATATGCGCAGGATACTGTACGTGTGAATACACCCTAAATAGGGTGTAAATACATTTTGACTTCTGCATTATAGGAGTCGGCCATGTCTTGTTGGGGGATGTGGCGCTGTACTCCATGGATTTAATGATTATTGGTGTTGTAATAATATTAGGACATAAGACGTCTTATGAGACACAGGCTTTCCTCCCACAAGGTGAAGGTCAGTGCTGAGGCATCTAGCACCTCCGTATGTGACAGGAGACATGGCCGCCAGCCGCCAGCGATGATGGAATGAAGTTCAGGACGCTCTGACAAGGACACCAGAAAGACGGCGGCGGTGACATGCGTCATGTAGACTCTTATTCTGGGGGAGATTTATCAAAACCTGTTCAGAGGTAACGTTGCTGAGTTGCCCATAGCAACCAATCAGATCGCTGCTTTCACTTTTGACAAGGCCTCTGTAAAATGAAAGAAGCCATCTGATTGGTTGCTATGGGCAACTCAGCAACTTTTCCTCTGGACAGGTTTTGATAAATCTCCCCCAATGTGTATTATAACCTACAACCCCAACATAAATGTCTCACAGCTGAAGGTTTGTTACAATGTATCCAAAATGTAAGAGTGAAGGTAAAATGTATCAGCCTGGAGTAGTGTTTCCCAACCAGGGTGCCTCCAGCTGTTGCAAAACTACAACTCCCAGCATGCCCGGACAGCCGAAGGCTGTCCGGGCATGCTGGGAGTTGTAGTTTTGCAACAGCTGGTTGGGAAACACTGGCCTGGAGTCTTTTTATTTTCCAGCGATATGTCTAGATCGGTGTTTCCCAGATTTCCAAAAACAGAGCTAGTTCCTTCCAAAAACAGCGCCACACTTGTGCTCATGTTGTGTGCGGTATTACAGTTTGATTCCATTCACTTCAATGGGACTGAGCTGCAATTCCACACACAACCTGAGGACAAGAGTGGTGCTGTTTTTTTTTTTTTTTTTAAAGAAATCAGCTCTAATACCAGATGATACTTTTATATTTTAGATATTTTATAATTTTTTTAATAAAAAATTGTGACAACACATTTAAATGTCCGGGCATGCTGGGAGTTGTAGTTTTGCAACAGCTGGTTGAGAAACACTGGCCTTTAGTCTTTTTTTATTTTTCAGCGATATGCCCAGATCTGTGTTTCCCAATAAGGGGGGGGCCCAGATTTCCAAAAACAGAGCTAGTTCCTTCCGAAAACAGCGCCACACTTGTGCTCAGGTTGTATGCGGTATTACAGTTTGATTCCATTCACTTCCGGGCATGCTGGGAGTTGTAGTTTTGCAACAGCTGGTTGGGAAACACTGGCCTGGAGTCTTTTTATTTTTCAGCGATATGTCTAGATCGGTGTTTCCCAATAAAGGGGGCCCAGATTTCCAAAAACAGAGCTAGTTTCTTCCAAAACAGCGCCACACTTGTGCTCATTACAACTTGGTTCCATTCACTTCAATGGGACTGAGCTGCTATTCCACACACAACCTGAGAACAAGAGTGGTGCTGTTTTTTTTTTTTAAAGAAATCAGCTCTAATACCAGATGATACTTTTATATATATATATTTTTTTAAATAAAAAATAGTGACAACACATTTAAATGTCCGGGCATGCTGGGAGTTGTAGTTTTGCTAAATTCGGAGGTCCACAGTTTGGAGACCACTGTTATATAGAGTTCTTTGTGAGATGCTTTAGCTTATTAAAGAGATAAACACACTGTCTGAAAAGTTAATAGGTTTTTGGACAGCAATGATTTGGGGAGAACCGAGGTCGCTTTAATGGTTCGGCGTCGGTAGCGCCCGCAGTTATGTGTTGTGTGTTCGCAGCAATTACGGTACGGTCGCCCAGGGACTGGAGCTGAAATGAAGTTACTGACACCTGCTTGCTCTGAAGCTAAAGGTTATTAAATAGACCTTGACTGAGCGGAGGAATCACACTCTCCGGGGGCCACCGGGCCGCTGATGCTGACACTTCTCTTATAAGGAATAATTCAAGATATTTTTAACCTTTTTTTTTTTTTTTGGGGGGGGGGGGGGGGGGTGACTATGGTGCCAGGGACTACCTACAGAACAGAAGAGGTTGGCTAGAGCATGAGACGAACTACAGTGGTAGATTTAATGAAACATTTTTGGAATTTATTTCATCCTACAAACACAGTGAGAGAAAGTGACGCGTTTCAGGTGAAGTGTACACCCTTAATGGTGTTAACATCCATGGACGCACAGTAAGATAGGAAGTGATGCGTTTCAGGTGAAGTGTGCACTCTTAATCATACCAACATGTATAGACAAATGATAAGAGAGAAAGTGACACGTTTTAGGTGAAGTGTACACCCTGGATCTTGCTAACATCTATAGATACAAGGTAAGACAGGAAGTGACACGTTTCAGGTGAAGTGTGCACCCTTAATTGCACTAACATCCATAGACGCACAGTAAGATAGGACATAACGCGTTTCAGGTGAAGTGTACATTCTTAATGATACTGTCATCCAATGAACAACAGTGGTAAATTACATAAACATTTGGGGAGCTTATTTCATCATATATACACGGTGAGAGAAAGTGACGCGTTTCAGTTGAAGTGTACACTCTTAATGATACTTTAATGTTACTATCATCCATAGACACGCGGTAAGACAGAAAGTGACACGTTTCAGGTGAAATATGCACCCTAAATCGTACGAACATGTATAAACAAATGAGAAGAGAAGAAGTGACGCATTTCAGGTAAAGTTTACACCCTTAATAGTACTAACATCTATAGACACAAGGTAAGACAGGTAGTGACACGTTTCAGGTCAAGTGTACACCCTTAATTGTACTAACATACATAGACGCACAGTAAGACAGGAAGAGACACGTTTCAGGAGAAGCGTACACCCCTAATAGTACTAACATCCATAGACATGGGGTAAAAGAGAAAGTAACACGTTTTAAGGAAATGGTACTAACGTCCATAGACACATGGTAGGACAGGAAGTTGATATGTTTTAGGTTAAGTATACACCCTTAATCGTGCTAACATATATAGGAAGTGACATGTTTCAGGTAAAGTGCATACCCTTTACTGTATTAGCATGTATAGGTATATGGTAAGAGTAAAAGTGACGCGTTTCAGGGGTAGTGTACACCTTAAATCATACTAACATCCATAGACACATGGTAAGACAGGAAGTGAAGTGACATGTTCTCAGGTTAAGTGTACCCCCTTAATCGTACTAACATCCATAGACACACAGTAAAACAGGAAGTGGTGTGTTTCCTGTGAAGTGCGCACCCTCAATCCTATATAAATCCATACATCATATGGAAAGCAAGTGACACGTTTCGGGAGAAGTCTACATCCTTAATGGTAGTATTATCCATAGACACATGATAAGACAGGAAGTGATGTATTTCCGGTGAAGTGTACACCCTTAATTGTACTTACATCCTCATACACATAGTAAGAGAGAATGTGACGGGCACCAGGGGAGGAGTACATCCTTAATCGTACAATATCCATAGACACAAGGTAAGACAGGAAGTGGCACATTTTAGATTAAGACTAGGTTCACACTGTGGAATTTCTGGGCAGAATTTCTGCCGGAGATCGAGCTGGCGGCACTAGGACCGCACGGACTACAATGCCGTCCCCATAGATAGCAATGCATTTCTGAGCAGATCTCCCAAAAGATCCACCCAGAAATGCATTGCAGTCTATGGGGGCAGCAATGCAGTCTGCTCGGTCCTAGCGCCGCCGGCTCGATCTCAGGCAGAAATTCTGCCCAGAAATTCCACAGTGTGAACCCAGCCTAAGGGTATGTTCACACTGAGGAATTGGAGAGGAATTTCCACGAGTAATTCTGCTCACTTTTTCCTCTCCAAATCATTCAGCAGTGAAATCCCCCATAGAGTTGTGCAGAATTTCTGCCCCTCAGTTCACACTGAGGAATTTCCTCAAGCAGAATTCTGACGAGGAAGTATGTTCCGCTTGAAGAAAGAACTTGTTCTTTCTTTCAGGCGGAATCAGCATCGTTCTCCCATAGAGATCACTGTTATATATATTTTTTCAGTCAGAAGCATTTCCACGCGGGATTCGCGCGGAATTGGCATGGAATTCGCGCGGAATTTCCGCATGAAAAAAAATAAAATAATTTATGTATAGAAATACTTGATACTCCTCCTCCACATGAAACCTGCATTTCCGTGCGGAATTCCGTGCGGAAATCCATGCAAATTCCACGCGGAAATCCGTGCGAATTCCGTGCCAATTCCGCGTGAAATCGAGACTAATTCTGAGCGGGAAAAAAACTGTGTTTTGGGGCGTGATTTCTGCCCCAATTCCTCAGTGTGAACATACCCTAACATCCATAGACACACAGTAAGACAGGACATGATGCGTTTCCGGTGAAGTGTACACTCCTAATCGTATGAACATCCATCCATGCAAGAAAGGAAGTGACGCATTTCAGGTGAAGTGTACACCCTTGATCATACTTACATCTATAGACATGCCGTAAGACAGTAAGTGATGCGTTTCTGGGGAAGGGTACACCCTTAATGGGACTAAGGGTCTATTCACACTGGCAGAATTTCAGCCTCAAATGGAACCACAATAGACTTGTAATGGGATTCCACACTTCTGAATTTCCGCATGCGGAATTTCCACACCAATTCCACACAAAATTCACACAAGCCAGAAACCACCCAAGGAAGCAGAATTGCTGCGGAAATTCCGCCCCACGTAAATAGACCCTAACATCCATAAACTCACGGTTAGACAGGGCGTGACGGGTTTCAGGTGAATCGTATACCCTTAATCATACTAACATCAGATACAACTCTGTTAAAGCAAGGGTCACATGATCAGCTAGAGAACACCTGAATGGAAAATGTGTTAACCCCTTAACAGACACAATATGTTAAACAATTATATTTATATTTATTTATTTCGTGTTTATTCGACACAGAACATTACAGTTTTATTGTGTTACGGGTTAACATTTTTTTTCAATCAGGTGTATCCTAATGGATCATGTGACCTTTACTTAAACAGAGTTGTATATGCTCCTGTACAGTAAGCAGCAATGCGGTATGCATCGCCGCTTACCCAGCAAATGGGTACATTGCCCTAGGCTAGTGTTTTTCAAACTGTTTACCTCCAGCTGTTGCAAAACTACAACTCCCAGCATGCCCGGACAGCCAAAGGCTGTCCGGGCATGCTGGGAGTTGTAGATTTGCAACAGCTGGAGGCACACGGTAGTAGTTCTGCTGTATGCATCCTCTCCATAACCAGAGCTGAAGCCTACAGATGGTATGGAGTCCTATCATATCACCGGTACCATGCAGAAGCCTCTAGAGCACAATAACCTTCAGAGAACACTGGGTTAATAAAACATAAATTCATAGATCTTGCAGATCACGCTTTGGCGTTTGCATCGCTGCTGTGGGCCGTTACTACGGAAACAAAATGACAAGGTGTATACGAAATATTAGAGTGTTCAAATAGACTCTAACATGAGTGGCATCTCGGTCTGATACAGTAACTAATCTACAACTGCTGTAATAACAGGAGATACATCCCGCCTGCAGCAAATGTCATACCGCCCCCTGCAGGGCCGGGGCGCCACCACATGCTACAAGCTGGACATTAGATTAGGCAAAAAAAACTGTATCAAGACTGGAAACACACAGGACATTTTTATGGGGAAAAAAATACGCCCCCAAAAAATGCCTTTCCACATGGTGTTTTAGGGTCAGAGACTATACAGCCTGATGGAAGTTTATAGGGAACTATGAAAATTTGTAATTTTTAACTCTTCAATGGTGCTTTGAGGCTCAGACTATACAGCCTGATGGAAGTTTATAGGGAAATATGAAATTTTGCCATTTTGAACTCTTCAATGGTGCTTTGAGGCTCAGTGGGGTTTTTTCCTCCCATAGACTTCTATAGGGGAAATTAAAAAAAAAACGCCATGTGTGCACGTTTGTTGTGTGTGTGCGTAGCTTAAAGGATTTTGTAGATTATCTGCAATTTTCTGGTTTAATTCCCTTCTATTTTAAGGACCCCTTGTATAGTATAGTATTTTTCACCAGTTTTCCCCTCTGCAGGATCCATCTCTTTATTTTCAGTTGTTCCTGAGTTAGTGAGTGTAGACTAGCCACTGTGATGTCTCCCCTAAACTGCACACATAGAAAAGGGGATCCTGCTCCCCTAG
Organism: Hyla sarda; assembly: GCF_029499605.1. Taxonomy (NCBI): domain Eukaryota; kingdom Metazoa; phylum Chordata; class Amphibia; order Anura; family Hylidae; genus Hyla; species Hyla sarda. Next base: position 33,577,646 of record NC_079195.1, on the reverse strand, counting down.
ATCTGTATGCCACATCTACGGAAGCAGCATGAAGGACATTATAGAGCATCACTAAGCAGTGTACACCGAGGTTTACATTGGTGTTGTGCTCTGTCCCGTTCAGGGCCCGTTCGCCTTTTTTCTTTTTTGTGCCGAACGGACCCTGAATGACTTGGAGTACAACAGACACTGCTGGGTCACGATGGGTCCCACTGACTTTGAATGGGGTACATCTGGTTTCCGTTCGGTGTCTGTTGTATCATAGGAGTTGAGCAGAGGAATCTGTGCTAAGGCTTCCTAATGTGGGGAATCTGTGCTGTGCTACCTAATGTGGGGAAATTGTGCTAAGGCTACCTAATGTGGGGAATCTGTGCTGTGCTACCTAATGTGGGGAAATTGTGCTAAGGCTACCTAATGTGGGGAATCTGTGCTAAGGCTACCTAATGTGGGGAATCTGTGCTAAGGCTACCTAATGTGGGGAATCTGTGCTAAGGCTACCTAATGTGGAGAATCTGTGCTGTGCTACCTAATGTGGGGAAATTGTGCTAAGGCTACCTAATGTGGGGAATCTGTGCTGTGCTACCTAATGTGGGGAATCTGTGCTAAGGCTACCTAATGTGGGGAAATTGTGCTAAGGCTACCTAATGTGGGGAATCTGTGCTGTGCTACCTAATGTGGGGAATCTGTGCTAAGGCTACCTAATGTGGAGAATCTGTGCTGTGCTACCTAATGTGGGGAAATTGTGCTAAGGCTACCTAATGTGGGGAATCTGTGCTGTGCTACCTAATGTGGGGAAATTGTGCTAAGGCTACCTAATGTGGGGAATCTGTGCTAAGGCTACCTAATGTGGGGAATCTGTGCTAAGGCTACCTAATGTGGGGAATCTGTGCTAAGGCTACCTAATGTGGGGAATCTGTGCTAAGGCTACCTAATGTGGGGAATCTGTGCTAAGGCTACCTAATGTGGGGAATCTGTGCTAAGGCTACCTAATGTGGGGAATCTGTGCTAAGGCTACCTAATGTGGGGAAATTGTGCTGTGCTACCTAATGTGGGGAAATTGTGCTAAGGCTACCTAATGTGGGGAATCTGTGCTAAGGCTACCTAATGTGGGGAATCTGTGCTAAGGCTACCTAATGTGGGGAATCTGTGCTAAGGCTACCCAATGTGGGGAATCTGTGCTAAGACTACCTAATGTGGGGAAATTGTGCTGCGCTAACTAATGTGGGGAAATTGTGCTAAGGCTACCTAATGTGGGGAATCTGTGCTAAGGCTACCTAATGTGGGGAATCTGTGCTAAGGCTACCTAATGTGGGGAATCTGTGCTAAGGCTACCTAATGTGGAGAATCTGTGCTGTGCTACCTAATGTGGGGAAATTGTGCTAAGGCTACCTAATGTGGGGAATCTGTGCTAAGGCTACCTAATGTGGGGAATCTGTGCTAAGGCTACCTAATGTGGGGAATCTGTGCTGCTCTACCTAATGTGGGGAAATTGTGCTAAGGCTACCTAATGTGGGGAATCTGTGCTAAGGCTACCTAATGTGGGGAATCTGTGCCAAGGCTACCTAATGTGGGGAAACTGTGCTGCATTACATAATGTGGGGAAACTGTGCTGCGCTAATGTGGGGAAACGCTCACCCATCTGCCATGTCATGAACTGCACATACAGTAAATAACAATTACATGCATGAATAAGAACATTTATGATTTCATCCTCTGGTATAAAAGTTATTGTATTAACATCCACTGTGCCCGGCAAAATTTCCTAATCCCGCGCCCTTTTTGTGTTAGTGTCTATTTGTCGCCATGGAAACACATGAGCGCTATCTCCCGCAGCTGCTGTACAGTGTTATAACAATATCTTTTCCCCCGGGCTCAGTCATCACAGAAATGCTCCATTTGTCCTATAAAATCATGCGTGGCATATTAGAGAGAACTGCGCAGCAGAGATGAGCGTGTGTGCCAACAAGAGGCTTTTTATAGCAATAGGCACAATTCACACAGTGCAGTGGCTCGCTATACGATGCATTCCAGGAGGGAAGCCATATTTTATTCATAAGCACTGAAGAGAAGATCGGGGTAGAATCATAGATGAAGCAGAGACGATTTGGCTATTTAGGAATTTTAAAGCCGAGATCCTTTTAATTAACCCTTAGAGCAGTGTTTTGTCTCCCCTTTTTGCAAAACTACAACTCTCAGCATGCCTGGACAGCCTTAGGCAGAATAGTTAGTGCAGGGGATGGGATATGAGGATGGAATATTAGGACAGGATATGAGAACGAGATATGAGAACGAGATATGAGTTTTGGAAATGAGTTCGGGATATGAGCAGGGACGTGCAGAGACATTTGGGGGGGGGGGGGGGGGGCAGGGGGTGAACAAAAAAAAAAACCCTGGGAGCAAACTACAACCACTATTATGTAGAAATTAAAAATTGCCCTGGGGGCAACATGGAGGTATAACAACTATTATACAACTGTATTCTGTAGGAACTACATGGTGGTATATGCTAGAGCTATATGACAGTATTATGTAGTATGACATGTAGTTCCCACATATTACAGTATTGTAGTTCCCACATAATCATTTTTTCCCACTTATTACTGATTTTATAGTTCTCACATAATACCGCCATATAGTTCTTACACAATACTTACCAATTGTTCCCACAAAATACTGCCACCTAATTTCCTAAGAAAATTGTCACATAGTTCCCATATAATGCTGGCAAGTAGTTTCCACATGATACTGCTATGGTCCCCCCCCCATAATCCTATTATGTATTTCCCATACATACTGTAATACTGTTTAGTATAGTGTATAGTTCTCATATAATACTGACATGTAGTTCCTACATAATAATGTCATACAGTTCTCACGTAATACTGCAATATTGTTCCTATACAATTCTCACATAAGGTTCCCACAGAATACAGTCATGTAATTCTCAAATAATACTGACATACAGCTGCCACATAATATTGTTCCCATATGATACTGACATGTAGTTCCTACATAATAATGTCATACAGTTCTCATGTAAAACTGCCATATAGTTCCCATACAATTCTCACACAACTTCTTACGTCATACATTACTGATCTAAAGGCAGTGAAGTCTACTGTTCACGCAACTACTAGCATCATCAATCAGAATTGTCAGGTTACTGGAGATAGCATTATTAAAAATCTGAAATTTTGTGGGTTTGAATTTGCTAGGAAAAATTATTCTAATCCTGCAGTGCCATCTGGTGGCAAATGTAGATATAGCAGCCCAAAATCTGCTGTTAAAGGGGTACTCCACTGAAAAAAAAAGGTTTAAATCAACTGGTGCCAGAAAGTTAAACAGATTTGTAAATTACTTTTATTAAAAAATCTTAATCCTTCCAGTACTGATCAGCTGCTGTATGCTCCACAGGAAGTTCTTTTCTTTTTGAATTTCTTTTCTGTCCATAGTAGGAACAAATCCCCGTAGCAAACCTATCCTCTTCTGGACAGTTCCTGACATGGACAGAGGTGTCAGTAGAGAGCACTGTGGTCAGACAGAAAGTAAATTCAAAAAGAAAACAACTTCCTGTGGATCATCTAATAAGTAGTGGAAGGATTAAGATTTTTTAATAGAAGTCATTTACAAATCTGTTTAACTTTCTGGCACCAGTTGATTTAAATTAAAAATGTTTTCCAGCGGAGAACCCCTTTCAATACTTTCTTTGCTGTCCTGTGTGAAAGCAGTGTTTTTTTTTTACCTGCCATTCTGTGGCATTGAGATACAGTGATCCCTCAACTTACAATGGCCTCAACATACAATAGTTTCAGCATACAATGGTCTTTTCTGGACCATTGTAACTTGAAACCAGACTCAACATACAATGTACAGACAGTTAAGATCTGTGAGACGTGTCAATGGCCGGAAGAACCGACCAATCAGAATGGACATTTACACCTGTACTACTGAAGTGCATGCACTGACTGTCTGGTAGCGCCTCCTACAGTACAGGGAGGTATTACAAGTTCTGTACTCTTTACCTGGGCCAGGGTTAGCTGCTCCTTTGGACACAAGGTAAGGGCGGCTACATTTTGCGTGTACTGTATAGGACCCTGAAGAAGCTCCTGTCCTCTATATAGACCAGTCTTTCCCAACCAGGGTGCCTCCAGCTGTTGCAAAACTACAACTCCCAGCATGCCTGGACAGCCTTTGGCTGTCCAGGCATGCTGGAAGTTGTAGTTTTGCAACAGCTGGAGGCACCCTGGATGGGAAACATTGACATACACAGTGATTTTAAGCTTCCAGCAGCTCTTTCTTACTTTTATATGTAAGGATTTGCTTTATCTCTATTAGTTATCTACTTATTTTTCTTTACTCCTGGCTTTTTCCTATTTTTGGATGACATTTTGGTGGCTTCAGAACCAATTACCAGTTTCCATAGAGTTATGGTCTCAACATACAATGGTTTCAACATACAATGGCCGTCCTGGAACCAATTAATATTGTAACTTGAGGGACCACTGTATAGACAAAAGAACAAGCTCAGCTCTGCTTCATTGTGAACAAAAAAGGCACAAAATGATACAGAAATAATGGCTAGATAGAAGACTGAAATGTACAAAAAAAAGAGAAAATATATAAATAAATAAATATAAATAATTATCTGGGGATTAAAGTATAAACTAGTAACTAAAGCCCCAATGTATCAGCTAGAGATGAGCGAACTTACAGTAAATTCGATTCGTCACAAACTTCTCGGCTCGGCAGTTGATGACTTATCCTGCATAAATTAGTTCAGCTTTCAGGTGCTCCCGTGGGCTGGAAAAGGTGGACACAGTCCTAGGAGACTCTCACCTAGGACTGTATCCACCTTTTCCAGCCCACCGGAGCACCGGAAAGCTGAACTAATTTATGCAGGAAAAGTCAACAACTGCCGAGCCGAGAAGTTTGTGACGAATCGAATTTACTGTAAGTTCGCTCATCTCTAATTCTTACAGACTGTAGATTGTGAACTTAGGAGTCAGGTTAATGATGATTCTGGTCGCTGTCCCTTCATAGAATGTTACATTTGCAGATATACTTTTGTAGAAATCAATCTTTATTGCTATGGCACATGAACGTGAATGTCCTTGCAGATATGTTCAGGTTTTTACAACTCTCTAATGCACTGGCTTAACCCCTTAAGGACCATCCCGCTATCAGGCCCCCTCCCGTAGGCTTGCATTGAGGGGCAGAGCGTGACATCACACGGGGGCAGGGGCGTGACGTCACACGCCGCCGGCCCTGTAGTCGCCGGTAATCAGTCCCGGAGTGAAGACGCTCCGGGGACTGATTACAAACGGGGTGCTGCGTGCATGATCACGGGGGTCCCCAGCGGCAGGACTCCCGCAATCAGGCATCTTATCCTCTATCCTTTGGATAGGGGATAAGATGTCTAAGCACCGGAGTACCCCTTTAAGGACCAGGCCAATTTCATTTTTGCATTTTCGTTTTTTCCTCCTCGCCTTCTAAAATCCATAACTCTTTTATATTTCCCTCTACAGACCCATATAAGGGCTTGTTTTTTTGCATGACCAATTGTACTCTGTAATGAAGCCTCTCATTTTACCATAAAATGTACGGCGAACCCCCCTAAAAAAAAAATTAGGGAGAAAATTTAAATGAAAACCACAATTTTGCACATTTTGGAGGGTTTTGTTTTCACACTATACACTTTACAGTAAAAATTATATGTGTTCTTTATTCTGTGGGTCAATACGATTAAAATGATACCCATGGCTAGATACTTTTATATTTTTGTACCGCTTAAGAAAAATCTAAAACTTTTTGTACAAAATCAGTAATCTAAAATCACCCTACTTTGACCACCTATAACTTTTCCATTTTTCCATATATAGGGCGGTATGAGGGCTCATTTTTTGCGCTGTCATCTGTACTTTTTATCGATACCACATTTGCTATATAAAACTTTTCGATCATTTTTTATAAATTTTTTTTTAAATAAAATGTGACAAAAAAAGCTGCATTTTTGGAGTTTTTAAATTTTTTACATTTACGCCATTCACCGTACGGGATAATTAACATTATATTGTGATAGTACGGACATTTGCGCATGCGGCGATACCAAATATGTTTATAAAAAAAATTATGCTTTTTGGGGGTAAAATGGGGAAAAACTGACAATTTTCATTTTTATTGGGGGAGGGGGATTTTTCTCTTTTTTGAACTTTTTATTTTTACATTTTACAACTTTTATTTTACACTTTTTATGTCCCCATAAGGGACTATCTATAGCAATCCTTTGATTTCTAATACTGTTCAGTGCTATGCATAGGACATAGCACTGATCAGTATTATCAGTGATCTTCTGCTCTGGTCTGCTCGATCGCAGACCAGAGCAGAAGACCCCGGGAGACGAGCGGAGCCAGGTGAGGGGACCTCCAGCCGCCATGCTGGATGATCGGATCCCCGCGGCTGCGCTGCGGGCGATCCGATCATTCATTCAAAGTACCGCACTGCCGCAGATGCCGTGATCTGTATTGATCACGGCATCTGAGGGGTTAATGGCGGACATCCACACGATCGCGGATGTCGGCCATTACGGGCGGGTCCCCGGCTGCTACTAGAAGCCGGAACCTGCTGTGTATGACGCGAGCACCGTTCCGATCATACACAGGGCGTAAATGTATGTCCTGGTGCAGGAAGTCCCGCCAAACCAGGACGTATATTTACGTCCGTGGTCGTTAAGGGGTTAAAGGGGTACTCCGGCCCCAAGACATCTTATCCCCTATCCAAAGGATAGGGGATAAGATGTCTGATCGCGGGGGTCCCGCCGCTGGGGACCCTGAAATCTAGCATGCAGCACCCACCTGTAAGCACTGCAGGAAGCGCTGGAGGCTCTCAGTGTTATGTGTCCCGACCACGGGGACAGAATATCGTGACGTCACGACTCCGCCCCTGTGTGACATCATGTCCCGCCCCCTCCATGCAAGTCTATGGGAGGGGGCATGACGGCCATAACACTGAGAGCCTCCAGCGCTTCCTTCAGTGCTTACAGGTGGGTGCTGCGACCAGCAGTAGGCTGGACCAGCAGTAGGCAACCTTCTGATTGCACTGTGCGGTGCCCAAAATGTTTTCGCAGTCGCTTGGTGTGCCAGTAATATGGGTGTGGCTTATTATGGGTGGGTTTATTGTAGGTTAGGTTTGTGGGGGGTCACCTTACAGTGAGGACAATACAGATGGAAGGGTTTGCCCACATCAGTCATTAATGTTTCTTGTGGCGTCGGCTCACGGTGTGGTGTTGGTGGAAATACTTGATCATTTCGTGATGCCAGGGCACCGTTATCCTATACACAGTCTGAGATTGGAGACAGCTTATCCTGGGCCAGACACGGGGAGTAAAGGAATACACTGACGTCAGGTTACGGATAACTGTCTTTACTGTGCTGGTGCAGATGGTAATACACATACAGCTGGCCTTGGTGTGAGAGAGTGTAGCGTAACCCCTTGGGAGCCCTGTTGCCTTGCTGAGACTTATGGTGCTTACACCAATCAGATTAATACTGACTTGAGACTGAAGATTAAATCCTGGTTGATAGGGTCCTGTCAAGGTACTGAAGAACGTTCCGCAGAGGCATGAATTTCCTCCTTGCGAGTAATCCTTGCAGGATGACCAGTTGAGAGATTAGATTTGAAGTAGGCCTCTCCTCAGAGCACACAACACACAGCACACCTGAGCCAAGCTGCTGCTCAGGAGCCTTGTTGGATCTAGACTGAACAATGTCCAGCACTAGACTCAACTGACTAACTCCTCCCCTGTACCTCACTATGTAGGGGGGGGGGGCATTTGGGGTTCTCATTGGCAGGCAGGGTTCACTGCTTACAATTTGAGGCACAGTAACAGGAAAACATATGTACATTCAAGAATAACAAAATTAATTTAGCAAATATATATTATTTGTCATTATCATTCTCACCTAATTAATACAACTGTAGCATTCTAGTGGGCCCAACACCTTGTGCTGCCGAGACAATCCAAAACCAGGGGACAGCTTCTGGTGCTAGGACACCACATTTTTGTTCATCACAGATGAATGAGACCCCACCATAATACAGACCCCGGAATCAGACCCACCCATAATACACACCGCAGAATCAGACCCCACCATAATACAGACCCCAGAATGAGACCCCACCATGATACAGACCCCAGAATGAGACCCCACCATAATACAGACCCCAGAATGAGACCCCACCATAATACAGACCCCAGAATGAGACCCCACCATAATACAGACCCCAGAATGAGACCCCACCATAATACAGACCCCAGAATAAGACCCCACCATAATACAGACCCCAGAATCAGACCCCACCATAATACAGACCCCAGAATCACCACCCACCATAATACAGACCCATGAATCAGACCCCACCATAATACAAACCCCAGAATCAGACCCCACCATAATACAGACCCCAGAATCACCACCCACCATAATACAGACCTCAGAATCACCACCCACCATAATACAAACCCCAGAATCAGACCCCACCATAATACAGACCCCAGAATCACCAGCCACCATAATACAAACCCCAGAATAAGACCCCGCGATAATACAGACCCCAGAATCAGCCCCGCCCCCCATAATACAGACCCCAGAATCACCACCCACCATAATACAGACCCCAGAATCACTACCCACCATAATACAGACCCCAGAATCACCACCCACCATAATACAGACCCCAGAATCAGACCCCAGCATAATTCATTCCCCAGAATCACCACCCACCATAATTCATACCCCAGAATCACCACCCACCATAAAACAGACCCCAGAATCACTACCCACCATAATACAGATCCCAGAATCACCACCCACCATAATACAGACCCCCAGAATCACCACCCACCATAATACAGACCCCAGAATCACCACCCACCATAATACAGACCCCAGAATGAGACCCCACCATAATACAGACCCCAGAATCACCACCCACCATAATACAGACACCCAGAATCACCACCCACCATAATACAGACCCCAGAATGAGACCCCACCATAATACAGACCCCAGAATCACCACCCACCATAATACAGACCCCATAATCACCACCCACCATAATACAGACCTCAGAATCACCACCCACCATAATACAGACCCCAGAATCAGACTCCACCATAATACAGACCCCAGAATCACCACCCACCATAATACGGACCCCAGAATCACCACCCACCATAATACGGACCCCAGAATCACCACCCACCATAATACAGACCCTAGAATCACCACCCACCATAATACAGACCCCAAAATCAGACTCCACCATAATACAGACCCCAGAATCACCACCCACCATAATACAGACCCCAGAATCACCACCCACCATAATACAGACCCCAGAATCACCACCCACCATAATACAGACCCCAGAATCACCACCCACCATAATACAGACCTCAGAATCACCACCCACCATAATACAGACCACAAAATCAGACTCCACCATAATACAGACCCCAGAATCACCACCCACCATAATACAGACCCCAGAATCACCACCCACCATAATACAGACCCCAGAATCACCACCTGCCATAATACAGATCCCAGAATCACCACCCACCATAATACAGACCCCAGAATCACCCCCCCCACCATAATACAGACCCCAGAATCACCACCCACCATAATACAGACCCCAGAATCACCACCCACCATAATACAGACCCCAGAATCACCACCCACCATAATACAGACCCCAGAATCAGACCCCACCATAATTCATACCCCAGAATCACCACCCACCATAATACAGACCCTAGAATCACTACCCACCATAATACAGATCCCAGAATCACCACCCACCATAATACAGACCCCCAGAATCACCACCCACCATAATACAGACCCCAGAATTACCACCCACCATAATACAGACCCCAAAATCAGACTCCACCATAATACAGACCCCAGAATCACCACCCACCATAATACAGACCCCAGAATCACCACCCACCATAATACAGACCCCAGAATCACCACCCACCATAATACAGACCCCAGAATCACCCCCCCCCACCATAATACAGACCCCAGAAGCACCACCCACCATAATACAGACCCCAGAATCACCACCCACCATAATACAGACCCCAGAATCACCACCCACCATAATACAGACCCCAGAATCAGACACCAACATAATACAGACACCAGAATCACCACCCACCATAATACAGACCCCAGAATGAGACCCCAAAATAATACAGACCCCAGAATCACCACCCACCATAATACAGACCCCAGAATCAGACCCCACCATAATACAGACCCCAGAATCAGACCCCACCCTAATACAGACCCCAGAATCACCACCCACCATAATACAGACCCCAGAATCAGACCCCACCATAATTCATACCCCAGAATCACCACCCACCATAATACAGACCCTAGAATCACTACCCACCATAATACAGATCCCAGAATCACCACCCACCATAATACAGAGCCCCAGAATCACCACCCACCATAATACAGACCCCAGAATTACCACCCACCATAATACAGACCCCAGAATGAGACTCCACCATAATACAGACCCCAGAATCACCACCCACCATAATACAGACCCCAAAATCAGACTCCACCATAATACAGACCCCAGAATCACTACCCACCATAATACAGACCCCAAAATCAGACTCCACCATAATACAGACCCCCAGAATCACCACCCACCATAATACAGACCCCAGAATCACCACCCACCATAATACAGACCCCAAAATCAGACTCCACCATAATACAGACCCCAGAATCACCACCCACCATAATTCATACCCCAGAATCACCACCCACCATAATACAGACCCCAGAATCACTACCCACCATAATACAGACACCCAGAATCACCACCCACCATAATACAGACCCCAGAATGAGACCCCACCATAATAAAGACCCCAGAATCACTACCCACCATAATACAGATCCCAGAATCACCACCCACCATAATACAGACCCCCAGAATCACCACCCACCATAATACAGACCCCAGAATCACCACCCACCATAATACAGACCCCAGAATGAGACCCCACCATAATACAGACCCCAGAATCACCACCCACCATAATACAGACCCCAGAATCACTACCCACCATAATACAGACACCCAGAATCACCACCCACCATAATACAGACTCCAGAATGAGACCCCACCATAATACAGACCCCAGAATCACCACCCACCATAATACAGACCCCAGAATCACCACCTGCCATAATACAGACCACAGAATCACCACCCACCATAATACAGACCCCAGAATCACCCTCCACCATAATACTGACCCCAGAATCACCACCCACCATAATACAGACCCCAGAATCAGCACCCACTATAATACAGACCCCAGAATCACCACCCACCATAATACAGACCCCAGAATTAGACCCCACCATAATACAGACCCCAGAATCAGACCCCACCATAATACAGACCCCAGAATCACCACCCACCATAATACAGACCCCAGAATCAGACACCAACATAATACAGACACCAGAATCACCACCCACCATAATACAGACCCCAGAATGAGACCCCACAATAATACAGACCCCAGAATCACCACCCACCATAATACAGACCCCAGAATCAGACCCCACCATAATACAGACCCCAGAATCAGACCCCACCATAATACAGACCCTAGAATCACTACCCACCATAATACAGATCTCAGAATCACCACCCACCATAATACAGACCCCCCAGAATCACCACCCACCATAATACAGACCCCAGAATCACCACCCACCATAATACAGACCCCAGAATGAGACCCCACCATAATACAGACCCCAGAATCACCACCCACCATAATACAGACCCCAAAATCAGATTCCACCATAATACAGACCCCAGAATCACTACCTACCGTAATACAGACCCCAAAATCAGACTCCACCATAATACAGACCCCAGAATCACCACCCACCATAATACAGACCCCAGAATCACCACCCACCATAATACAGACCCCAGAATCACCACCCACCATAATTCATACCCCAGAATCACCACCCACCATAATACAGACCCCAGAATCACTACCCACCATAATACAGATCCCAGAATCAACACCCACCATAATACAGACCCCAGAATCACCACCCACCATAATACAGACCCCAGAATGAGACCCCACCATAATACAGACCCCAGAATCACTACCCACCATAATACAGACCCCAGAATCACTACCCACCATAATACAGACACCCAGAATCACCACCCACCATAATACAGACCCCAGAATGAGACCCCACCATAATACAGACCCCAGAATCAGACCCCACCATAATACAGACCCCAGAATCACTACCCACCATAATACAGATCCCAGAATCACCACCCACCATAATACAGACCCCCAGAATCACCACCCACCATAATACAGACCCCAGAATCACCACACACCATAATACAGACCCCAGAATGAGACCCCACCATAATACAGACCCCAGAATCACCACCCACCATAATACAGACCCCAAAATCAGACTCCACCATAATACAGACCCCAGAATCACTACCCACCATAATACAGACCCCAAAATCAGACTCCACCATAATACAGACCCCAGAATCACCACCCACCATAATACAGACCCCAGAATCAGACCCCACCATAATTCATACCCCAGAATCACCACCCACCATAATACAGACCCCAGATTCACTACCCACCATAATACAGATCCCAGAATCACCACCCACCATAATGCAGACCCCCAGAATCACCACCCACCATAATACAGACCCCAGAATCACCACCCACCATAATACAGACCCCAGAATGAGACCCCACCATAATACAGACCCCAGAATCACTACCCACCATAATACAGACCCCAGAATCACTACCCACCATAATACAGATCCCAGAATCACCACCCACCATAATACAGACCCCCAGAATCACCACCCACCATAATACAGACCCCAGAATCACCACCCACCATAATACAGACCCCAGAATGAGACCCCACCATAATACAGACCCCAGAATCACCACCCACCATAATACAGACCCCAGAATCACTACCCACCATAATACAGACACCCAGAATCACCACCCACCATAATACAGACTCCAGAATGAGACCCCACCATAATACAGACCCCAGAATCACCACCCACCATAATACAGACCCCAGAATCACCACCTGCCATAATACAGACCACAGAATCACCACCCACCATAATACAGACCCCAGAATCACCCTCCACCATAATACTGACCCCAGAATCACCACCCACCATAATACAGACCCCAGAATCAGCACCCACTATAATACAGACCCCAGAATCACCACCCACCATAATACAGACCCCAGAATTAGACCCCACCATAATACAGACCCCAGAATCAGACCCCACCATAATACAGACCCCAGAATCACCACCCACCATAATACAGACCCCAGAATCAGACACCAACATAATACAGACACCAGAATCACCACCCACCATAATACAGACCCCAGAATGAGACCCCACAATAATACAGACCCCAGAATCACCACCCACCATAATACAGACCCCAGAATCAGACCCCACCATAATACAGACCCCAGAATCAGACCCCACCATAATACAGACCCTAGAATCACTACCCACCATAATACAGATCTCAGAATCACCACCCACCATAATACAGACCCCCCAGAATCACCACCCACCATAATACAGACCCCAGAATCACCACCCACCATAATACAGACCCCAGAATGAGACCCCACCATAATACAGACCCCAGAATCACCACCCACCATAATACAGACCCCAAAATCAGACTCCACCATAATACAGACCCCAGAATCACTACCTACCGTAATACAGACCCCAAAATCAGACTCCACCATAATACAGACCCCAGAATCACCACCCACCATAATACAGACCCCAGAATCACCACCCACCATAATACAGACCCCAGAATCACCGCCCACCATAATTCATACCCCAGAATCACCACCCACCATAATACAGACCCCAGAATCACTACCCACCATAATACAGATCCCAGAATCAACACCCACCATAATACAGACCCCAGAATCACCACCCACCATAATACAGACCCCAGAATGAGACCCCACCATAATACAGACCCCAGAATCACTACCCACCATAATACAGACCCCAGAATCACTACCCACCATAATACAGACACCCAGAATCACCACCCACCATAATACAGACCCCAGAATGAGACCCCACCATAATACAGACCCCAGAATCAGACCCCACCATAATACAGACCCCAGAATCACTACCCACCATAATACAGATCCCAGAATCACCACCCACCATAATACAGACCCCCAGAATCACCACCCACCATAATACAGACCCCAGAATCACCACACACCATAATACAGACCCCAGAATGAGACCCCACCATAATACAGACCCCAGAATCACCACCCACCATAATACAGACCCCAAAATCAGACTCCACCATAATACAGACCCCAGAATCACTACCCACCATAATACAGACCCCAAAATCAGACTCCACCATAATACAGACCCCAGAATCACCACCCACCATAATACAAACCCCAGAATCACCACCCACCATAATACAGACCCCAGAATCAGACCCCACCATAATTCATACCCCAGAATCACCACCCACCATAATACAGACCCCAGAATCACTACCCACCATAATACAGATCCCAGAATCACCACCCACCATAATGCAGACCCCCAGAATCACCACCCACCATAATACAGACCCCAGAATCACCACCCACCATAATACAGACCCCAGAATGAGACCCCACCATAATACAGACCCCAGAATCACCACCCACCATAATACAGACCCCAGAATCACTACCCACCATAATACAGACACCCAGAATCACCACCCACCATAATACAGACCCCAGAATGAGACCCCACCATAATACAGACCCCAGAATCACCACCCACCATAATACAGACCCCAGAATCACCACCCACCATAATACAGACCCCCAGAATCACCACCCACCATAATACAGACCCCAGAATCACCACCCACCATAATACAGACCCCAGAATCACCACCCACCATAATACAGACCCCCAGAATCACCACCCACCATAATACAGACCTCAGAATCACCACCCACCATAATACAGACCCCAGAATCAGACTCCACCATATTACAGACCCCAGAATCACCACCCACCATAATACAGACCCCAGAATCAGACTCCACCATAATACAGACCCCAGAATCACCACTCACCATAATACAGACCCCAGAATCACCATCCACCATAATACAGACCCCAGAATCACCACCCACCATAATACAGACCCCCAAATCAGACTCCACCATAATACAGACCCCAGAATCACTACCCACCATAATACAGACCCCAAAATCAGACTCCACCATAATACAGACCCCAGAATCACCACCCACCATAATACGGACCCCAGAATCACCACCCACCATAATACAGACCCCAGAATCACCACCCACCATAATACAGACCCCAAAATCAGACTCCACCATAATACAGACCCCAGAATCACCACCCACCATAATACAGACCCCAGAATCACCACCCACCATAATACAGACCCCAGAATCACCACCCACCGTAATACAGACCCCAGAATCACCACCCACCATAATACAGACCCCAGAATCCCCACCCACCATAATACAGACCCCAGAATCACCACCCACCATAATACAGACCCCAGAATCACCACCCACCATAATACAGACCCCAAAATCAGTCTGCACCATAATACAGATCCCAGAATCACCACCCACCATAATACAGACCCCAGAATCACCACCCACCATAATACAGACCCCAGAATTAGACCCCACCATAATACAGACCCCAGAATCACCACCCACCATAATACAGACCCCAGAATCACCACCCACCATAATACAGACCCCAGAATCACCACCCACCATAATACAGACCCCAGAATCACCACCCACCATAATACAGACCCCAGAATCAGACTCCACCATAATACAGACCCCAGAATCACCACCCACCATAATACAGACCCCAGAATCAGACTCCACCATAACACAGACCCCAGAATCACCACCCACCATAATACAGACCCCAGAATCACCATCCACCATAATACAGACCCCCAAATCAGACTCCACCATAATACAGACCCCAGAATCACTACCCACCATAATACAGACCCCAAAATCAGACTCCACCATAATACAGACCCCAGAATCACCACCCACCATAATACGGACCCCAGAATCACCACCCACCATAATACAGACCCCAGAATTACCACCCACCATAATACAGACCCCAGAATCACCACCCACCGTAATACAGACCCCAGAATCACCACCCACCATAATACAGACCCCAGAATCAGTCTGCACCATAATACAGACCCCAGAATCACCAACCACCATAATACAGACCCCAGAATCTGCCTTCTCAGAACCGGACCCCAGGCATGTTAGGCTGGGTTCACATCACGTTTTGTCCCATACGGGACCACATACGGCAGGGGCAGCTGAAAACTTGCGCTCCCGTATGCTTTCGTATGCGGTCCCCTATGTAATTCATTTCAATGAGCTGACCGGAGTGAAACACTGACTCTGGTCGGCTCATTTTTGCCCCGTATGCGGTTTTCCCACCGCACCTAAAATCGTGGTTGACTACGATTTTAGGTCCGGTGGAAAACAACACACCGGGCAAAAATGAGCCAACCGGAGTCAGCGTTTCACTCCGGTCAGCTCATTGAAATGAATTACATACGGGACCGCATACGAAAGCATACGGGAGCTCAAGTTTTCAGCTGCCCAGCCTGACACAGTAATATACATACAGTTCCATTAAGTGACTCACACTTCACAATGTTTCTGATCAGCATCTTCCTCTTTCCTTCTGTCTCAGACCACCATGACAACTTTTAACAGCCAAAATCCATCACTGCAGCATCTGCAGAACAAACATCTTAGTCTCCGCATTTTTCCAGTGCCCTCCCCACCTCTTCCCCATTAGATAGGTACTGTATATCCCACAGTAGTTAGTTCCTTATTAGGTTGTCCCCCCATAGGCAAGTATGTCCTCAAGTAGGTATCCCTTCCCCAGTAGGTAAATACATCCTTAGGTAGGTATATCAATCCCCCCACCTCCAGTAGGTAGGTAGGCAACTAGATAGCTAGGTAGGTAGCCAAGTAGGGAGGCAGACTTTGGCCAACCATATGCGGTGACCCAGGGGCTATATGCTGAGACTAGTAGTGCTCCTAGTGTCAACGGTGCTGTGAGTGGTGTGGCAGTTCAATGTAAACCTAGCCTAGGTGCTCACAATCTTTTGCAATAGAATGCCTGCATGTGGCGGTGGTATGGCTGTCCTCTAGGGGAACATCCCTGTACAGCAGTAAAGAGTTTATTTCACAAAGTCCTAGGCTGTAAGTGCTGCAAGCAGGGGTCAAGTCTTGGAAAAAGAAGTGAGGGAATTCACCCATGATTTCCACTCAAGGGCTGGTCCTACTAATGGGAATGGTGTTCCTGCTCTGAAAAAAGTGCAGGAACTAAGTTTCCATGCGTTCCTGCAGCACTTGACCCCTGGCTGCAAGGGTTAATGTAGTGTACAGAGAAGAGAAGTTTGTTGCAATGTTTTGGAGACTGAATAAATTGGTATATAGATTGACTTGATTTTTGAAGTGAGTTTTGGACTCTGCGGTTGTGACTATCGAATTTGTCCCAGATCAGAGCAAAGCCCAACTTGCTCATTGACTCTGGATACTGTTACTAGACTTATGACTTTTTAGCACAATCCCAAATAAACTCAATGAAGCAGGGTCTTCTTTGTAGTGTAGCTGATGTAGATGGTTGAATTCTCCACAAGATACCATATCACAGTAGACATTGAATATACTGAGACACATTGCAGCTGGTGCATATAGATGGCTTCCCCCGACTCAGAAATCAGGATCACGAGGCATACGGCACACAGTTTTCTCTGTCTGCTATCAGGCACTGGTATTTTCCTTTCTCCTGAAAGCTCCCTAGTACTTCATTTCTTTTTCCATTCATTTCTATGGGAGAGTCGAAGAGACAAGTACAGCTCTCGGGCACCATCAGCTCTCCCATAAGAAATTAATGGAGTGTGTACCGTCTACAGGGAGCGCCAGTGTCCTGTCCTGGAGATTGCGGGGGGCTTCTCCCCACCTGACAACGCTGATAAGTAACATCTGGAGATGCTGTATTGGGCTACCCCAGTTGTCTTGTTGAGTCCCTCAACAAGTCTTTAGAAGGTCACTGGATTCTGTTAGGGAAGTGGAAACAGAGGCTTTGGGCAGGGACCCTATGGGGGGGGGGGGTAAAGGGGTCTGAAGGTACCATGAGCTTAGTGACTGGGGGGGGGGGGGGGGGGGTCATGGATATGATGAACAAAAAGTGGCAGGTAGCTGGGGTACATATCTGCCTGCTGGGAGTTGTAGTTTTGCAACAGCTGGAGACACACCGGTTGGGAAACACTGCTGTATGGTATGTACACCCTTGTCCAGGACATAATGGACCATAACACAAGGGGGACCTACACAGTATTGAGCAGATATGTTTATATTATGGTTTATCTGTGTACTGTATGTAACTGTTTAAAACTTTATCGCCACCATGTGGCCAGTTAATGGAATCTCAGTTTCTATTGTTATTTTTTAGTTTTTGGAGCACAAATAGTGCAAAATAAAGGATGTGTTGCATATTCAACTACCCTATTAAAGTAAAAATAAATAATAATAAACTAAACATGAGAAAAACCTTCAAATTATTTTCTAGCGCCCTTTATTGTAATATAAAATTTTAAAAGAACACTGTTCATCTTGCATGTGATCTTTATTCTGCAGGTCAGTATGATAATTATATATATATATATATATATATATATATATATTCCTTTGGATTGCCATATCCTTACCTCTATAACTTTACAAAGCTGTGGCTCACTTTTCTGCATCTTTAGCTTTTAGACCATGTTCACACCATGGAATTTCCGTGCGCAATTCCGCACGGAGATTCCGCAGCAGCAGAGTCCCATTGATTTTAATTGCTGTCTATGAGACGTCCCACATTTCCAAATGGTCCTAGCGCCACCATATTCTGCCAGTGCTCTACTGTCGGGGGAATGACTACGCCAAATTTTTCCATGCGGACATTCGCAGTGTGAACATAGCCTTTATTGGTTGCATTTTGGGGTTAGATGGGACTTTTAGTTCACTTCTTATCCCACAGGATATTTTATGTGTTTTTTTTTCCTTTAATATTGTTCAACATGCAAGACAGATAACATTATATCTGAATATTTCTAACATTTCTGCATTGCTGCACACATTGATTCTAATTAGGCTTGTTCATTCATTTATTTATTTATTTATTTATTTAGCAGTTTAGTTTTTTTATTTGAAAAAGGGGTCAATCTATAAATTTTTGTACTGGGCATTTTTTTTATATAAAAAAAATATATATATATATTTATAATATACCTTTTTTCATTACTGCTTTAATTCTATGGGAGTTCACTATGCAATCGCTCGTATGGTACATTGCAATATTAATCTATTGCAGTGTATTGTCATTTTGCCGTTCTCCTATTATACTTATAGACCAGTGGTCTCAAAACTGTGGCCCTCCAGATGCTGCAAAACTACAACTTCCAGCATGGTGGAAAACTATCTGGATGGCCACAGTTTGGAGACCACCGCTATAGACTATGGCAGGGTGTGTAGAAGGAGTAGTATCATGGCAGCTTTGGAGATTTTCACAAGACAAGGGCCACCATGACATGTCCACAGCACTCTGCAACTGCATCACAATCGGTGGGGGGGGGGGGGGGGGGTCTTTCGAGATAAGTAACTAGTGTGGTGGACCACCAGGTGAAATGGCAGGACCACGGGTGTAGCGCTGTGAGTGGTGGGGTGAGATGGTATTAACCCCCGGGGGTGGATGATATTAACCCCTAGTGTTTGTGACGCCAGTTTGGTTTTCGGGCTCCGGAACACCACACACCCGGATTCTCCGCTATCCCAGTTGCTAGTAGTGAAATGAGAGTCCACAACCAGTTAAGGTTAAACGGAGGCTTTACTGAGTAGAAGACAGATGGAATTATCTTCACAGCTAAGGCCAGATTTCCCAGAGAGGTGGCCAGGACCCAGAAGGACCTCACAGCTTGCTGGACCAATATACTTGTAGTTAACTTGACTTGTAATTAGACTTGACTTGACTGTATGCAGGACTTGACTACTTGTAGTGACAGCAGACATAGACTTGAGACTTACTGGAGAGACTGTAGCTTTTGGGGTCTTCGAGATGCTGATCACTTGCCCTGAGATCTCTGGTGTTAACTGTTCCTCAGCAAACATCATAAGAGAAGAGAGTGAACTGTAATGGCCGTCCCTTTATATAGTGGGGGGCTGGACTAAAGCCCATTGGTCAAGCTGCGGGTCATAGATTAAGCTGGTGCTCTCTGGGAGAACATGTGACAACAAATCATGTGACTGCATAACATAACATGTGACAGACTTACACAGGTCCTTGAGACCTCCCACAGGTCCTCTATACTACCTATACATAGGGATCCTGTTTAGGAATTAAAGTGACACACACACACCTTTTTTAAAACCAACAGGGGGGAGACTTTGCAGGGGAGCCCCCAGGTCACTGAAGAACTCAACCTGACAGGGCCTAAGGGTACTACAGGACCATGTCCTGTACTGGGACATCACACTAGTATGTGGGATCTAACGCCTGTATTGCTGTGGCATCTAGGTGGTTAAATCTAGATGTTATCACACATCCCTGGTTGATCGCGGCTAGCACTCACCATGGATTCAGCCTCACACATCTTTAAAGGGGTGCTCCGCTGTATAACTTTTTTTTTTCAAATTATCCCCTGCTGGCTTATAAAACAAATATTGACTTGCCTACTACAACTCCGTTGTCAGTGTGACATATAGAGCCTCGGCACTGACCTTCTTCTTGGTGCCTTGGCTCAATACGTCACACTGCCGCTCAGCCTATCGCTGGCCGAGGGTGGGACATTGCTGCGGCTGGCGTTTAGCTTAGCCACAGTGTTACACGGTGACCAACGGAAACAAGGAAGATGATTGCAACAGAGGATGGGAGCAGCGATTCCAGGGCACCAAGGGAGCAGCGGCAGGTAAGTCTTAATGTTTGAATAATGTTTAATAAAAAATTATATAGTGAAGTACCCCTTTAACCCCCTCTTTAAATGGCGTTACATGTAAGTGACAGACATCTAGGGGTTAACTACCTTACATGTCCGCACAAGGATTTATTCATTTAGTTTTAAAGGGGTACTCCGGCGCTAAGACATCTTATCCCCTATCCAAAGGATAGGGGATAAGATGCCTGATCGCGGGGGTCATGCCACTGGGGACAGCTGTCACGCCCCTTCCATAGGCTTGCATTGAGGGGACGGAGCGTGACGTCACACAGGGGCGGAGCCGTGACATCACTATGCTCCGTCCCAGTGATCGCCAGTAATCAGACCCGGAGCGGTAGGAGATAAGATGTCTTAACGCTGGAGTACCCCTTCAAGTTCAGTGGAGACTGTATATGGCTGAAAACATTTACAGCATTTTTGTTAATTTAAACCCCCCCCCCCCCAAAAAAAAAAAATGCCATATATGACTTAATAATGAGAACAACTCAAATAACAAAACTAAATGATAATAAAAATAAGTAGGGATGCACCATAGCAGGGGCTATGCATGGCTTAATCCCTTCACGACCCATGACATACATTTACATCATGGGTCAGGTGAAGATGTGACGCAGGTCTTCAGGAGGTGTTTGCTACTATCAGCAGCTGATATCCGCCTGTAATGAGAGACATCGGAGATTGCTCCAATGTCTATCATCGACCACACCCCACAGCCCCTGCAAATTCTTGTAGCGGGGGGCCACCGCTAATAGCCAACATGCAGCCACGGCCATCTATTGACCCTTTAGATCGCTGCTGTCAAAGCTGACAGCGGCATCTAAAGGGACATGTAAATGCTCCCTGATGGTCCAGTGGGGTGGATCACCTACTCCCCCCCCCCCCCCCCGTTTCAGTGGCCGATTCCCTGTGGAGGTACCTTACTTTTCTATCCCTGGTGCCCATGGCTCTTCATGTGATTGAGCCTGGCTGAAGCAAGTTCAACCAAATGAGCGCAGATCCCACAGATCAATGGAGTTCTATGGAACTCCATTGATCTGTATAATGATTCCTCCTAAAAGTCCCTTACAGGGACTAATAAAATGTAAAAAAGAAAGAAGTTAAATAAAAGTTTAAAGAACACCCATTAACCCCTTCCATTTTAAATGTTTAAATCACCCTCCTTTTCCCATTTTCCATATAAAAAAATATGAAAAAATAAACATATTTGGTGTCACCACGTGCGTAATTGTCCCAACTATTAAAATGTTTAAACGACGTAAACGCAAAAAAAACTTAATAAGATGCAACAAAAACTATATTACAAAAAGGCCAGGGCATTGCATTTTCGGTTTTGATTTTCGGCCAAGCACAGCCTAACTTTTTGGTTTTGGCCCAAAATTTCTCTTTCGGTGCATCCCTAATAATAACAACAATAATATAATATTTATAATAAAAAAGAAGTCTATACAAATAAACATTGTTTATGGAGAGCTCCCATAGAAATAAATGAGGAATGTGCCATCCACCGCACACCGCACATGCTTCGGGAGACCGCAGGGGTCCAACTATCGGACCCCCTGCAGTTGGTGCACTTATCTTCTATCCTGTGGATAGGGGATAAATAAATTTTGGCTGCAGAACCCCTTTAACGTGCAAACGTATTCTAAGTCAATCTTCCTTTTTTCATATGGTGACACAACCTGCAGTTCCTCTCTTCAGCCACCAGATGTCTCCCTTGCACACCAAATAGAAATGCAGTATTGGTACCTCTGGGATCAGGTTGTATTTGGATTGTAGCCCACTATTTGTATCAATTGTATCGATCTAGAACAGTGCAACAGCTGGAGGGCCACAGTTTGGAGACCACTGTTGTAGAAGAATTTTTTTTCGACTAAACAATAGGTTTTTAAATGTATTTTAGGAGAAAACACAGAATGTGACCATGTTTGGGGGGGTTAATGGCATCTGGAGCGGCGCCTTTGCTGACCCAGTTGAGCAGTTATATAACTAGTTCAGCGGCGTTTGCGCCACTCTGGAGACTCGCGTGTGCAGCCGAAAATGGGGCTTTCAGCAATTTAAATGAGACACAGGAGGCTTAAAGGGCCAGTACACAAAGAGCCGTCTACCAAAACCCAACAAATACTGCAGAATGCAAGTGTAGTCAGTACTCGCTGACCAAAAGACAGGGATGCCAATCCACAGAAGCACAGACTCAGCTTTCTCTGACTCCTGAACAGTGCAGGAAGGGAAGGATGCTTTGCAAATATAGCTTTTACATATAGTGTTTAGGAGTATGGAAAAGCTGGGTGATGGCTATCATGCTTCTAGAAACCAATATCAAAGAAGCGTGTCATTTAAAAAAAAAAAATTTTACTGCGATTTTGGAAAATTGAAGTTAAAACAGCCAAAGTGCGGTAGAAAAATAAAAAATTAAAAAAAGAGTGAAAAATGCAATGTGTGAACACAACCTAAAGACTGCAAATCTTCATTTATCCCAATAAAAAAAATTAAATACTTATTTATAAAAAAAAAAAAATATTATTTATTAAAAAATTATGTATTATAAATGTATTAGACATTTATTATAATAAATATTAATTATTTATAAAAAATATATATGTATTATACATTTATTATAACAAATATTACTTTTTTATATAAAAAATGTCTTGTAAATGTATTATACATTTATTATAATAAAAATATTAATTAAAACAAACATGTATTATACATTTTTTATAACAAACTACTTTTTTAATAAAAAATTTTTTTGTAAATGTATACATTATAATAAATATTAATTATTTATTAAAAAATATGTATTATAAATGTATTATAACAAATATAACTTTAATACAAACAAAATATGTATTATACTATGTATTTATTATAACAAATATTACCTTTTTATAGAAAAAAATATGTATTGTAGATGTATTATACATTTTTTATAACAAATATTACTTTTTTATTTAGAAAAAAATATTATAAATGTATTATATATTTATTATATTAATTATTTATTATTTATTAAAACAAACATGTATTATACAATTTTTATAACAAATATTACTTTTTTTTATATAAAAAAATATGTATTATACATTTATTATAATAAATATTAATTATTTATTATCACACCTCAATTGTGGTTAAAGGTCACATGACTCTTGTAATTTTCTGAAAAAGGCACTTTGAATAAGAAAAAGCATCAAAACCGCATGTAGTGTGAACTGACCCTGCAACCTTCTTATAAGCCTAAGTAGTTGCCTTGGGTGACCTCCCACACCAGCAGTTTAATAAGATGACCAAGTGCAGTGATCAAACTCCACACCCTCTGCCAGTGGAGTTATGGGAAATGTAGGCAGCATTAGCAAATCTTTTCAGTGGTGAAATCGGAATCCATATGGCTAAAATCTTAAAGGGGTTATCCAGGAAAAAAACTTTTTTATATATATCAACTGGCTCCAAAAAGTTAAACAGATTTGTAAAATACTTCTATTAAAAAATCTTAATCCTTTCAGTACTTATGAGCTTCTGAAGTTAAGGTTGTTCTTTTCTGTCTAAGTGCTCTCTGATGACACCTGTCTCGGGAACCGCCCAGTTTAGAAGCAAATCCCCATAGCAAACCTCTTCTACTCTGTGCAGTTCCTGAGACACATGTCATCAGAGAGCACTTAGACAGAAAAGAACAACTTTAACTTCAGAAGCTCATAAGTACTGAAAGGATTAAGATTTTTTAATAGAAGTAATTTACAAATCTGTTTAACTTTCTTGAGCCAGTTGATATAGATATATATTTAAAAAAAAAGTTTTTTCCTGGAATACCCCTTTAAGCTGCCACATCAGCTAAAACAGGTAAGCAGAAGAAGAACCTCTACACAAGAACCTCTACATTATTCTCTAATAATAGCCTATTCTGTGGTATATAATTAAATACTGTGCAGGGTGGTGAGTTCTGTGCCCAGTAATCCGTTTCTGCCACTTATCACGTTCCTATGGCAGTTCACCCAAGCACAAGCGGGACACAGAGCAAGCGGGAGGTGAAGAGAGGAGGGAACCTGAGACAATGCTGCGATGATTGTCCGCTCTCGTGTTACTGAGCCGCTCTGAAGTCCTGGCTGTAACTGGAATCCCGATACCCAATAATTGGCGCCCATCTTTATATATAGTGTAGACCTGAGCCGGAAAGTAAGGAGACCCGGTGAGGACATTCACACCAGGAAAGAATTCACACGCTTTAAAGGGGTTGTGTGAAATTAGAAATCAGGGACTAGAAACAGTGCCACTCTTGTCACTAGGCTGTGTCTGGTATTGCAGCTTTCCAGGGATCCTGCCCAAAGATGTGAGATAGGGTTTTCCAAAAAGTGTGCCTCCAGCTGTTGCAAATCTTCAACTCCCGGCATGCTGGGAGTTGTACATTTGCAACAGCTGGAGGCACGCTGTTTGGAAAACACTGAGGTAAGCGATGAACATAATTGATAAAATGCCATACCTGCTTCAACACCAGCTCCTGCAGAGTCATCTGTTTTATTTCAGTACAACTGCATCTATCGGTTTCATTATTGTAATTGGGTCATGTGAACACCAAGCTGACCCACAGAAAATCAGTGTGTAATGTGTCAGAGAAAGTGGTCAATCCTGGGTCAGCTGACTTCCTGTGAACTACAGGATGACATCACCTATCAGATCACTTTCTACTAGCTCCCAGAACTCCTCTTATCCCAACTCTATCTGTATACTGCTGCTATCTCTATGGGATCAGGATATATAGTAATTATACTCCTCTCCCCCAAGCTCTATCTGTATACTGCTGCTATCTGTATTGGATCGGGATATATAATGTAGTTTTAGACCTCCCCTCCAGCTCAATCTGTATACTGCTGCTGCTATCTCTATGGGATCAGGAAATATAGTAGTTTTAGACCTCCCCTCCAGCTCAATCTGTATACTGCTGCTATCTCTGTGAGGTCATGCTATATAGTAGTTACACACCTCCCTCCTAGCTCTATCTGTAAATTGCTGCAGCTATCTCAATGGGATCAGTATATATAGTAGTTATACACCTCCCCTCCTAGCTCTATCTATATACTGCTACTATCTCTGTGAGGTCATGATATATAGTAGTTATACAACTCTCCTCTCAGCTCTATCTATATACTGCTGCTATCTGTGAGGTCAGGATATATAGTAGTTATCCATCTCCCCTTCCAGCTCTATCTGTATACTGCTGCTATCTCTATGGAATCCAGATATATTGTAGTTATACACCTTATGCGAGGCTGCGTTCACATATTGCTTTTTTGTTGTGTTTATTTTTTTTTTTTTTTCTGTGATATCCCCCACACTGCATCAAAAATTGTGCTATTTCGTCACAATAAGGGTACATTCCCACACGGCGTATTTGCTGCGTATTTGCTGCTGCGTATTTTATTTTCTCTGTTGAAGTCAATGGGTAGGAAAATACGCAGTACCAAATACGCAGCAAATACGCAGCAAAATACGCCACGTGGGAACGTACCCTAAGAGATGAGCGAACTTACAGTAAATTCGATTCGTCACGAACTTCTCGGCTCGGCAGTTGATGACTTTTCCTGCATAAATTAGTTCAGCTTTCTGGTGCTCCGGTGGGCTGGAAAAGGTGGATACAGTCCTAGGAAAGAGTCTTCTAGGACTGTATCCACCTTTTCCAGCCCACCGGAGCACCTGAAAGCTGAACTAATTTATGTAGGATAAGCCATCAACTGCCGAGCCGAGAAGTTCGTGACGAATCGAATTTACTGTAAGTTCGCTCATCTCTAGTCACAATACTGCAACTCACTTTAAAAACGTAATTTTGGAAAGAATGTGTATATAGGTCAGATCTCATTCTCCTCGTGGCAATATTTCTCTAAAAAAGGCAACATAACCTCAACCCACTTATGAGTCTAATCTGGGTGATCTCCAGCACCAGCAGCCTAATTAGATGACCAGGTGCAGTTATAAGACTCCACACCCTCATTCTGCACAGGCAGAGGATTCATGGGAAATGTGGGTAACATTAGGAAATCATGTAAATGATGGAATGGCATCCAGTATGAAGCCTATTCCATGCCTGCCACATCAGCTAAAACAGGTAAGTACATGATATACACACAAACCTCTACATTATTCTCTAATAATAGCCTTTCCTTTGCTGCAGCCGATTAATGACAAGTCCTACCCTAGCACCGTGCGGGGCCTATACAAAGAGGAAATTCATGAAATTTAAGGGTACGTTGACACGGGCGGATTTTTTTTGCGGGTTTGCCGCTGCGTATTTGAAAGTGGACGGGCTCTTCACACCAGGAAAGAATTCACACGCTTTAAAGGGGTACTCCGCCCCTGGCATCTTATCCCCTATCCAAAGGATAGGGGATAAGATGTTAGATCGCTGCGGTCCCGCTGCTGGGGACCCCCGGGGATTGCTGCTGCGGCACCCCGCCATCATTACTGTACAGAACGAGATCGCTCTGCGCGTAATGACGGGCGATACATGGGCCGGAGCATCGTTACGTCATGGCTCCGCCCCTCATGAAATCACAGCACATCCCCGTAATGCAAATCTATGGCAGGGGGCGTGACGACCGCCACGCCCCCTCCCATAGACTTGTATTGACAGGGGCGGGCCGTGACGTCACGAGGGACGGAGCCATGACGTAACGATGCTCCGGCCCCTGTATCGCCCATCATTATGTGCAGAGCGATCTCGCTCTACGCAGTAATGATAGCGGGGTGCCGCAGCAGCGATCCCCGGGGTCCCCAGCAGCGGGACCCTGGCGATCTGACAGCTTATCCCCTATCCTTTGGATAGGGGATAAGCTGTCTAGGGGCGGAGTACCCCTTTAAAGGGGTTGTATGAGCTTAGAAAGGACTAGAAACAGTGCCACTCTTGTCACTAGGCTGTGTCGGGTATTGCAGCTTTCCAGGGACCCTGCCCAAAGATGTGAGATAAGGTTTTCCAAATAGTGTGCCTCCAGCTGTTGCAAAACTACAACTCCCAGCATGTCCGGACAGCCGAAGGCTGTCCGGGCATGCTGGGAGTTGTAGTTTTGCAACAGCTGGCGGCATGCTGTTTGGAAAACAAATACGCAGCGGAAAACCCGCAAAAAAAATTCTGCCCGTGTGAACGTACCCTAAAGCGGATAGTTACAAGCGGATTCCCCCTAATCCAGGTGATTGTTCTACCCCGGGTAGGAGATCTCTGTCCTCTTACTGCTTCTATGTGGACACAAGGAGGTGACAACTTCTCTGTAGGTGTCAGTAGTGATATTGTTCACCCGCCACCAGGTATGTACAGTATATGGCTCCACTATACTGGCATCTCATAAAGTTAATACTGTTCGAAGTATTATGTTCGCATTGTCTATATATTGTATGGCACTACTATATAGGCATTGTATGCTAGTACAGTGGTCCCTCAAGTTACAATATTAATCGGTTCCAGGATGACCATTGTATGTTGAAACCATTGTATGTTGAGACCAGAACTCTATGGAAACCTGGTAATTGGTTCTGAAGCCCCAAAATGTCATCCAAAAATAGGAAAAAGCCAGGAGTAAAGAAAAATAAGTAGATAACTAATATAGATAAAGCAAATCCTTACATATAAAAGTAATAAAGATCTGCTGGGAGCTGTAATCACTGTCTATTTCAGTGTTTTCCAACCAGGGTTCCTCCAGCTGTTGCAAAACTACAGCCTTTGGCTGTCTGGGAATGCTGGGAGTTGTAGTTTTGCAACAGCTGGAGGTACCCTCTTTGAGAAACACTGGTCTATGTAGAGGACAGAAGCTTCTTCAGGGTCCTTTACAGAACATGCAATGTCCTAAAAAAAGGAAAATGGAGCCGCCCTCACCTGGTGTCCAAAGGAGCAGCTAACCCTGGCTCAGGTAGTATAGAACGTGTAATACCTTCCTGTACTGTAGGGGGCGCTACCAGACATCAGTCAGTGCATACACTTCAGTAATACAGGTAAAGAGTACAGAACATGTAATACATCCCTGTACTGTAGGGGGCGCTACCAGACACCAGTCAGTGCATACACTTCAGTAATACAGGTAAAGAGTAGTACAGAAAATGTAATACCTCCCTGTATTGTAGGGGGCGCTACCAGACACCAGTCAGTGCATACACTTCAGTAATACAGGTAAAGAGTAGTACAGAACATGTAATACCTCCCTGTACTGTAGGGTGCGCTACCAGACACCAGTCAGTGCATACACTTCAGTAATACAGGGGTTTTACCTGTGAAATGTCCATTCTGATTGGTCGGTTCTTCCAGCCATTGACACGTTTTGCAGATTCCATAGCATTGTATGTTGAGTCTGGTTTCAAGTTAAAATGGTCCAGAAAAGACCATTGTATGTTGAAACTATTGTATGTTGAGGCCATTGTAAGTTGAGGGATCACTGTATCATACTATACGCGTATGGAAGTTATATAGGCACCATATGGCACTACCACTATAGCATATTTACACATATATGATGCTACATAAATTATATGAATGGATTATGTAAGCCACATGTAAGTCCCATGAAGTCATCATTGCAGCCTATTCCAGTGAAATAAATGGATTCCATCATCTTGCCCTCTTACCGCATTGTGGTCTTTTTCATTCATGGCTGATTTTTCCATATGAGTGTGCGCCGTGCCGCCGTGTACCGCGAGGCCTGATACGTGATTCTATTATGTGAATACGCTGCACACTCTTACCACTTAATAAAATCCCATAACATGGATTATTCATAGACATGACCAGTGTGAGGTATAAGCCCCGGAACCTTCTATACGATGCGTCCTCATCTCCAGGAGCGTTTTACAGGTGGATTTGCAGATGTAACAGTAATGAGTTTGTCACAGGTCACCGCTCATTGTTTTACTGCAATTTACTGTGGTCCCTAATGCGCTAAATCAGCTCTGCTACATCGGTATATCTTTTTTTTTTTTTGCATATGATACAATGCACATTAATTTCTTTCAATGTATGATACAAGTCCATATGGCTATAGAACAGTGTATTCCAAACAGCATGCCGCCAGGTGAGGCAAAACTACAACTCCCAGCCGATGGGTGTCCGGGCATGTTGGGAGTTGTAGTTTTTCACTTTTAGACATGAATGACAAACACTTTACCGCTACACAGGGCTGGTGCAAGGATTTTTGCCACCCTAGGCGAAAGCCCATTGGCTCCGCCCTTTAACACGCCCCACTTTACTACTGGGGTGACACACTGTAACAAACCTCCTCCTCATGTAATCTCCTTACTACTGTGGTGACACACTGTAACAAACCCCCTCCTCATGTAATCTCCTTACTACTGGGGTGACACACTGTAACAAACCCCCTCCTCATGTAATCTCCTTACTACTGGGGTGACACACTGTAACAAACCTACTCCTCATGTAATCTCCTTACTACTGGGGTGACACACTGTAACAAACCTTCTCCTCATATAATCTCCTTACTACTGGGGTGACACACTGTAACAAACCTCCTCCCCATGTAATCTCCTTACTACTGGGGTGACACACTGTAACAAACCTCCTCCTCATGTAATCTCCTTACTACTGGGGTGACACACTGTAACAAACCTCCTTCTCATGTAATCTCCTTACTACTGGGGTGACACACTGTAACAAACCTCCTTCTCATGTAATCTCCTTACTACTGGGGTGACACACTGTAACAAACCCCCTCCTCATGTAATCTCCTTACTACTGGGGTGACACACTGTAGCAAATCTCCTCCTCATGTAATCTCCTTACTACTGGGGTGACACACTGTAACAAACCTCCTCCCCATGTAATTACCTTACTACTTTTAATCTCCTTACTACTTCCTTGCTAGATGGCTACTAACTTTCTTGCAGCATGCAGAGCGGCGCCCTCGTCAAGAGAGCGCTCTAGGCGGCTGCCTATTTTGCCTATAGGCAGAGCCAGCCCTGCTGCTACATATGTAAGTTGTTCAATGGACTGTAGTTTTTCAATCTTGCACTTGAAGATCCTTAAAGTTGCAAATGACAAACACATCACTGCTACATATGATGGGTGCTGCAGTTTTGCCCTTTTTGACATAAATGACAAACACATCACTGCTACATATGATGGGAATTGTAGTTTTGCCCTTTTAGACACGAATGACAAGCACTTAACTGCTACATATGCAAAGCTATTCAATGACCTGTAGTTTTTCAATCTTGAAGATCCTTAAAGGGGTACTCCGGTGAAAAACAATTTCTTTTTAAATCAACTGGTGCCAGAAAGTTAAACAGATTTGTAAATTACTTCTATTTAAAAATCTGAATCCTTCCAGTACTTATCAGCTGCTGTATAATACAGAAAGCAAGTTCTTTTCATTTTGAATTTCTTTTCTGTCTGACCACAGTGCTCTCTGCTGACACCTCTATCCGTATCAGGATTTATCCTGAGCAGGAGAGGTTTGCCATGGGGATTTGCTCCTACTCTAGACAGTTCCTAAAATGGACAGAGGTGTCAGCAGAGAGAACTGTGGTCAGACAGAAAGTAAATTCAAAAAGAAAAGAACTTCCTGTGGAGCATACAGCAGCAGATAAATACTGGAAGGACTAAGATTTTTTTTTAATAGAAGTGATTTACAAATCTGTTTAACGTTCTGGCACCAGTTGATTAAAAAAAAATGTTTCACTGGAGTACCCCTTTAAAATTGCAAATGACAAACACGTCACTGCTACATATGCATGTTGTGTCATTACAGCGTCATATCTAGAAGCAGGAATGTAAATAACAGTTCCCAACCCCCTCTCCTTGCATCTGTGGTCCTTGAAATTACTGTAGTCCTCGGGGGGCTTAATATCAACAGAATTTCCATTACAAAGTGTAAGCACATATGTGCTCCATCAACCCTTGCATGCGGCAGACCCCTTTAATGGAATCTCTATGCAAGCAGTAATGATGATGACGAGGGGGAGAATCATCCTCCATAGCAGCGGGTGTGCACAATAACAATCATTTCTGAGAATTGCTTGCTCTAGAGGAGACTTATCATGTGCAGTTCTTTATGGATCAGTTTGTTGCTACTAGTCCTACATATGGATGTAAATGTATCAGCAGTGGAGATAGGCGTCAGAGTGGACCCCATGGAGAGCTTTCTGGACTTCCTCTAAGATCTTAAAGTGGTACTCCTCCCAAAAAAGAATATGGGATAAGATGGCAGCGGCGGGACCCCCGCGATCTCCAGCGCGGCACCCCAGTCATCCGCTCCGTGACGGATGACTGGCAACTACAGCCACCACACCACCCCCATTCATGTCTATGGGAGGAGGCATTATGGCTATGTACTAGCCGTCACGCCCCCTCCAATAGACATGAATGGAGGGGGCGTGGTGTGACGTCACAAATGCAGAAGCTCCAAGTAGCGGTGGGATTCCCCAACCAGACATCTTATCCCCTATCCTTTGGTTTTTCGGTGGAGTACCCATTTAAATTAAAAGACCCCACAATATACCATTATTAAGGCACTCCAGTTTTTATTTTTTCATGCATACTCCCCATCACTAGTCCTACCATGTGTTTTATTCCAGAACAGCTGCATCCTTACGTTTCATAACTATAATTGTGTCATGTGATCACCAGTCTGTCTTACAGAAAATCACAGTGCTTAATGTGTCAGAAGCAGTGGTCAGTCCTGGGTTAACAGATTTCTTGTGAACTACAGGATGACATCATCTGCTATCAGATCCCTTTTACTAGCTCCCAGACCCCTCACCTCAGTGCTCTATCTGTATACTGCTGCTGTTATCCTTATGCAATCAGTAATAAAGTAGAGCCGGAGGGTATGTGTATAACTATCTATAAACTGCTGCTCCCTCTATAGGATCAGGATATATAGTAGTTATACACCTCCCCTCCAGATCTATCTGGATACTGCTGCTGCTATCTCTATTGGATATTCCCCCCTTCAGCTCTATATGTATACTGCTTCTGCTAGGTTTATACACTGCTCAAAAAAATAAAGGGAACACTGAGATAACACATCCTAGATCTGAATGAATGAACTAATCGTATGAAATACTTTCGTCTTTACATAGTTGAATGCGCTGACAACAAAATCACACAAAAATTATCAATGGAAATCAAATTTATCAACCCTGGAGGTCTGGATATGGAGTCACACTCAAAATCCCGTATGACCGAACTACAACACCTGGGCATGCTCCTGATGAGGTGGTGGATGGTCTCCTGAGGGATGTCCTCCCAGACCTGGACTAAAGCATCCGCCAACTCCTGGACAGTCTGTGGTGCAACGTGGCGTTGGTGGATGGAGCGAGACATGATGTCCCAGATGTGCTCAATCGGATTCAGGTCTGAGGAACGGGCGCACCAGTCCATAGCATCAATGCCTTCCTCTTGCAGGAACTGCTGACACACTCCAGCCACATGAGCTCTAGCATTGTCTTGCATTAGGAGGAACCCAGGGCCAACCGCACCAGCATATGGTCTCACAAGGGGTCTGAGGATCTCTTCTCAGTACCTAATGGCAGTCAGGCTACCTCTGGCAAGCACATGGAGGGCTGTGCGGCCCCCAAAAGAAATGCCACACCATTACTTACCCACTGCCAAACCGGTCATGCTGGATAATGTTGCAGGCAGCAGAACGTTCTCCACGGCGTCTTCAGACTCTGTCATGTCTGTCACATGTGCTCAGTGTGAACCTGCTTTCATCTGTGAAGAGTACAGGGCGCCAGTGGCGAATTTGCCAATCTTGGTGTTGTGGTGAGGATGTGATGAGGGCAGATATTACCCTAGGGGCAGATGGCATTAACCCCTTGTGTTCGTGATGCCAGGGCGTGGTTTAACCGCTTCACCACCCGAAGGTAGGCTGCATGATCCTGGGCTAGGCACGGGGGCAAATAATGACTTTGACGCCAAGTTCCTGAACAACGGCAGCTTTACTGAGTCAGACAGATGTAACGGTCTATACGGCTTGGCTAGGCCCAAGGAGATGACCAGTGACTTCAGAGACCACAGGGCTTGCTGGGACTTATAGTGGACTTTGGATAAGCGAATAAGATGTCTAGGGGCAGAGTACCCCTTTAACATGTATAGAAGAAAGAGACAGAGGGGATATGATAGAGACTTTTATATACATAAAGGGAATCAACACGGTAATGGAGGAGAGGAGATTTTAAAGAAGAAAACTACCACAAGAGGACATAGTGTTAATTAGAGGGGAAAGGTGTCTGCAGTAATATCAGGGAGTATTACTTTACTGAGAGAGTAGTGGATGCATGGAATAGCCTTCCTGCAGAAGTGGGAGCTGCAAATACAGTGAAGGAGTTTAAACATGCATGGGATAAGTATAAGGCTATCCTTCATATAAGATAGGGATAAGTATAAGGCTATCCTTCATATAAGATTGGGATAGGTATACGGCTATCCTTCATATAAGATAGGGATAGGTATAAGGCTATTCTTCATATAAGATAGGGATAGGTATAAGGCTATCCTTCATATAAGATAGGGATAGACATAAGGCTATCCTTCATATAAGATAGGGATAGGTATAAGGCTATCCTTCATATAAGATAGAGATAGGTATAAGGCTATCCTTCATATAAGATAGGGATAGGTATAAGGCTATCCTTCATATAAGATAGGGATAGGTATACTGCTATCCTTCATATAAGATAGAGATAGGTATAAGGCTATCCTTCATATAAGATAGGGATAGGTATAAGGTTATCCTTCATATAAGATAGGGATAGGTATACGGCTATCCTTCATATAAGAAAGGGATAGGTATAAGGCTATCCTTCATATAAGATAGGGATAGGTATAAGGCTATCCTTCATATAAGATAGGGATAGGTATAAGGCTATCCTTCATATAAGATAGGGATAGGTATAAGGCTATCCTTCATATAAGATAGGGCCAGGTACTATTCATAGGATTCAGATTATTGGGCAGACTCTATGGGCCAAATGGTTCTTATCTGCTGATACATTCTATGTTTCTATATTAAAAAAAATATATAATATATAAATAATAATAAATAAAATAATAATTAAAATAACCTAGAAAAAAAGAAACATGGATGAATTTTATACTAAAGAATTTACTACAAGGCATTGTATAATTGTATTATATAAACGATATAATCATAATAATAATAAAAAAAAATAATATTGCAAATATTAAAATAAGCTAGAACAAACACAACCCCCCCCCCCCCCCCCCCCCCCCCGGATAAATTGTGTAATTAAAGAATTTACTAGCAGTCAATGTATAATTGTTTTATATAAACAATATAATAAAAAAAAAAAATATTGCAAATATTAAAATAATTAATTAAAATAATTAAATTAATTAAAATAACCTAGAAAAAAAAAAAGATACATTCTAGATTAAAGAATTTACTACAAGGCATTTTATAATTATAATAAAAAATAATAATAATAATAAAAATTTTTTTTTAATATAAAATAGACTAAAAGAACACACAAAAAAAAAAACCCTGGATAAATCAATAACTTGTGCGACAATTTGCTAGCAGTCGCCGCCGCCGCGCTCTCGAGGCTCTCTGGGCAGATTACTATTATTTCTTTGACCTACTCGAGTGCCACTCGTGTCTGGCATGAGAATTTTTAAAATTTTTGAAATTAGATGAATGCCTGAGCCAGTGTTTACCAACCAGGGGGCGCCTCCAGCTGTTGCAAAACTACAACTCCCAGCATGCCCGGACAGCCTTCGGCTGTCCGGGCATGCTGGGAGTTGTAGTTTTGCAACAGCTGGAGCCACCCCTGGTTGGGAAACACTGACCTACAGTATGCTATATACTGCTACATAGTCCAACATGCTGGGAGTTGTAGTTTTGCAACAGCTGGAGGCACCCCTTCTTGGGGAAACCATGGTCTGAGCATTCTTCTCCCTTCCTTAAACTTTGTCCTTCATAATTTACCAGTGATGAGACATAAACCTTTTTGTTTCCTAACCAGACACACACACACACAAAGCGGTGTCGCTATTGGATAGCCGTGCCCGTGGAGTCTGTGGTTGTCATGCCAACCATAATCACCTTCAGTTCACAGAAGCGGCGGCATGAACCGGTGCTGGAGCTCACAGCCGGTCGGATTGAAGGCAGAAGCATCACATGTGACGACTTCTTCTTCCCCCATGCACATGATCTCCGTCTCTACGGTCGCAGCAGCTCAAGCCCATCGCAATTTTTGCCTTCGCTTTTAAAAAACAAAAACAAAAATTTTTTTTTTTGTATTTTTATTTTTTTTACAGTCCCCCGAGGGTGAAATCCTATTTCCTGCGATGTAACTTTATTAAAAAAAAAAAAAAAAAAACCTTAAGAAGATGCAATTAAACTGAAGCCCCGACGGCCAAGGCGCAAGCGTTTTTTCGCGCTCCAGAAGACGAATGAAGATCCCAAGACCCCGGGGTTCGTTGGCGTGAAAAAGTGCGAAATTGCCGGGAAAAGGCGCGATATCGCTTTCTAATGAATTCTTGAAACGCGTCGGGAAGAGCAAAAATAACATAAAAAAAAGACGTTGCATTCGCCAGGACTTGGTATCGTCCTCCGTTTTTTTTTCTTTATTTTTATTTTTCTTGGGTCTGCTTCTTCCAGCCGGGAAGCTGATCACATCTCTTTCAGCACTGAAAGTTAGGAAGGGGTTAAAAAATCGTACTGTGGTTTTTTTTGCGCCATCGCCGGCGCCGCCAAGGAGCAAAATGAGTCGTTGCCGGAGAAGGTGCAAGAGGCAGCTCGGCAAAGTTGCTCGGTATTTTTACCATTTCGTCACCGGGACGCTGACAACAGGTAGGGTTCAAAGAAAAAATCTTGATATCCTACGTAGCGATGCAGCAGAGCTGAGTTTGTCACTTGGCACAAAGTGTGTATTGTTGTTGTTATTTTTGTTTGTTTGTTTTAATGATATAAAAGACAATCGCATTAAGTCTGAAGCTTTTTGTTTAGTAAGCAAAGTAAGCAACGTGCGTTGGACTACAAGGACCAGAATGCTTAGTTAGGCTCCCGGGGAGGAAGCGATTGGCGTTCGCTCTAATGAATGGAACCGAGTAAATAAAATTTTAATTGAGAAAAAAAAATAATAATAATAATATATATATAATGGGAAGACATCAGGATGTCTCTTATTAAAGAGATTACATCAATGTCATCCGAATTCTCAGTAATCTAATGGCGGTCATCAGTATGGAAATAGATGTAGCAGAGCTGAGTTTGTCAGTTGTTAATGGTTTACACAGGACTGCAGGGAAAGGAATTATCACAGTATATGAATGGATCAGCCCCTGTTTAGGTCATGATAGATTATTACCATGTATTGAGATGTAGCAGAGCTGAGTTTGTCAGATGTTATTGGCGGTGTTTACTAGTGTTGAGCAGCATAGGCCATAATCGAATTTGCGATATTTCGCGAATATATGGACGAATATTCGTCATATATTCGCTAAATTCGCATATTCGTAATATTCACGTTTTATTTTCGCACGCCAGTCTCACACAGTAGTATTAGAGCCTTCTTTACACCCCACAAGCTGGAAGCAGAGAGGGGTGATCACTGTGATGGGTACTGTGAAAAAAACAAACAAAAAAAACTAAAATTCGTAATTGCGAATATGTAGTGCTATATTCGCGAATACATTTCGCATTGCGAATATTCGCGAGCAACACTAGTGTTTACGTAGGACTGCAGGGAAAGGAATTACCCCAGTGTATGAATGAATCAGCCCCTGTTTAGGTCATGACAGGTTCTTACCTAGTACACCTGGTTATGTACTCAGATGTAGCAGAGCTGAGTTTGTTAGTGGTTTTACTCAGGACTGCAGGACAGGAAATTATCGAAGTGCATAAAGGAATCAGCCCTTGTATAAGTCATTACGAATTCTTGCCTGGTACACCAGATCTGCTTTCAGATTTTATCGGTGGTGTTTACGCAGGACTGCAGGGAAAGGAATTACCCCAGTGTATGAATGGATCAGCCCCTGTTTAGGTCATGACAGATTCTTACCTAGTAGACCTGGTTATGTACTCAGATGTAGCAGAGCTCAGTTTGTTAGTGGTTTTAGGAGAGAAAACTATCACAGTGCATAAAGGAATCAGCCCTTCTATAAGTCATTACGAATTCTTGCCTGGTACACCAGAAATGCTTTCAGATGTAGCAGAGCTGAGTTTGCCAGTGGCTTCACACAGGACTGTAGGACGGGAAATGGTCGCAGTGCATTAATGAATAAGCCCCTGTATGTAATGACAAATTCTTGTACACTTGTATGCACACAGATGTAGCAGAGCTTAGTTTGTCAAGGTTTTACTCAGTACATTCAGGGGTGCCTCCAGCTGTTGTAAAACTACAACTCCCAGCATGTTGGACTATATAGTAGTATATAGTATAGGTCAATGTTTCCCAATCAGGAGTGCCTCCAGCTGTTGTAAAACTACAACTCCCAGCATGTTGGACTATATAGTAGTATATAGTATAGGTCAGTGTTTCCCAATCAGGAGTGCCTCCAGCTGTTGTAAAACTACAACTCCCAGCATGTTGGACTATAAAGTAGTATATAGTATACTAGGTCAGTGTTTCCCAACCAGGGGTGGCTCCAGCTGTTGCAAAACTACAACTCCCAGCATGCCTGGACAGCCTTTGGCTGTCCGGGCATGCTGGGAGTTGTAGTTTTGCAACAGCTGGAGGCGCTCTTGTTGGGAAACACTGGTATACTATATGGTGCAACATTCCGGGAGTTGGAGGATTGGTTGGATAAATACCGGCCATTGCATGGTAAGGTGGCCAAAATCCCGGCTGTGCCGGTAAAATACCGTCCAGGTGGCACCACTAGTGTTGAGTACGAATATTCATTATGTGAATTTTTATCCCGAATATCTGCTCTTCACGATTTCGCAAATATTTAGAATATAGTGCTATATATTCGTAATGACGAATATTCATTTTTTTTTTTTTTTTTTTTTAGTTTTTCTTTTTTCCCATGCCAATTTTGTTATGCAATTTTTTATTCACTGACCTACAGTATACTATATACTACTATATGGTCCAACATGCTGGGAGTTGTAGCTTTGCAACAGCTGGAGGTACCCTTGGTTGGGAAACAATGACCTATACTATATACTACTATATCGTCCAGCATGCTGGGAGTTGTAGTTTTGCAACAGCTGGAGGCACCCCGGTTGGGAAACACTGACACCTATATTATATACTACTATATGGTCCAACATGCAGGGAGTTGTAGCTTTGCAACAGCTGGAGGCACCCCTGGTTGGGAACTGACCTATACTATATACTACTATATGGTCCAACATGCAGGGAGTTGTAGTTTTGCAACAGCTGGAGGCACTCCTGGTTGGGAAACACTGACCTATACTATATACTACTATATGGTCCAACATGCAGGGAGTTGTAGCTTTGCAACAGCTGGAGGCACCCCTGGTTGGGAAACACTGACCTATACTATATACTACTATATGGTCCAACATGCTGGGAGTTGTAGCTTTGCAACAGCTGGAGGCACCCCTGGTTGGGAAACACTGACCTATACTATATACTACTATATACTACAATATATCCCAACATGCTGGGAGTTGTAGCTTTGCAACAGCTGGAGGCACCCCTGGTTGGGAAACATTGACCTATACTATATACTACTATATACTACAATATATCCCAACATGCTGGGAGTTGTAGCTTTGCAACAGCTGGAGGCCTCCCTGGTTGGGAAACAATGACCTATACTATATACTACTATATATCCCAACATGCTGGGAGTTGTAGTTTTACAACAGCTGGAGGCACCCCTGAATGTACTGAGTACATTAAAACGAAAGTATTTCATTCATTCAGATCTAGGATGTGTTATCTTAGTGTTCCCTTTATATATATTTTTGAGCAGTGTATATTGTGACCTGTCACAGAGCTGAGTATGTCATTTGGTATGGAAAGGGAAAAATTTAGGAGCCAATTAGGAGCCACTGCCGGTTTTAACCTATAATGCCCATATAGCGCCATATAGTGTACACAGAACATAATGTAAACAACAGTGGTCTTCAACATTCGGACCTCCAGATGTTGCAAAACTACAACTCCCAGCATGCCCGGACAGCCAACGGCTGTCCGGGCATGCTGGGAGTTGTAGTTTTGCAACATCTGGAGGTCCGCAGGTTGAAGACCACTGGTATACAGCATCCATATAGTTTCTGTAGTGCCTGTAGAATACCGTGCAGTACCTTAGCTTTGCCATATGCTTCTTAGTGCCCCCTACAGCCAATTATGCACCGACAGGTTAGCGCAGTGCAGTTATGTGGTTGCTCCTCCTTTTGGCCCCCCACCTGCATACGATCTATGTGGGGTAAATAATGATGGCACCAAAAGCTTTAGAATAAAGGACGGAATATGAGGTTGGGATATAAGGCCAGATATTAGGACAGAATATGATGGTGGTGATTAGTGATAAGCGGCAGGAGCCATATTCGAATTCGCGATATTTCGTGAAAATATGGACGGTTATTCATCCTATGTTTGTGAAATTTGCATAGTCGTTATGTTCGTTCACTTTTTTTTTTCCATGCGAAAATTTGCATAAAAAATTGCATAAAAAATTTGCATGTGAAAAAAAAAAAACTAAAAAAAAAACCAAAAAGGAATATTCGTCATTATGAATATATAGCACTAATATTCTAAATATTTGCGAAATCGTGAAGAGCCGATATTCGGGATAAAAATTCACATTACGAATATTCGTGCTCAACACTAGTGGTGATTAGGGGTGCCACCTGGACGGTATTTTACCGGCACAGCCGGGATTTTGGTCACCTTACCATGCAATGGCCGGTATTTATCCAACCAATCCTCCAACTCCTGGAATGTTGCACCATATACTATACCAGTGTTTCCTAACCAGAGCACCTCCAGCTGTTGAAAAACTACAACTCCCAGAATGCCCGGACAGCCAAAGGCTGTCCGGGCATGCTGGGAGTTGTAGTTTTGCAACAGCTGGAACCACCCCTGGTTGGGAAACACTGACCTACAGTATACTATAAACTACTATATAGTCTAATATGCTGGGGTTTGTAGTTTTACAACAGCTGGAGGCACCCCTGGTTGGGAAACACTGACCTATACTATATACTACTATATAGACCAACATGCTGGGAGTTGTAGTTTTACAACAGCTGGAGGCACCCCTGGTTGGGAAACACTGACCTATACTATATACTACTATATAGTCCAACATGCTGGGAGTTGTTGTTTTACAACAGCTGGAGGCACCCATGGTTGGGAAACACTGACCTATACTATATACTCAAATATAGTCCAAAATGCTGGGAGTTGTAGTTTTACAACAGCTGGAGGCACTCCTGGTTGGGAAACACTGACCTATACTATATAGTCCAACATGCTGGGAGTTGTAGTTTTACAACAGCTGTAGGCACCCCTGGTTGGGAAACACTGACCTATACTATATACTACTATATAGTCCAACATGCTGGGAGTTGTAGTTTTCAGTTGGGGCAGCTGCTGAGCCACAGGCTGTATCAGGGCATGCTGGGAGTTGTAGTTAATAACTAACTGCAACTCCCAGATTTAAGAAAAAAAAGTGATAAAAAAAATAAAATAAAATAAAAATGGTACTGTTAAAAACTGCAGATCGGGGCGCAAAAGAGCAGCCTCATACAGTCCCGTATAATGAGAAATAGAAAAGTTATAGGGGTCAGAATAGGACAAAATTTCCCCCGCATATGTGTATCCTGTGATGTTACGCATATATAATTAATTATGCAAATTAAATAGTATTGGCCAATATCTAAATAAACATTATATAATGTATAAAGGCCCCAGATAAACCGTGCCCAGATAAATAATGTTGTGCCCAGATAAATAATGTTGTGCCCAGATAAATAATGCTGCGCCCAGATAAATAATACCGTGACTGCCCACAGCTTGCCCTAATAAATAGAACATGTTGTGCAGGCATAATACCATTCAATGGCAAAATAGAAAGTTCATACAGCAGCCAGATAATCAGTGCCCAGATAAATAATGCCGTGACTGCTCACAACTTGCCCTAATAAATATTCAATACATTCAATGGCCAAATAGAAAGTTCATACAGCAGCCAGATAATCAGTGCCCAGATAAATATGAGAGTCCTGATACCAGATAAATACTGCTATACAGTGCAAGATAAAAAGTCCTATTCTTTGCCTAGAGGAATAGTGTCATATAGTGCTCATATAAATAGTGCCTAAAGTGTTCAGAACATGCCATATGTGATGTCCCAGTACGGGATACGCATCCCACAGTCCTATCAGGTTGAGTCCCTGCACGTCCCCAGGTCTCACCTGCACTGTACCCCTATAATCTGTATAATTGTATATTATGTGTAAAGGACCTTTGATGCGGTCACATGGTCATTGATCACATGATAATAGTTGTCACATGTTAAAGTCACCTGTTTTGTTACCCAGAGAGCACCAGGTGACCAGATGACCCGCAGCTAGCTTATGGGCTCCTTGCACAGCCCCCCCCCCCCCCCCCCCTTTATAAGGAAGGGAGGAGCCGCAATCTACCTCTTTTTTGTCTCTTCCACCACACTTTCTGCTAAGGTCAAGTCCAGTCCAGACGTCTCAGGGTCAGTGTACAGCACATCTGGAGGCCTCAAGCCTAAATTACAGCCACAAGTCAGTAAGTCAAGTCATCTATGTCTGCTGTCACTATCTTCAGTCAAGTCCAGTCTATTATAGTCAGCATGGCTGTCCTAAAGTCTGTCCAAGTCACTGCAAGTCCCAGCAAGCTGCGAGGTCCCCTGTGTTACTGGTCACCTCTCTGGGATCCTGGCCTAGCTGTAAAGACTGTAACATCTGTCTACCTCAGTAAAGCTACCGGTAACCCTGACCTGGCCTTGGACTATTATTTGCCCTGCCTAACTAGGGCTATCGATGCTACCGTTCGGGTGGTTCTCGGTAAAACCACACCCTGGCGTCACGAACATTTATGGGTTAACACCATCTTCCACTGGGCTACAACATCTGCCCCATACACCACACATCCCTGTGGTGCACCACACATACATTGCCTAAATAGTGCATAGGCTCCTCAGAGAGTACATACAATAGCCAGTAGCCAGATAAATAGGGAATACTATTGTAGCAGAGTATATACAATGGCCAAATAAACAGTGCATATAATTATCAGAGATTATATACAGTGGTCAGATAAACAGGGCATCGAGTGCTCAGTGAGTACATCTAGCGACCATATAAATAGGCCATGCAATTCTTAGAGAGTGCATACAGTGGTTAAACAAGCAGTGCTCAAAGAGAACAATACATACAGTGGTCAGATAAATAGGGCGTACAATCCTCAAAGAGTATATACAATGGGCAAATAGTGTGTATAATTCATAGAGTATATACACTGCTCAAAAAAATAAAGAAAACACTAAGATAACACATCCTAGATCTGAATGAACTAATCGTATGAAATACTTTCATCTTTACATAGTTGAATGTGCTGACAACAAAATCACACACAAATTATCAATGGAAATCAAATTTATCAACCCATGGAGGTCTGGATATGGAGTCACACTCAAAATCACAGTGGAAAACCCCACTCCAACTTTATGTAATGTCCTTAAAACAAGTCACAATGAGGCTCAGTAGTGTGTGTGGCCTCTACGTGCCCGTATGACCTCCCTACAATGCCTGGGCATGATCCTGATGAGGTGGGGGATGGTCTCCTGAGAGATGTCCTCCCAGATCTGGACTAAAGTATCCGCCAACTCCTAGACAGTCTGTGGTGCAACGTGGCGTTGATGGATGGAGCGAGACATGATGTCCCAGATGTGCTCAATCGGATTCAGGTCTGGGGAACGGGCGGCCAGTCCATAGCATCAATGCCTTCCTCTTGCAGGAACTGCTGACACACTCCAGCCACATGAGGTCTAGCATTGTCTTGTATTAGGAGGAATCCAGGGACAACCGCACCAGCATATGGTCTCACAAGGGGTCTGAGGATCTCATCTCAGTACCTAATGGCAGTCACACTACCTCTGGCAAGCACATGGAGGGCTGTCCAGCCCCCCAAAGAAATGCCACCCCACACCATTACTGACCCACAGCCAAACTGGTCCTGCTGGAGGATGTTGCAGGCAGCAGAACATTCTCCACGGCGTCTCCAAACTCTGTCATGTCTGTCACATGTGCTCAGTGTGAACCTGCTTTCATCTGTGAAGAGCACAGGGCGCCAGTAGCGAATTTGCCAATCTTGGTGTTCTCTGGCAAATGCCAAAGGTCCTGTAAGCACAACCCCCACCTGTGGACGCCGGGCCCTTATACCACCCTCATGTTTCTGACCGTTTGAGTGGATACATGCACATATGTGGCCTGCTGGAGGTCATTTTGCAGGGCTCTGGCAGTGCTCCTCCTGCTCCTCCTTG
The DNA here is from genome assembly GCF_029499605.1 of Hyla sarda. Lineage (NCBI taxonomy): Eukaryota > Metazoa > Chordata > Amphibia > Anura > Hylidae > Hyla > Hyla sarda. The sequence continues at coordinate 33,532,949 of NC_079195.1, read as the reverse complement.
CACAAAGGCAGAGGTAGCGGTCCTGCTGCTGGGTTGTTGCCCTCCTACGGCCTCCTCCACCTCTCTTGATGTACTGGCCTGTCTCCTGGTAGCGCCTCCATGCTCTGGACACTACGCTGACAGACACAGCAAACCTTCTTGCCACAGCTCTCATTGATGTGATATCCTGGATAAGCTGCACTACCTGAGCTACTTGTGTGGGTTGTAGACTCCGTCTCATGCTACCACTAGAGTGTAAGCACCGCCAGCATTCCAAAGTGACCAAAACATCAGCCAGGAAGCATAGGAACTGAGAAGTGGTCTGTGGTCACCACCTGCAGAGCTAATCCTTTATGTTGGGTGTCTTGCTAATTGCCTATAATTTCCACCTGTTGTCTGTTCCACTTGCACATGTTCTTCCTGAGTGGACAGTGTGATTTCACAGAAGTGTCATTGACTTGGAGTTACATTGTGTTGTTTAAGTGTTCCCTTTATTTTTTGGATCAGTGTACAATGGCCTTTTAATCTGTGCTCAGAGAGTAGACATAAGTAGTGCATTGTGGTATACAATGGCCTGATAAACAGTACATGGGGTGTCCGGATAGTAAATTCAATGATCAGATAAACAGGGCATAGAGTGCTCACAGAGTACATACAGTGGCCAGAGAGGTAGTCCACAGAGTGCTCACAGAGTACATACAGCGGCCAGAGAGGTAGTCCATAGAGTGCTCACAGAGTACATACAGCGGCCAAAGAAGAAGTCCATAGAGTGCTCACAGAGTACATACAGCGGCCAGAGAGGTAGTCCATAGAGTGCTCACAGAGTACATACAGCGGCCAAAGAAGAAGTCCATAGAGTGCTCACAGAGTACATACAGCGGCCAGAGAGGTAGTCCATAGAGTGCTCACAGAGTACATACAGCGGCCAGAGAGGAAGTCCATAGAGTGCTCACAGAGTACATACAGTGGCCAGAGAGGTAGTCCATAGAGTGCTCACAGAGTACATACAGTGGCCAGAGAGGTAGTCCATAGAGTGCTCACAGAGTACATACAGCGGCCATAGAGGTAGTCCATAGAGTGCTCACAGAGTACATACAGTGGCCAGAGAGGTAGTCCACAGAGTGCTCACAGAGTACATACAGTGGCCAGAGAGGTAGTTCATAGAGTGCTCACAGAGTACATACAGCGGCCATAGAGGTAGTCCATAGAGTGCTCACAGAGTACATACAGCGGCCATAGAGGTAGTCCATAGAGTGCTCACAGAGTACATACAGTGGCCAGAGAGGTAGTCCATAGAGTGCTCACAGAGTACATACAGTGGCCAGAGAGGTAGTCCATAGAGTGCTCACAGAGTACATACAGAGGCCAGAGAGGTAGTCCATAGAGTGCTCACAGAGTACATACAGCGGCCATAGAGGTAGTCCATAGAGTGCTCACAGAGTACATACAGTGGCCAGAGAGGTAGTCCATAGAGTGCTCACAGAGTACATACAGAGGCCAGAGAGGTAGTCCATAGAGTGCTCACAGAGTACATACAGTGGCCAGAGAGGTAGTCCATAGAGTGCTCACAGAGTACATACAGCGGCCATAGAGGTAGTCCATAGAGTGCTCACAGAGTACATACAGTGGCCAGAGAGGTAGTCCATAGAGTGCTCACAGAGTACATACAGAGGCCAGAGAGGTAGTCCATAGAGTGCTCACAGAGTACATACAGTGGCCAGAGAGGTAGTCCATAGAGTGCTCACAGAGTACATACAGAGGCCAGAGAGGTAGTCCATAGAGTGCTCACAGAGTACATACAGTGTCCAGAGAGGTAGTCCATAGAGTACTCACAGAGTACATACAGTGGCCAGAGAGGTAGTCCATAAAGTGCTCACAGAGTACATACAGAGGCCAGAGAGGTAGTCCATAGAGTGCTCACAGAGTACATACAGAGGCCAGAGAGGTAGTCCATAGAGTGCTCACAGAGTACATACAGTGGCCAGAGAGGTAGTCCATAGAGTGCTCACAGAGTACATACAGTGTCCAGAGAGGTAGTCCATAGAGTGCTCACAGAGTACATACAGTGGCCAGAGAGGTAGTCCATAGAGTGCTCACAGAGTACATACAGTGTCCAGAGAGGTAGTCCATAGAGTGCTCACAGAGTACATACAGTATTGTTGCGGAAATGAGTTTATGGTTTGTATCACCTAACTTCAGCCCCATGTAAAACCACAAAGATATCACAATGCAATAAGAATCTGTCGTACAGTAAAATGTCTGATTCGGCTCTGCTACATCTGCATGTCTTTATTGGTTATGGTCCTGTCCATTCCTAGTTGACATTCATATTGAGGATTCGCGCTGCACATGACAGGGTTTCATTTAGCGCAGTTTTTACCTCGTTCTCATCTTGGCACTAAATGCAAATTAAGTGTTCTCCAGCATGGCAGGCAATTTGCATTGTGAGCTGGCACTCGCCGGGGACTTGGCAAAGCCAACGTTGACTCTATAAATATGCCAGTGTTTCTCGTATCTCTGTATATAGATTTACTCCTTTTTTTTTTCACCAGTTTTGATGCCAGGAATGTTTGGGTCACTGGTTTGTATCATTTGTAATTTGACTGTAATTTGACTGATACTGTAGAATTGATATTATATGATGTCTGTAAATGGACAATGTCAGGTTCTAAAACTTTTTTTAAAACCATTCTGCTATACTTCATAAGAAAATATTATCTTTTTATAAAAATGATGGCTTATAAAAAAAGACCACTAGGGGTCCCCAAACCATCCATCACATAATCCTCTCTGGCTGCAGCATTATCTGTGTCCCAGCTGAAGCACAGGCTAGGACAAAGTCCAGGAAGTGTGGGCGGGACTATCACTCCTCTGTGCTCACTCCTATCAGACTGCAGTATGAAAACAGAGAGGAGGGGGGTTACAAGGCAGCCTGCAGTGATTGGATGAAGAGACCCAGCACAGCACAGCCGACTCAGGGAGGAAGTGAATGCATGGTGAGTGAGGGTTGGCTCAGTGCTTGCATTGGACATGTTCCTTCCTGAGCAGTGGATGTCAGAATGAGTGTGCAGCAGAACAGAGAGAGATTTGTGAGCTAAATATAGAAGCAAGACACATAAAAAAAGATATGTAAAGCATCAGCTTGACCTAGTGAGTAACCTTAGAAGCATAATTTTTTTTCTGTGATATGACAGGTACACTTTAAACTACTTAACGTCTAGTCCAAGTAGAAGAAGACTTCCTTAAAGAAGATTAACGGCGGGAATTACGCTGCTATAAGTGAACACACAGAGCTACAGGCAGAGTGGGATCACCTTACTGTCCCTCTGCCTCAGCCTGTCTGTGACACTCATGCTGTGAGAGGGGAGGAAGGAGGACAAAGTAATATTTAAAGGGTAACTCTCATTTAAATTCATTTTTGCTATTGCACTCCTTATGGTAAATAAAAAATATTTCTAATGTACCTTGTTTAAAAAAAAAGTTTTTTTTTGTTTTATTTGTGCTTGAAAAAGCTCGAGCACATTTTCCCCCAACTCATACAAAGACTTAGGACTGAGTTCCAAACACAGGAAGTGCAGCCTGGAGTGAAAATATAAAAGAGTTACGATTTTTTGAAGGCGAGGAGGAAAAAACAAAAACGTAAAAGTAAAGTTGTCTTTAAAGAAGATATCCAGTGGTGAAAAACTTCCCCTATCCTAAGGATAGGGGATAAGTTTCAGATCGGGGGGGGGGGCCTCCTGTATGGGGCCCCGACAGCCCGTGGGAAGGGGGCGTGTTGACCACCGCACGAAGCGGCGGTTGACACGCCCCCTAAATACAACTCTATGGCAGAGCCGGATCGCTGCCTTCGGCAATCTCCGGCTCTGCCATAGAGTTGTATTGAGGGGGCGTGTCGGCCGCCGCTTCGTGCCGTGGTCAACATGCGCTATCTGGCCAGCAAGCTAGGGCCCCGAACAGAGAGATTGTGGGGGGCTCCAGCAGTTGGACCCCCCACGATCTTAAACTTATCCCCGATCCTTAGGATAGGGGATAAGTTTTTCACCACTGGACTACCCCTTTAAGGCACAAATGGACTGAGTCCTTAAAGGGTTAAAAAGCTCTGTGTCATACCCTTTCCCTTGCTCACATTGTGTGAGCTCCCGTCAGGAGAAAGTAGGCATTCCCTAGCAGGCACAACATCACTGAAGCCTGCAAGAGCCATACCCCACACGCACTTCCTGAGTTTGAACTTATGCAAGTCTGGGTGAAGACCAAATTAACTGTTTGGGAACAGAACAGAGCCACCTAGTGGCCATTTTTTCAATCACATTAAAAACATATAAAGGTTGAGAATTTTAACAGCAAGTAAATAGCAAAGTGTCTTATAATAACATAAGGAACAATATATTAAACGTTTAGTTTGGTGACAGGTACTCTTCAAGAATCTCTCCACAACGTGTGTGTCTAAAGGGAACCTGTCATGATGAATCTGCAGTCTGGTCTACAACTAGCACTTAATTGATCTAAACCTCTGCTCATTCTGGGTGTAGGAGTCCGGTGGGAGGTCTTAATGAAGGATTGACAGTTATATCTATGTGTAAACTCATACAGGCAGGGCCGGCTCTGCCTATGGGCAAAATAGGCAGCCGACCTCAATCGCCCTCTTGATAGGGGATCCGCTCTGCCTTCTACAATGAAGTTAGCCGCCATCCGAAGCACCTGACCAAATCCCACCACGCTACCCCCACCCCACCTGTTCTATAATAATCAGCTTCTTTCAGCCTGCTGGAGGAGCGCAGCGCAACCTCCGAGGAAGACAGGGTCGATCACTAAGGTCAGGTGCGTCCACACCTCCATACATCGAGAGGAGCCAATGGGTGGAGTCAAGGGGGCAGCAAAATTAGCTTTCACCTAGGGTGGCAAAAATCCTTGCACCAGGCCTGCATCCAGGAAATGGCGAGCGAGTCCACCCCCTGGTTTATTGAAAGAGCTTTATTGTCTGTTCAGTCATTACAAGTCATACAGTAAATTACAATAAATTACAATCACACAAAACATGACAATACACAGCAAAGGTTCCCTAAGCTATACATCGCACACCATGCTACTCTAACACTCCGCTCAATCCTGTCATAGAAAGGCACAAGAGATCGAACAACAAAACAATACAATCTGTGATCAGGGTAGGGGGTGTGGGTGACTATGTGGGGGTGGGGAGGGGGCGGATCACAGGGCCAAACTGCTGGGCTGTATCTTCAGGGAGACATGGGAGAAGGAGAGGGGTCTTCACTCCTCTTCTTCCTCATCAACGGCCGGGCTGTCCAAGATGGAATAGTCTCTAAGCAGGCTCTTGATGAACCTGCGGCAGTCCCGGACGGACATGTTTTCCCTGTTGATCACGAGGCGGTTCCTGGCAAGCCACACTGCGTCCTTAAAACAGTTCATAAGGCGCTAGGCCTCCTGAATGGCCTCCACGTCATGGGCCCCAGGGAACAGACCGTAAAGCACCGAATGGTACGATAGGCAGCTCCTGGGTACAGAGTCTCTGAGTTCATGTTCCAGGGCGTCCAACAGACCTTGTGCAAAGGGGCACTGCCAAAACACGTGCAAAGATGTTTCCTCCACATAGGGGCAACGGGGGCAGTACCGGGTTGTGCACAGGTTGCGGGCATGCATGAATGACCTGAGAGAGAGTCCTCCCTTGACGGCCATCCACGACAAGTCCTTGTGTCCATTGGTAAGCCGCTTTGAGGCCACATTAGTCCAAACTGTCTCTGCAGTGGCTGCGGGGAGTCCCGGAACCAGCTCGGTCAAGTCCTTAGCTCGGATGAGCTTGTAGATTGTCTTCGGCTTCCATAGGTCAGGTTTCAGTCCTTCCAGCTGGTGCTCCCTCACAAACCGGACAACATCCCCATAGAACCAGGGAGCGTTACCCCCTGGACTCCAGATCAATAAATTACATGTTCTGCTAAATCTTTTCCCATAAAAAAGGTATATATAAACCGGTCATCTTCTCCTGCTGTATAACATGATAAGAGTGCTGTACTCCGCTAGGTCCCATAGACAATGCATGGAGCAGGGTACGCACACAGCTGATCCTTTCACTTGGGGGACATCTTTTCTTGTGATCAGTGACCCCTGCCAATCAACTAGATATCCCCTGTCTCAACCCCTCATGCTCTTACAGGATATAGGAAGCCGAAGGATGGAGGTGATTGATCTGACCACACACCATGAAGAGCATGCCCACTACATTACTGAGGGGAAATATACAGCGGTCCCTCAAGTTACAATATCAATTGGTTCCAGGACGACCATTGTATGTTGAAACCATTGTATGTTGAGTCCATAAATCTATAGAAACCTGGTAGTGGGTTCTGAAGACCAAAAATGGCATCCAAAAATAGGAAAAAGTGAGGATTAAAGAAAAATAAGTAGATAACTAATACAGATAAAGCAAATACATATAAAAGTAATAAGATCTGCCGGGAGCTGTAATCACTGTCTATGTAGAGGACAGGAGCTTCTTCAGGGTCCTGTACAGTACACAATGTCCTAAAAATGTAACATGAAGCCGCCCCCACCTGGTGTCCAAAAGAGCAGCTAACCCTGGTCCAGGTAAAGAGTAGTACAGAACATGTAATACCTCCCTGTACTGTAGGGGGCGCTACCAGGCAGCCAGTCAATGCATACACTTCAGTAATACAGGGGTTTTAACAGTGAATGCCCATTCTGATTGGTCGGCTCTTCCAGCCTTTGACACATTTCACAGATCTGGACTGTCCATAGCATTGTATGTTGAGTCTGGTTTCAAGTTACAATGGTCCAGAAAAGATCATTGTATGTTGAAATTATTGTATGTTAAAGCCATTGTAAGTTGATGGATCACTGTACATTAAAGGGGTACGCCGCTGCTCAGTGTTTGGAACAAACTGTTCCAAACGCTGGAGTCGGGAGTTCGAGACGTCATAGCTCCGCCCCTCATGATGTCATGATGCTCCGCCCCCTCAATGCAAGTCTATGGGAGGGGGCGTGACTGATGTCACGCCCCCTCCCATAGACTTGCATTGAGAGGGCGGGACGTGATGGCATGATGGGCGGGGCTATGACATCACGACTTCCCTGCGTCGGCAGCGGAGTACTCATTTAATACAAACTAGCATAAAAGAACAAACAGGCTGCGCATAACATTTCTGGCTCCACTACATCTATTATAGATCTAGAGAAGCCTAGGAAGGGATTATGATTGTGTGTTTTTTTTTTTTTTTCAGGGACCTGTCTCTTTAAATAGAGCACAGATCTGCATTCTGTCATTATGCAAGCATTGAAAGACAATTGAATTGCAATCCAGTTATGATGAATACAAATGAAATAAATGTCCACTTATAAATGGCTGCCCCGATGACCCTACACAGCTGCGCTACAGGGGGAACATGTCATTTCCACCGCTTCTAGGAATTCTGCCCATTCGGTCCTGTGACTGTCATTTGTCTGCAGCAATGACATTGGCCAAGGTCACAGCTCCTTCTCTTCCCGACATTTTTTACATGGATGTTTTTCATTTTAATAAGATTATATGGCCATTTACCAAACACAAGTGAAAGACCAGACATGCACCATTAGGCGGTATATCAGTGCAGGAGCTGACGCGCTGCATTTATATGAGGTACGCAGCAGAGATCCAGCGCGGCCAGACCCTGAATCATGAAACAGAATAGAGAAACAGAAATACTTCATATTCTCAGGAGCCGTCAGCAGATATCATAGGAGGCTGATGGGTAATGATGTCGCCTTCCGGATCCCCCACAATACAAATCCTGCTGTCAAATTACTTGGCAGGATTTTTAGGATGAGTTCAGAAAGTTTTGGAGAATGACCGAATTGGTCACTTACCAACACTTTATCATAATTTACAAATAGATTTGTTATACATAAAAGGGTAAATACATTACACACCCTGTACTGATCTTGTATTATACTCCAGAGCTGTACTCACTATTCTGCTGGTGGGGTCACTGTGTACATACATTACATTACTTATCCTGTACTGATCCTGAGTTATAGCCTGTATTATACTCCAGAGCTGTACTCACTATTCTGCTGGTGAGGTTACTGTGTACATACATTACATTACTTATCCTGTACTGATCCTGAGTTATAGCCTGTATTATACTCCAGAGCTGTACTCACTATTCTGCTGGTGAGGTCACTGTGTACATACATTACATTACTTATCCTGTACTGATCCTGAGTTATATCCTGTATTATACCCCAGAGCTGTACTCACTATTCTGCTGGTGGGGTCACTGTATATATACATTACATTACTTATCCTGTACTGATCCTGAGTTATATCTTGTATTATACTCCAGAGCTGTACTCACTATTCTACTGGTGGGGTCACTGTGTACATTACATTACATTACTTATCCTGTACTGATCCTGAGTTCTATCCAGTATTATACTGCAGAGCTGCTATCAATATTCTCCAGGTTTCAGAGCTAAAAGCTTACGCCCACAGAGCTTGTTTTAGTAAATTACATTCTACAATTGTGGTGACATGGGGTGCAAGATATACTTGTCAGATCGTGACGCCAGGGCACTGTTAGCCTATACACAGTCCAAGGTGGAGACAGCTTCTCCTGGGCAAGACACAGGGGCAATAAACACACAAACACCAGGTTATGGATAACTGTCTTTTACTGAGGCAGGAGTAGATGGTACAGAGCAGAGTAGAAGGGATGCAGTGTAACCCATGGGAGCCCTGTTACCTTGTTGAGAATTATGGTGCTTTTCACTCACTCAAATTACACTGCTCAAAAAAATAAAGGGAACACTTAAACAACACAATGTAACTCCAAGTCAATGATACTTCTGTGAAATCACACTGTCCACTCAGGAAGCAACACTGATTGACAATCAATTTCACATGCTGTTGTGCAAATGGATCAGACAGGAGGTGGAAATTATAGGCAATGAGCAAGACACCCCCCAATAAAGGAGTGTTTCCGCAGGTGGTGACCACTGACCACATCTCAGTTCCTATGCTTCCTGGCTGATGTTTTGGTCACTTTGGAATGCTAGCGGTGCTTTCACTCTAGTGGTAGCATGAGGCGGAGTCTAAAACCCACACAAGTGGCTCAGGTAGTGCAGCTCATCCAGGATGGCACATTAACCTCCTGAGCGGTAATCCCGAGCGTGACTCGGGGTTAATTTTCCCCACCAGGATCGGTAACCCCGAGTCACGCTCGGGGTAGAATTACAGAGTTCCCAGCCGGGCTGCACGATATATCGCAAAAGCAATGCGATATAGCGATGCGGCCCCCGGGAAAACATGCGATTATCTGCTCTGGTCGGCTCCCGTTGCGGGGGCCGGCCAGAGCAGGTAAAGAAAAATACTAAAAGTCAGTGTTTCCCTACCAGGGGGCCTCCAGCTGTTGCAAAACTACAACTCTCAGCATGCCCGAACAGCCAAAGGCTGTCCGGGCATGCTGGGAGTAGTAGTTTCACAACAGCTGGAGGCCCCCTGGTAGAAAAACACTGAGCTAAGTGTAAAAGGAAGAAGTAGTAAAATAAAAAAACCTTTTGCTCACACCTGCAGATGTTGTTCCCCTCCGTGCGGTCCGGGGTGTCCTCTCTTCACTATTCATCTTCTAGGACCTTTCACTTTTCAGTCAATCACAGGCCGCAGTGGTGTAAAGCCTGTGATTGGCTGAAGGGGAAAGGGCTTGTTCTGCAGCAAATACACTAGGTTTGAAATCTGCCGGCAAACCCAGTGTATTCTGCTGCAGGACAAGAATGTGACAAGGGGGGGGAAGAATGTGACAAAGGGGGGTAATGTGACAGGGGGGGGGGGGGGGAATGTGACAAAGGGGGAATGTGACAGAGGGGGGAATGTGACTGGGGGGGGGGGGAATGTGACAGAGGGGGGAATGTGACAAGGGGGGAATGTGACAGAGGGGGGGAATGTGACAAGGGGGGGAATGTGACAAGGGGGGAATGTGACAAGGGGGGGAATGTGACAGAGGGGGGAATGTGACAGAGGGGGGATGTGACAAGGGGGGAATGTGACAGGGGGGGAATGTGACAAGGGGGGAATGTGACAGGGGGGGAATGTGACAAGGGGGGAATGTGACAAGGGGGGAATGTGACAGGGGGGGAATGTGACAAGGGGGGAATGTGACAAGGGAGGGGGGAATGTGACAGGGGGGATGTGACAGGGGGGAGGGGAATGTGACATGAAGGGGGGATCTGACAAGGGGGGGGGATGTGACAGGGGGAGGGGAATGTAACATGAAGGGAGAATGTGACAAGGGGGGGAATGTGACAAGGGGGGAAGAATGTGACAAGGGGGGAGAATGTGACAAGGAGGGGGGAGAATGTGACAAGGAGGGGGGAGAATGTGACGGGGGATGTGACAAGGGAGAGGGGGAATGTGACGGGGGAGATGTGAAATGGGCGGAGGGAGGTGTGAAATTCAGTTAAAAAAAATTGTACCGCTTTTGGTACAAATTTCCAGACAGAATCATACCGCCAGGGAGGTTAATGCGAGCTGTGGCAAGAAGGTTTGCTGTGTCTGTCAGCGTAGTGTCCAGAGCATTGAGGCGCTACCAGGAGACAGGCCAGTACATCCGGAGATGTGGAGGAGGCCGTAGGAGGGCAACAACCCAGCAGCAGGACCGCTACCTCTGCCTTTGTGCAAGGAGGAGCAGGAGGAGCACTGCCAGAGCCCTGCAAAATGACCTCCAGCAGACCACAAATGTGCATGTGTCCACTCAAACGGTCAGAAACAGACTCCATGAGGGTGGTATAAGGGCCCGACGTCCACAGGTGGGGGTTGTGCTTACAGCCCAACACCGTGCAGGACGTTTGACATTTGCCAGAGAACACCAAGATTGGCAAATTCGCCACTGGGGCCCTGTGCTCTTCACAGATGAAAGCAGGTTCACACTGAGCACATGTCACAGATGTGACAGAGTCTGGAGACACAGTGGAGAACGTTCTGCTGTCTGCAACACCCTCCAGCATGACCGGTTTGGCAGTGGGTCAGTAATGGTGTGCGGTGGCATTCAGGTCTGGGAGGACATCCCTCAGGAGACCATCCACCACCTCATCAGGAGCATTCCCAGCTGCTGTAATGAGGTCATACGGGCACATGGAGGACACACACACTACTGAGCCTCATTTTTACTTGTTTTAAGGACATTACATCAAAGTTGGATCAGACTGTAGTGGGGTTTTCCACTTTGATTTGAGTGTGACTCCATATCCAGACCTCCATGGGTTAATAATTTTTGCGTGATTTTGTTGTCAGCACATTCAGCTACGTAAAGACAAAAGTATTTCATACGATTAGTTCATTCAGATCTAGCATGTGTTATCTTAGTGTTCCCTTTTTGAGCAGTGTAGATAGACTGGAGACTTGAGACTTGGAGATTAAGATATATCCCACACTGACTAGGGTTCTGCTAAGGTCCAATTTCTGACACCGCCAGGGTATGACTCACCAACTCCTGTGCGGGGAACACTTGCAAGGGCTGATTTGAAAAGACATTTTCTTTAGGCTTCCCTTGGAATCCACTCACACTTCTTCTGACTCCTTTCCACACTGCAGCTCACATGGAGCTCTGCACAAAGCAGCTGAACTGTGAACTAGAGCTCAACTGAACTGGGGCAGCTCCTCCCCCCCCCCTTACACTATATACAGGGCAATTTGGGGCTCCCCATTGGGTGAACAGGATCACCTGGTTACTCTGCATCTCTTCTTAAGGGTACAGTACACAGATAACATAATACACTCAATACAGCAAAGTGCATAAACACAGTAAACAATAGAACAGTGGGCCCAACACAGGAGCAGCAGGTCTGCCCAAGGAGATAAGCAGACCACAGGACAGCCTTTGGTGCTGGGACACCACACAATGGTCATCTGATGTAGCCTTGCATTGCTTTTCATGAGACTTTGCTGCACCTGCACACTGCAGAGTTTCTGCGGCGTAATGTACGCCGTGGAAATTCAAGATTCTGGGCTTCGTCAAAAGAAAGCACATGTTCATTGACTTGGTAGAATTCTGTGTGGGCTGCATTGCCATTAATGGGGACAGCAGAGGTCAGTATGGTCCTAGCGCCGATTTGGCGGTGCCCGCTGTACATGGAATATCTCCAAGTGGATATTCCATAGTGTGGGCTCTTAGGTTGTTCCATGACCTCTTCTCAGTGTAATTCATTTACGTAGTCTCATATGTTTCTCCAGATGATTCATGTTATACGTCTCCATACCGCCCCCTCCCTCCCCGCTTCACATGTTTGTGGCTTTATATGGCTTCTGCTTCATCTTAAGTCTTTGTAATATCGTCTTTTCAACCCGGAGAAAACATTATCAGTTGCCATGGAGAGGATACGTGCGATAAACAGAAGCGGCGCATTGAATTATTGTCACTCGACAGCCGGCAAAGCTTTATATGCTTAGAAAGCAAAACATATTGATGTTGTGTTTCCTGTAGTAAATAAATGCGCGGTGGTCGGCGACAAAAGTCAATCAGTTCAGGCTCAATAACCAACTACACAAAATGTGATAGGCCTGTCTGCTCCTATACCAAGAGGGACCGGGGGATAGGAAAAGGTCAGGGGTTACATACAGCAATACCAAAGACGTAAGAAACTTTGACTGCACAGGAAATGTTCTACCACTTGGAGGCAGAATTACAGTGGAGTTTTATTTTATTTTATTTATTTATATAGCGCCTACAGATTCCGCAGCGCTTACAATTATGGGGTAGAAACAAAGACAAGTATCAGAGTTACGTTCTTGTACATAGAAGGCAGTATTATGGTATTTATATATTCTTGTATATAGGAGCAGTATTATAGTAGTTATATTCTTGTATATAGGAGCAGTATTATAGTAGTTATATTCTTGTATATAGGAGCAGTATTATAGTAGTTATATTCTTGTACATAGGAGGCAGTATTATAGTAGTTATATTCTTGTACATAGGGGGCAGTATTATAGTAGTTATTCTTGTATATAGGAGCAGTATTATAGTAGTTATATTCTTGTATATAGGAGCAGTATTATATTAGTTATATTCTTGTATATAGGAGCAGTATTATAGTAGTTATATTCTTGTACATAGGAGGCAGTATTATAGTAGTTATATTCTTGTACATAGGGGGCAGTATTATAGTAGTTATTCTTGTATATAGGAGCAGTATTATAGTAGTTATATTCTTGTATATAGGAGCAGTATTATAGTAGTTATATTCTTGTACATAGGAGCAGTATTATAGTAGTTATATTCTTGTATATAGGAGCAGTATTATAGTAGTTATATTCTTGTATATAGGAGCAGTATTATAGTAGTCATATTCTTGTACATAGGAGGCAGTATTATAGTAGTTATATTCTTGTACATAGGGGGCAGTATTATAGTAGTTATTCTTGTATATAGGAGGCAGTATTATAGTAGTTATATTCTTGTATATAGGAGCAGTATTATAGTAGTTATATTCTTATACATAGGAGCAGTATTATAGTAGTTATATTCTTGTATATAGGAGCAGTATTATAGTAATTATATTCTTGTATATAGGAGCAGTATTATAGTAGTTATATTCTTATACATAGGAGGCAGTATTATAGTAGTTATATTCTTGTATATATAGGAGCAGTATTATAGTAGTTATATTATTGTATATAGAAGCAGTATTATAGTAGTTATATTCTTGTATATAGGAGAATGTTTTATAGTAGTTAAATTATTGTACATATGGGGCAGTATTATAGTAGTTATATTCTTGTATATAGGAGCAGTATTATAGTAGTTATAGTCTTGTACATAGGAGGCAGTATTATAGTAGTTATATTCTTGTATATAAGAGCATTATTATAGTAGATATATTCTTCTACATAAAAGACAATAATATAGTAGTTATAGTCTGATACATAGGGAGCGGTATTATAATAGCTATATTCTTGTATTTAGGTGAAGTATTTTAGTATATTTGTTCTTGTATATAGGAGCAGCATTATAGTAGATATGTTCTTGTGTATAGGGGCAGTATTATAGTAGATATGTTCTTGTACATAGGAGCAGTATTATAGTAGTTATATTCTTGTATATGAGAGCAGTATTATAGTAGTTATATTCTAATACATAGGAGCAGTATTATAGTAGTTATATTCTTGTATATAGGAACAATATTATAGTAGTTATATTCTTGTACATGAGGCAGTATTATAGTAGTTATATTCTTGTATATAGGAGCAGTATTATAGTAGTAATATTCATGTACATAGGAGCAGTATTATAGCAGTTACAAAACGAACTGAAGAGGTCACTGTTACTTTTATAGTGGGATTCCCCAAAATGGCGGCCGGCAGGAAGGACGTCATCGGTGCAGCCCCGACTTCCGGTCCTCCCAGAAACAACTCCTGTGTCTCCAAGTTCCCTTTTGGCTGCGACACAACAACTTGGCAGCCACGCGGGACGTGGCGCAGTGAGGGCCTTTTTCACACGCTTCTCCGGCAGCAGGTCAACTCCTCCCATGCTGACTGGACCAGAGGATCGTAGCATGAATTTGTTTCGCAGTTTACACATTCTTGCTGCACTTGAATTTTTGTCTCCCCCCCCCCCCCTTACTTTTCGCGTGGCCCCCTTGCAAGTTGAACCACACGCACCGCTCTTGTACACAATAATGCGGTCTGCGACACATAAATAAAGTCTGTTACTTTCTGGGGGGAGTACAACTTCACTGGTGGCCACAGCAGTAGGCACACACCCGAATCCTGTTCGTGCAACGCCAAATAGGGTTGTGGTGGCGGATGAGAGGATACTGTCTTGTGGGAGTGTAGTTTGTTTAGGGTGTCATTTTGCAGGATAGTTAAGGGCGCTGTTAACCCTTGTCACTCCTGACACCAGGGTGAGGGTTAAATGCTGTGTTTCTTGATAGGCCTATTGGCACCCTTCCCAAGAGCAAGAGGTGATGCAGAAATAAAGGATTGTTTACAACCACTGTTAACTGAAAACTTGCAGGAACTTTTACTGAGGAATTTCTGTACATGCAGCAATATTAACAGTCCAGATAACAGAGTCTCTTTACATACAGCTTGAGCAGTGATTGACAGTCGGTTGGGATCAGATAAGCTCAATTTAGCATCTGGAGGATTATATAGCAGAGATCCGCTGGATTTAGGGGAGTATTTAGGTCCAGTGATCTTGCGGTGAGTAGCGGGGAATTGCTTAGTCTATCTGCTATGTTAGAGGCCGAGGCTGCAAGGCTTTGGCCTAGTAAATTGCCTTGTAAGCTGCCGAGGTCCTACCTCTTCCAGAGTCAGCAACCCAAGAGAGAGATCAAGATGTCCCCTATATGGGCAGGGGCCGGCTGTTTTGGATTGGTCCGTAATGACTGTCACTCAGTGATGTCACAGTACAGAGATAATACACACAGTGATGTCACAGTACAGGGATAATACACACAGTGATGTCACAGTACAGGGATAATACACACAGTGATGTCACAGTACAGGGACAATACACACAGTGATGTCACAGTACAGGGATAATACACAGTGATGTCACAGTACAGGGATAATATACACAGCGATGTCACAGTACAGGGATAATATACACAGCGATGTCACAGTACAGGGATAATACACACAGTGATGTCACAGTACAGGGATAATACACAGTGATGTCACAGTACAGGGATAATATACACAGTGATGTCACAGTACAGGGATAATATACACAGTGATGTCACAGTACAGGGATAATACACACAGTGATGTCACAGTACAGGGACAATACACACAGTGATGTCACAGTACAGGGATAATACACAGTGATGTCACAGTACAGGGATAATATACACAGTGATGTCACAGTACAGAGATAATATACACAGTGATGTCACAGTACAGGGATAATACACACAGTGATGTCACAGTACAGGGATAATACACACAGTGATGTCACAGTACAGGGATAATACACACAGTGATGTCACAGTACAGGGATAATATACACAGTGATGTCACAGTACAGGGATAATATACACAGTGATGTCACAGTACAGTGATAATACACAGTGATGTCACAGTACAAGGATAATACACACAGTGATGTCACAGTACAGGGATAATACACAATGATGTCACAGGACAGGAATAATATACACAGTGATGTCACAGTACAGGGATAATATATACAGTGATGTCACATTACAGGGATATTATACACAGTGATGTCACATTACAGGAATAATATACAGTGATGTCACAGTACAGGGATAATACACAGTGATGTCACAGTACAGGGATAATATACACAGTGATGTCACAGTACAGGGATAATACACAGTGATGTCACAGTACAAGGATAATACACACAGTGATGTCACAGTACAGGGATAATATACAGTGATGTCACAGTACAGGGATAATACACAGTGATGTCACAGTACAGGGATAATATACACAGTGATGTCACAGTACAGGGATAATATACACAGTGATGTCACAGTACAGGGATAATACACACAGTGATGTCACAGTACAGGGATAATACATACAGTGATGTCACAGTACAGGGATAATACACACAGTGATGTCACAGTACAGAGATAATATACACAGTGATGTCACAGTACAGGGATAACACACACACAGTGATGTCACAGTACAGGGATAATATACACAGTGATGTCACAGTACAGTGATAATACACAGTGATGTCACAGTACAGGGATAATACACAATGATGTCACAGGACAGGAATAATATACACAGTGATGTCACAGTACAGGGATAATACACATCCCGACTCGCTTACCAGACCCGTTCCCCATCTGTGCTGTCCCTAAGGAGCGGGGCCGCGCGCGCCGGGTCTTTGCGATGTAAAGGGCCGGTGCGCCACTGATTGGCGCATGAGGTTTTAATCAGTACCTTCACCTGTGCACTCCCTACTTATACCTCACTTCCCCTGCACTCCCTTGCCGGATCTTGTTGCCATTGTGCCAGTGAAAGCGTTTCCTTGTGTGTTCCTAGCCTGTGTTCCAGACCTCCTGCAGTTGCCCCTGACTACGATCCTTGCTGCCTGCCCTGTCCTTCTGCTATGTACGACCTTGCTCTTGTCTACTCCCTTGTACCGCGCTTATCTCAGCAGTCAGAGAGGTTGAGCCGTTGCCGGTGGATACGACCTGGTTGCTACCGCCGCTGCAAGACCATCCTGCTTTGCGGCGGGCTCTGGTGAATACCAGTAGCAACTTAGAACCGGTCCACCAACACGGTCCACGCCAATCCCTCTCTGGCACAGAGGATCCACCTCCAGCCAGCCGAATCGTGACAATGTCACAATACAGGGATAATACACAGTGATGTCACAGTACAGTGATAATATACACAGTGATGTCACAGTACAGGATAATAAACACAGTGATGTCACAGTACAGGGATAATATACACAGTGATGTCACAGGATAGGAATAATTTACACAGTGATGTCACAGTACAGGGATAATACACACAATGATGTCACAGTACAGGGATAATACACAGTGATGTCACAGTACAGGGATAATACACACAGTGATGTCACAGTACAGGGATAATATACACAGTGATGTCACAGGATAGGAATAATTTACACAGTGATGTCACAGTACAGGGATAATACACACAGTGATGTCACAGTACAGGGATAATATACACAGTGATGTCACAGTACAGGGATAATACACACAGTGATGTCACAGTACAGGGATAATACACACAGTGATGTCACAGTACAGGGATAATACACACAGTGATGTCACAGTACAGGGATAATACACACAGTGATGTCACAGTACAGGGATAATACACAGTGATCTCACAGTACAAGGATAATGTACACAGTGATGTCACAGTACAGGGATAATACACAGTGATGGCACAGTACAGGAATAATACACAGTGATGGCACAGTACAGGGATAATACACAGTGATGGCACAGTACAGGAATAATACACAGTGATGGCACAGTACAGGGATAATACACAGTGATGGCACAGTACAGGAATAATACACAGTGATGGCACAGTACAGGGATAATACACAGTGATCTCACAGTACAGGGATAATATACACAGTGATGTCACAGTACAGGCGGAATAAACACTGTTACACTATTTTGCCTCTATCAGTGTCAGTCTTTACTGCAGTTCTTTCATTGTATTCACAAATCAGAAACAGGAAAATGTTAGACCTGCCTTCTTATTAACATATGGTCCTTTAATCCAGTATTTCCTAACCAGTGTGACTCCAGCTGGTGTAAAACTGCAACTCCCAGCATGCCCGGACAGCCGAAGGCTGTCCGGGCATGCTGGGAGTTGCAATTTTGCAACAGCTGGAGGCACACTGGTTAGGAAATACTGCTTTTATTGACTGGCGTTTCTGGAATGCACAAAGATTTTCAGGAAAAATGTAATCTTGCCACTTTCCAGTGTTCATCCCCCTGCATTAGAATAACATGAAGGTCACACCACGAAGAGTTTACATAGGCGGAGTGTGAAGACCATCTATTAATACACCCTCGGAGCAGACGCTGCTCCCGTGGACGTGATTGGATTTTTTTTCGCGGAATGTGTCATTTTAATAACATCAGCAAGGTGCGGCGTGATGACTGCGTCTTTACTAAGTGTGGTGAGAAAACGAAAACTGGGACACAAGCCACTTATTAGCATCGGCGGGACTGAGACCTGCTGGATGATCAGGAAAACATATATATATATATATATATATATATATATATATACTACTTGTGTGCTGCATCCCCAAGGAAGACAGGCCTGACAAATGCCGCACCTCGTAGGAAGCTAAAAAAGATTTTGTTTCCAATTACCTGAAACAGGCTTCTTATTCCAGAGAGATGTGATCGTCCACAAGTAAAAATAGGCATGTCACTCCGACAGTCGCCAACCAGAGCGCCGCCGCCGAGCTCGGAAAAAATCTTATCTTCTATAAAAAAAACTAACATCTAAAACTTTACTGTAAGGAACAGGGTTGTCTATTAAAGGGGTACTCCGGTGAAAAACTTTTTTCTTTTAAATCAACTGGTGGCAGAAAGTTAAACATATTTGTAAATTATTTCTATTAAAAAATCTTAATCCTTCCAGTACTTATTAGCTGCTGAATGCTACAGAGGAAATTCCTTTCTTTTTGGAACACTGATGACATCACGAGCACAGTGCTCTCTGCTGACATCTCTGTCCATTTTAGCAACCGTGCAGAGCAGATGTATGCTAAGGGCACCATGGTGGCTCAGTGGTTAGCACTGCTGCCTTGCAGTGCTGGGGACTTGGGTTCAAATACCACTAAGGACAACAATAATTAAAGCGTTATTATTATTATTATAATAACGTCAGCAGAGAGAACTGTGCTTGTGATGTCATCAGAGAGCATTCCAAAAAGAAAATAATTTCCTCTGTAGTATTCAGCAGCTAATAAGTACAGGAAGGATTAAGATGTTTTAATAGAAGTAATTTACAAATATGTTTAACTTTCTGCCACCGGTACTCACCGGAGTACCCCTTTAAGAAGATATTCTGGTTTCAGCAAATACAGCTTGTCCATTATGTTATTTTTTTTTTCTATTCAAGGTCTCTGCTTGTTGTCAGTGAATGGGAATTTGGTCATGTGATCACGCAGGTATGCGGTTGTTGCAGTTATCAGGGCAATTGAGTTGTGGTTTTTCCCAGTTGCTGCGCAAAACTTAGTATGTTGCGCATGTTACTTCAGAAATTTGCGCAAATGGCAGTTAGCCCCAGGTACACAGCTTAGGCTCTCTTCTGCAGATAGAAATGGCTAAGCTCCACCCCAGTTCCTGTGTTTTGTCTTGCCGTGTCTGTTGCTAGAGACAAATTTTCCCTAACAACAAGTAATGGACAGCATTGAAGAGGGGCACCTAGGGGCCAAGACCTAAGGGCTGTTTTTCTGGGGTAAGGTATTGAAAGAGCTTTATCCGTCATTCAGTCGTCATTACAAATCATACAATAATCATTACAATCGCACAAAGCATGACAGTACAATAAACAGAACAGGTTCCCTAAGCCATACACCGTACCACATGCTACACTAACACTCCGCTCCATCACTCGATATTGGAAAAACAAATTCTAAAAACAACAACATATTACAGTCTGTGATCGGGGAGGGGCGTGGGAACAATAGGGGTGGGGGCAGATCATAGGGACAAACTACTGGGTCGACGTATGGGGAGGTAGGGGAAGCAGTGGGGCGTTAATCCTCTTCTTCATTGACGTCCGGACAGTCCAAGATGGAATTGTCTCTATGCCGGCTGTGGACCAGCCTGCAGCAGTCCTGGACAGACATGGTACTCCCTGTTGTAGATGAGGCGATTCCTGGCCAGCCATATAGCATCCTTAAAACAGTTCATAAGGCGCCAGGTCTCCCGGATGGCCTCCACGTCGTGAACCCCAGCAAAAAGTCCATAAAGCACCGAATGGTACGATAGGTAGTTCCTGGGTACCGAGTCTCTAAGTTCAGGTTCCCGGGCGTTCAATAAGGAATAATTTTTTGGTTAATAAAGGTATTTTCAAATATATGAGAAATCACATCAAGAGGAGGGGGGTTGTTTGAAACAACACTGACCATTTGAGTTACTTGCTAGTGTTGAGTGTGAATATTCACAATTCAAATATTTATAGTGAATTTTGCATATTTGAAAATATGGTGAATATAGCACTATATATATATATATATATATATATATATATATATATATACGCAATTACTAATATTTGTAATTTATTATTTTTCCCACAGAACACATCACAGTGATCTCATCCCTCCCTGCTTCCAGCTTGTGGTCTAAAGAAGGCTCCTATACTATTTATGGTATTAGACTGGAGAGCAAATTTTCGAAAATATGAGAATATTCCCGAATTTAAAGGGGTAGTCCAGTGGTGTAAAACTTATCCTCTATCCTAAGAATAGGGGATAAGTTTGAGATTGCGGGGGGTCCGACCGCTGGGGCCCCCGCAATCTCTCTGTACAGGGCCCAGCTTGCTGGCCAGATAGCGCGTGTTGACCACCGCACGAAGTGGCAGCCGACACACCCCCCTCAATACAACTCTAAGGCAGAGCCGGAGATTGCCGAAAACAGTGCTCCGGCTTTGCCATAGAGTTGTATTGAGGGGGAGTGTGAGCCTCAGCTTTGTGCAGTGGTCAACATGCCCCCTTCCCACGGGCTGTCGGGGCCCCGTACAGGAGATTGCAGGGGGCCCCAGCGGTCGGGACCCCCCTTGAGCTGAAACTTATCCCCCATCCTTAGGATAGGGGATAAGTTTTTCCCCACTGGATATCTCCCTTAATAAAAAAAAAAGTGATCAAAAGGTCGCATCAAAACAAAAATTGTACTGTTAAATACTGCAGATCAGGCGCAAGAAGTGAGTCCTCATACAGGCCTGTATAAGGAGAAATAGAAAAGTTATAGGGGTCGAAATAGGACAAAACCAATTTTTGGGTTAAGGGGCAGTTCCGCCAAACATGAAAGTACATACCCCGCCATAGTCCTCACTTCTTTTCTCTATCCGGAGCAGATCACCATGGTGGCTTCTCTTGTAGAGATTGCTTTGTAGACCTCCTTGGCCTCTCACCTCTTTAACTATCCCCATCCCCAAAAGCAGCAAAAATAAATTAAAATCCCAGACGATAGGAGTAATAGAAGAGCATATGGACAGAGATTGTCTTTAGGAGACAGAAAATCCCTCTTTCCATCCTACAGATGTATAACATGCAGGTACAGCACATTTTATCCAACATGGGCATCATAAGGCCTTGACTTTTGGGCTGTGCACATCAGTCGGGGTCCGTGCATTATTCCTAAATATGTCTTTATTCACATCCTCTGTCACTTACATCTCGCTGTGCCAAACATCGTCAGTGTCACCACGTTTCCTCAATTATTTTCTACAATTTGATGGATTTGTTCCCAGGCTAGTGGGCTGGGAAATTGTGACGTTTCTGACATTTTTCTCCTTGTTATACGTCAACAAAAAATGGAAAATGAGACAGCGGTTTAATAGAAAAGATGGGATTTAAAAGATAGGAATCTCACTCGGCCAGATCCAGAGAAGCGGTGACAGCGGAGGCTTTAATCTCTACAGACTTCACCCGGGTCCAATCTAGAATGTGAGCGTTTCCTTCCCTGGGGGTGTTTTCCTTATCCACCAACAGAGGGGCTGAGTGGAGAGATAAGAGACCCCTCCTGTTCTTTACACTGATCCAAAACCATGTGTAAGGGGGGGGTTCACACCACGTTTTTGCAATACAGTTTTTTTTATCAGTTTTTTGATAAGAAAAACGTCTTCCTCTAAACCTGACTAAACTGTATCAAAACGTGTGTACAAAGTTTTATCTGTATACGGTTTGAAAAAAATGATGTCCGGTTGCATCCGTTTTTTAAGAAAAAAAAGTATATGTTTTTAACTTTTCACTCCATTATGAATAAAGTTTCACTTGTTTGATTGAAATTCCAAGAAAAAAAATTGTGCAAAGTCAAAAACCGTATGGTGCAAACCGGATGGAACCGTACGCACATACAGTTCTGTACGGTTCCCATTGACTCCCACGTTTTAAAAAAAAAAGTATACGGTTTAATATGGTTTTTCACCCGGACCAAAAACCGTGGTAGGCCACGGTTTTCTGTCCAGAAAAAAAAAGTAAAAAACCGTGTGGTTTGAAAAACGGAGACAACCGTATACAATATGGTGCATACGGTTTTGAATGGAAAGTCTATGGCCACGGTTTGTGTACAGTTGCATACGTTTTTTTTTTTTTTTTTAAACGTATCCAAAAACTGATTAGAAAAATCGTGGTGTGAACCCACCCTAAGAGACTTTATATCAGCCTCCCAGGAAAAGGAGTCTTATTGGGCGCAGTCTGTACTGCAGCGCAGCCGCACCTGATCCATCGCTCAACTACTTTCCTGAAAATAAACTTAAATTTACATCCATTTTTGCCATTCATTCCTACAATTGGACAATGGACATAAACTTACATCCAGAGATGGCCAGGGCACAGGAGGGCACTATAACAGGACTGACATTCTGCTACAAAGGCCGGGATCTGAGATAACTCTGATCAGCCAACAGATATCTAATTAAGTCTTAAAAGGGTACTCCGGTGGAAAACCTTTTTATTTTTTTTATTTTTTTTTTTTATGAACTGGTGCCAGAAAGTTAAACAGATTTGTAAATTACTTCTATTAAAAAATCTTTGCTCTTCCTGTACTTTTTTGCAGCTGTATGTTACAGAGGAAATTCTGTTCTTTTTGAATTTCTTTTTTGTCTTGTCCACAGTGCTCTCTGCTGACACCTCTGTCCGTATCAGGAACTGTCCGGAGCAGGAGAAAAACCCCATAGCAAACCTATGCTGCTCTGGACAGTTCCTGACACAGACAGAGGTGTCAACAGAGAGCACTGTGGACAAGACAAAAAAGAAATTCAAAAAGAACAGAATTTCCTCTGTAGCATACAGCTGCTAGAAAGTACTTGAAGGGTAAAGATTTTTTTAATAGAAGTCATTTACAAATCTGTTTAACTTTATGGCACAAGTTGACTTATAAAGACCTAAAAGAAAGGTTTTTTTTCTTCTCCGGAGTACCCCTTTAAAGTGCATCTGTCATGCAGTTTGCAGTAAAAGGGTGCAGTGCATACCTTTTGCATAGTGCATAATTTTCTTTATTTCTTAGAAAAAAAAGTTTAGCGTGCAAGTGTCAAAGAGGCGTGGCCTGGGATCTGATGTGCCCTAGGGCCTCAATACCCCTGTGCTATAATCGCCCAGCTGGGTCGCTTGTTAAAAGATCATCAGGACTCCACTTACAACTACAAGCCATTTTCAAAATGTAGACTTCACTTTACTCACTCAACAGTGACTTCCGAAACACAAAACCAAAAGAGGTGCATCCAGGGAAGTCTTCCTGACCAGACAGTGGGCTGACAAAGGAATCAGTGTAATTTAGAGAGGCACTTGTTCAGTATTCTCCTCTCTTGTGAAGATAAAGTTCTCCCTAGTTCTCAGATACAGAAATTTTATAGAAAAATATCCTTACAGCGTGGACAGGACGATAAGCAGGAAAAATGACATGATTGTAGCTCTAGATATAAGACATAAGGCCTGACTGTAAGTATGTCTAGTTATAGGGGGGGGGGGGCTAGGAAATATACACTTTAATGGCTGACTAGAACTCTTAGGAACTGCGGGGCTAGGAGATGTTGCTTTGGCCAAGGCCAGACATTGGCCGGCATTTATCATTGTAGGTGTAAGTGAAGCATTTATCATTGTAGGTGTAAGTGAAGCATTTTTTACACCTTTTTTGTGTGCTGGTAATGTGTAGGAGCGCCAAATTTATTAAATGTTCACAGAGCATTTGATACATTTTGTGCAGGTCACATTTTCTGAAATTTCTCTCTTCACCAAAAAGCTAAGTCTGGGCTGGTGTAGTTTTAGAGAAGGACGGGGAAGCTTCAGCTCCACTTGGAAGTGAAAAAATTCCTTTATTGACTATCCATAAATTAAGAAAAAGGTAAAAAAGTGCAAAACAAAATCAAACGTGCATGGTGAGTTAAAATCTCACGTCCACCTGGTGGGACCCCCTCTATCTCAGCTGCGGCACCCCGGACAACCGGTGCACGGTGCAAACTTCTCTCCATGCTGGATGACTGGCAATGCGTGACGTTGCAGCCACACCCCCTCAATGCAAGTCTATGGGAGGGGGCGTGGCGGCCATCATTTCCCCTCCCATAGACTGGCATTGAGGGGGCATGGCCGTGATGTCACGAGCCTCCACCCCGCATCACCAGTCACCGGCATGGAGGGAAGTTCGCACCGTGCACAAGATGTCTGGGGTGCCGCAGCCTAGATCAAGGGGGTCCCCAGCGGCGGGACCCCTGCGATCAGACATCTTATCCCCTATTCTTTAGATAGGAGATAAGATGTCTAGGGGTGGAGTATCCCTTTAAGCATTTGTACACGTGTTTTTTCTATGCTGATTTTTTTCTAACATGGATTTAAAATGCGTGTCCATAATTGACATGCCAATTCTTCATGCAGAATCCATGCAGATGCCTCTCATTAAGCAATATGAGACTGATCTACACCAAATCTGTGGCAAACCCCCTTCCAAAATCGGATTTTTTTCTTGATATTTCACATGAAAATCCAACTCCAAATACTCCAGAGAATTGATATGGTAGCAGGTTATATCCTGATGTACCAAATGCTGACCGGCCATAAATCAGCTTTAAAGTAGTATAATTTGTTCAGCAAGGGCTTTTAATTGCCATTTAATGGGAGAATCTCGAGGATCTTCAAAATATAAACTATTTATTACTCCAAATCTTCGTTTTGTCCACTTGTAGCTAAGATATGGGGGGGGGGGAACAACAATTTGTCTAGTGACAAAGGATTGCATGAACAAGATGCTCATATATGAGAAACCGAATGCCATAGAGAAGATGCTACTTCAAGATCTGATATATATATATAGTCATCCTGGATAAATCACTTAAGGGCCCCGACTATGACCTGTTATCTGTCTCTTTCAGTGGTCTGGCTGAGATCACAGATTGGAGCTGAAGTTCCTTGTAACAATCGACAGCACTTATTCTGTGAAAAATGTTCTTTTCGCAAGTTATAAATGTTTCAGTGACATAAAGAATTCCTGCTCTGACAGTCCTTTTCTGCAAAATGATGATGCAGATGGGTCTAAGACCTTTACACCACTAAATAAGCAATGCTGCTGTGGAGATGAAGGATGGGCGGCCATTGGCCCTCTTGGAGTCTTGAGCCTATAGGAATCTCTGCAGGTCAATCACTAGGTCCCCCCCTGTGGTTCTGGGATTTTTGTTCACCGTTCTTGGGATCATTTTGACCCCAGATCGAGGGAGATTATCAGTGGTCTTATATGTCTTCCATTTTCTAATAATTGCTCCCATGGTTTATTTCTTCACACCAAGCTGCTTGCCTATTGCAGATTCAGTCTTCCCAGCCTGGTGCAGGTCTACAATTTTGTTTCTGGTGTCCTTCGACAGCTCTTTGGTCTTGGCCATAGTGGAGTTTGGAGTGTGACTGTTTGAGGTTGTGGACAGGTGTATTTTATACTGATAACAAGTTCAAACAGGAGCCATTAATACAGGTAACGAGTGGAGGACAGAGGAGACTCTTAAAGAGCCAGAAATCTTGCTTGTTTGTAGGTGACCAAATACTTATTTTCCTCCATAATTTGCAAATAAATTCTTAAAAAATCAGACAATGTGATTTTATGGATTTTTTTTCTCATTCTGTCTCTCATAGTTGAGGTATATCTATGATGGAAATTACAGGATTCTCTCATCTTTTAAAGTGGGAGAACTTGCACAATTGGTGGCTGACTAAATACTTTTTTGCCCCTCTGTATATTCTGAAAAAATGTATGAATGAAATAATGAACATTGTAGCCTGATAAGAATACAGATTGTAACCTACAACTTTGTGCAACACATGAAAACCTGGAGCAGATTGCAAACTGCACACTATATATTTTGAAAATGAATGAATAAAAGAATGAAGTCTACTACAGCCTGAAAGTTAGTGCATCATATGAGAAAAGTCTAGAACTAGGAGAAGGTTGTAAAGTATAAATCTGAAACTAAATAACTGAATGAAATATAGATGGCCACATGAAACTAAGTGCAACTTTGTAACTCAAGATAACCACTAAATATTTTTTCCATGTCAGATTGAAACCTCTGGGCGCTGATGCAACACATCTACTTGGGTCGACTGTCTAAAAGTGACCACTGTGTGTTCTGCCATATATCGGTCAGACTATTCAGGAACAATAGGATTTGACTATAGATCATTCATCTAATAGTGTGATAACCACATAAGCTGTACAAGGCATAATCCTTCTACATATATGGTAGTTCTGCTGTCCTCTAATGCAGTGTTTCCCAACCAGGAGGCCTCCAGCTGTTTCAAAACTACAACTCCCAGCATGCCAGGACAGCCAAAGGCTGTCTCGGCATGCAGGGAGTTGTACTTCTGAAACAGCTGGAGGCACCCTGGTTGGGAAACACTGCTCTAATGTAACATAAGGGACCTGTGGGCCCCAGTATAGCTGTCCTCTATGTAGTCTGTTGGCCCATAGGAATACTGTAGGAGTTAAAGGGGTACTCCACATTTGTTTTTTTTATTAACTGGTGCCAGAAAGTTAAAACAGATTTGTAAATGACTTCTATTAAAAAAATCTTAATCCTTCCAGAACTTATCAGCTGCTGTATGTTCCAGAGGAAGTTCTTTCCTTTTTGAATTTCTTTTCTGTCTGACCACAGTGCTCTCTGCTGACACCTCTGTCCGTGTCAGGAACTGTCCAGAGCAGGAGCAAATCCCCATAACAAACCCATCCTGCTCTGGACAGTTCCTGACATGTACAGAGGTGTCAGCAGAGCACACAGTGGTCAGATAGAAAGGAAATTCAAAAAGAAAAGAACTTCCTGTGGAGTATACAGCAACTGATAAATACTGGAAGGATTAAGATATTTTTTTTATATAGAAGTAATTTACAAATCTTCCCGACACCAGTTGATTTAATAAAAATAAATAAATAAAATGTTTTCCACCGGAGTACCACTTTAAGTTGTCACTATCTATGTATTCTCTATAGTAACACCTCAAGTCAGGCTTCCCTCCCCCTATACACCTAGGTCCTTAGGCTCCTGCCTGGTGGCGGGGTGTGAAGGTGATGGTGTATGGGGCAGATGTTATAGCCCAGGGGCAGATGTTATAAACCCGTAAATGTTCGTGACGCCAGGGCGTGGTTTTTCCGGTAACCACGCGAACGGTAGCACCGCTATCCCAAGATTTGGCAGGGTAATAATAGTCCAAGACCAGGTTAGGGTTAACGGTAGCTTTACTGAGGTAAACAGATGGAAATAGTCTTTACAGCTAGGCCAGGATCCCAGAGAAGAAGCCAGTAACACAGAAGGACCTCGCAGCTTGCTGGGACTTGTAGTGACGTGGAAAGACTTTAGGACAGCCACGCTGACTATAATAGACTTGACTATAGACTTGACTTGACTGTAGGTAGTTACAGCAGACAATTATGACTTGACCTACTGACATATGGCTGTAGGTTAGGCTTGAGGCCTCCAGATGTGCTGGACACTTGCTCTGAAACGTCTGGTCTTTACTGTATCTCAGGATCTAAGAGAGAGATTGTAATGGCTGCCCCTTTTATAAAGGGAGGCTGAGCCAGAAGCCCATAGGTCAAGCTGCAGGTCACCTGGTTAGCTGGTGCTCTCTGGGTAACAAACACATCATGTGAACACATTATCATGTGACTAACTCAAAGGTCCTTAAAAGTCTTTAATACATAACCCACATAACACTATACATTATATATATTACTATGGGGAAGACACTGCAGGAGGGCCCCTAGGACACAGAGGGACTCCTCAACCTGACAGGGTTTAAGTACCGTACTGGGACATCACATAAAGCTCTGTTCTAAATCCAGATAAAGTCACTTAGCGGCATATTTCCAGATATACTGCTTCGCTCTGAGACACAGAAAATCCAGTGGTTTGGGTAGTGGGTGTAATATCCATTTCATTGCCTGAAGGTTTACTATGTATAAGAGAAGTAGGTCACTTCTGCTGGTTATTGTGCGGAGAGAAGCAACAGCTCTGGCTTATTATAGAGGGCCACCATGACCTACTGAAAAAGCCTGGAGATCCGCGTCAATTTATGAGTTGCTGGTTTTCTGCCGACATTTTTTATCACAGCAGCACAGAGTATTTCAGGACAGGAGTGACCTGTTTAGTCATGTGTGATGAAGTTAGTGCAGTGTTTCCCAACCAGGGTGCTTCCAGCTATTGTAAAACTACAACTCCCAGCATGCCCGGACAGCCAAAGGCTGTCCGGGCATGCTGGGAGTTGTAGTTTTACAACTAGAAATGAGCGAACTTACAGTAAATTCGATTCGTCACAAACTTCTCGGCTCGGCAGTTGATGACTTTTCCTGTGTAAATTAGTTCAGCTTTCAGGTGTTCCGGTGGGCTGGAAAAGGTGGATACAGTCCTAGGAAAGAGTCTCCTAGGACTGTATCCACCTTTTCCAGCCCACGGGAGCACCGGAAAGCTGAACTAATTTATGCAAGAAAAGTCATCAACTGCCGAGCCGAGAAGTTCGTGACGAATCAAATTTACTGTAAGTTCGCTCATCTCTATTTAGAACAGCTGGAGGCACCCTGGTTGGGAAACGCTGTGTTAGTGAGTGCAAGGTGTAGGTGTATGACGGGCCGTGTCATGCTGTAAGGAGGGGGATGGAGACAAATCGGAGGTCCAGAGTCTGAAAGCAGCACAGAATATATAAGGGAGGAGGTATGTGCCGATCTTGTGGGAGGGAGCGACTTGTTTACTAGTGATGATGTTAGAAAGAAAGTTCTGGATACGTTTCTCTGGTGGACCCTGGTTAAAATATTCGAAAGGACAGTGTTATTATTCCGTAAATAATGCCGCCACATAGTGTCCACATAAGAGTGCCGTAACATACCTAAATGCTTAAAAACTGCGTAAAATGGGCAAAAAACGTGCCAAACTGTTGAGTCACTACCTAGGAATAGTCCTATGCTTACCAACATTTAAATCTCCCAAATCAGGACCTTTAGGCCCCTCCATAGGATCACTCAGAACCCCCCCCCCCACACACACACACACACACACTATTGGGACTACCCCAATCATCTACTTTTGCACCACCCCATTTGCCGTATGGTCGCACCAAAATCAGGACTGATGGAAAGTACATTGTCTTAAAATTTACCAAACGGGCACCTAATATGAATATAGAGTTGTGTCATATTTTGCTGTTGTATATACAGTTTGCTGTATATACCTCTGGCAGTTGTATATACAAATGTAAAGAGAATCAAGTACAAAACAATGTTTTCAAATCAACTGGTGCCTGAAAGTTAAACAGATTTTTAAATTACTTCTATTAAAAAAAAATCTTAATCCTTCCAGTACTTATTAGCTGCTGTGTAAAACAGAGAAATTTGGGAATTTATTTTCTGTCTGATCACAGTGCTCTCTGCTGACATCCCTGTCTGTGTCAGGAACTGTCCAGAGTAGAATCATATCCCCATAGAAAACCTCTCCTGCTCTGGTCAGTTCCTGATACAGACAGAGGTGTCAGTAAAGAACACTGTTGTTAGACAGAAAAGAACTTCACAAATTTCTCTGTAGTATATCTGTAGCACACAGCAGCTGATAAGTACTAGAAGGGTTAAGATTTTTAAGTAAAAGTGATTTACAAATCTGTTTAACTTTCTTGCACCAGTTGATTTGAAAAACTTTTTTCCCCACCGGAGTTCCCATTTAACCTGTTGGGGATGGAGGGCGTACCTGTACGCCCTTCACCCACTCCTTTTCTATTAGAAAAAACGAATGTGCAAAAACGGAAGAACCCTCCGTCCCCAAGGTGTTAATGCTGTACACCTGACCTCTATATAAGGTTAACTTATTAAAAATGAATACTGTATGTTTGGTTGATCATGGGCTGAGGCCGGGGCCCCTGAGGAGCCGACTGTAAGTTCTAATGCAGGACGTGAGTAGTTTTCTATACCGTAGATGGACTGAAAGGAATAATGTATGAGTAGCTGATACATAATATATATACAGGGCGATGTGTTTATGCCTCTTTAGGGCGCACTATTGTGTACACACGGCTTGTGTTGGAACGGATCCCTGCAGATTAATATTTCATAGACAGGTTATGGGAGAGGTCACCTGTATGTGCGGCGCTCACCTATTAGGCTGTGTTTATATTCGCCTTTTGTCTATAGGCGGTGAGGCATTGCCGCTGTTTTCATTGCCTGTCGGCTTTCACTCAGCAAGTGTGACGGCAGGATATAAAAGAAATGTATACACAGGTGCAAGGTTCCCTATCTGGAGAGGCGTTACAGTGTTATATCAGTAGGTTACATTATGCCTTGTGTAGTTACATAGTTAGTATGGTTGAAAAAAGACATACGTCCATACAAGTCCAACCAGGGAATTGAAGTGAATGGTGTAAGGGGATAAGGGGAAGGGATGTAGTTTTATAATTCTGCATAAGCATTAATGTTATTTTGTTCCAGGAATGTATCTAACCCTGTTTTAAAGCTGTTAATTGTTCCTGCTGTGACCAGTTCCTGAGGTAGACCGTTCCATAAATTCACAGTCCTCACGGTAAAGAAGGCGTGTCGCCCCTTTAGACTAAACCTTTTCTTCTCCAGACGGAGGGAGTGCCCCCTAGTACATGTTTATTGTCAGACAAATAAATATCAAAACAAAAAACAACACATACGTTTACGGATCAAAAAATATCCATTTTATTGGTACAAATTAGCATTAAAAAAAACTAAACAATGTTTAAAGGGGTACTCCTGTGAAAAATGTTTTTTTAAATCAACTGTCTGCTGACATCACGAGCACAGTGCTCTCTGCTGACATCTCTGTCCATTTATTGAACTGTCCAGAACAGCATATGTTTGCTATGGGGATTTCCTTTTACCCTGGACAGTTCCTAAAATGGACAGAGATGTCAGCAGAGAGCTCTGTGTTTCAAACAGAAAAGAATTTCCACTGTAGTATGTAGTATAGTGAGGTTTCCTTAGTGTGAATGGTCCTACCGCCAACCGTCCCAGAAACGGCAGGGAAAATAACGGAATGTCTAAAACAGACTTTATGAATAAACTGAAGAACTTTACATGAAGATTTTATGCAACAGTCTCTATACATAACAGTCTCTTAAGAGGCAACCGAAATGCAGGTTCCTCACATGTTTTGCTGGGACTTTGAAGAGCTTTGATGCAGGCCACTGTGCTACTAATTAGAATATTCTAGCTGGTAGTAGTCACACAGGATTTGGTAGATTGAGCTTGGTAACTCACGGTTTAGTGGCTGTAGGTTCTTAGGCTTTGGCCTAGATGAATTGAGATTTGTGCTGAGATATTTGTGCTTGCTTGATAGTCCGGCAGGAAGAGCTGGAACTAAGAGAGTGAATTTAGTGGCTACGGGGGCTGGACTAAGCTCATTAGTCAGCAAACCTGTAAGTCCTGAACCCAGTGAACTCTGGGTACATCACATGACCCTGGAAGGTCCTTGAGCAATAGTAAAACCATAATTATAATCACATGACCTGCTAAGGTCCTATACAGTTATATTATCTATGTATATACATTAAACAATACACAATTTATATGAAGGGAACAGGGGTAAGCCCTGCAGGAGAACCCCATGGGAATGAAGGGACTCTGGCTGAGGGGACTTTAGACAGGGACAGTACCAGGTCCTGTACCAGGATACCACAATTGTATTGGTGTCTTCAGTAGACACTATGTGGCACTATATGGGGGATTAAGCATTGTATTGGTGTCCTCAGTAGACACTATGTGGCACTATATGGGGGATTAAGCATTGTATTGGTGTCCTCAGTAGACACTATGTGGCACTATATGGGGGATTAAGCATTGTATTGGCATCCTCATTAGACACTATGTGGCACTATATGGGGGATTAAGCATTGTATTGGTGTCCTCAGTAGACACTATGTGGCACTATATGGGGGATTAAGCATTGTATTGGTGTCCTCAGTAGACACTATGTGGCACTATATGGGGGATTAAGCATTATATTGATGTATTCGGTAGAAAGTATACAGAAGTTTGAGCATTGTTGGGGTAATTATACATTGTATTCGTGTCCTTAGTAGGCACTGTGTGGTGGTATTAATTGAGCACTATATGGGGGATTAAGCATTGTATTGGCATCCTCAATAGGCACTGTGCGGTGGTATTAAATGAGCACTGTATGGAGGATTATGCATTGTATTGGTGTCCTCAGCAGGCACTGTACAGTAGTATAAATTGAGCACTGAACGGAGGATCATGCATTGTATTGGTGTCTTCAATAGACACTGTGCAGTGGTATTAATTGAGCACTGTATGGAGGATTATGCATTGTATTGGTGTCCTCAGCAGGCACTATGCAGAAGTATTAATTGAGCACTGTATGGAGTATTAAGCATTGTATTGATGTCCTTGGTAGACAGTATGCAGAAGTATTAATTAAGCACTGTTTGGGTGATTATACATTGTATTGGTGTCCTTAGTAGGCACTGTGCAGTGGTATAAATTGAGCACTAGATGGAGGATTATGCATTGTATTAGTTTCCTCAGGGAACCCTTGGAAAACAGAGTGGGCACTCTGTGGCAATAATAATTTTGGCTTGTTTTGTGCTACTTTTTCTGTTATATTTATTGTAAGACAGCATTGATGGTATTTGGTGCAGATTCATTTAAAGGGGTACTCCGGTAGAAAACATTTTTTTTATTTTTTTTATCAACTGGTCCTAGAAAGAAACAGATGTGTAAATTATTTCTATTCAAAAATCTTACTCCTTCCAGTACTTATCAGCTGCTGTATACTACAGAGGAAGTTGTGTAGTTATATCCAGTCTCACCACAGTGCTCTCTGCTGACACCTCTGTCCTATGTCAGGAACTGTCCCGAGCAGGAGAGTTTTGCTATGGGGATTTGCTCCTACTCTGGACAGTTCCTGACATGGACAGAGGTGTCAGCAGAGAGCACTGTGGTCAGACTGTAAAGAACTACACAACTACACAACTTCCTCTGAAGCATACAACAGCTGATAAGTACTGGAAGGGTTCAGATTTTTAAATAGAAGTCATTTACAAATCTGTTTAACTTTCTGGCTTTCCAGTTCATTTAAAAAATAAAATAAACTATTTTTTTTTCCACCGGAGTTCCCCTTTAATTAAAGGGCGGTGTTTCCAACCAGGGTGTTTCCAGTTGTTGCAAAACTACAACTCCCAGCATACCCGGACAGCCTTCGGCTGTCCGGGTATGCTGGGAGTTTTAGTTTTGCAACAACTGGAAACACCATGGTTGGAAACACCGCCTTTTAATTAAAGGGGAACTCCGGTGGTTTTGCAACAGCTAGAGGGACTCTTGTTGGCAAACACTTGATAAAGACTGAAAATATGTTAGACTGAGTGCCTAGTGACAAAGTAAGCCACATGACAAACCAAGCTCTACTACACCAATATCTCTAGATCTCCAATTCCAAGCCGGATCCTCATCCTAGGGACAACAATAATTTCAGCCGAGTCATTTTACGCAAACCCTCCGAGTCCTGCAACAATAAAAAGCCTGTATAATCCGGTTTATTGTGTAGCCGCCTCCTTATGGCACGGCGCATCTTTTATGCAGACTCTTCTGTACATATTTAATGTGTCCCTCATCAATATTCATGCACGAAAAGTTGATAAGAGGTGGCGACGCAGAGCTTTATGCTAGAAAGAATCGTAAGATAAACTCAGCACATTTCTTCTGTCCTGCCTCCAGCGCGGTGACTGCATACATACATATTAGAATGGGTATTACAAGGCTGCGCCAAATGTTAAAGGGGTATTCCAGGAAAAAAAAACGTTTTTTTTTCCATATATATATATATATATATATATATATATATATATATACATATATATATATATATATATATAGATCAACTGGCTCCAGAAAGTTAAACACATTTGTAAATTACTTCTATAAAAAAAAAAAAAATCTTAATCTTTCCAATAATTATCAGCTGCTAAAGTTGAGTTGTTCTTTTCTGTCTGGCAACAGTGCTCCCTGCTGACATCTCTGCTTGTCTCGGGAACTGCACAGAGTAGAAGAGGTTTGCTATGGGAATTTGCTTCTACTTTGGACAGTTCCCAAGACACGTGTCATCAGAGAGCACTTAGACAGTAAAGAACAACTCAACTTCAGCAGCTATGAAGTATTGAAAATTGAAGATTTTTTAGTAGAAGTAATTTACAAATCTGTTTAACTTTCTTGAGCCAGTAGAGATATATATATATATATATATATATATATATATATATAATGATTTTTTTTCTGGATAACCCCCTTTAATGTATACTATAATGCACATGGCAGGGTGTATGTAGTACTTCAGCCTAGCAAGAATTTGTGTTCTTGACCACCCTATGATTTGTGGTCACGACTGTACAATAGACTGCCTCTCTGTTACGCACAGACTTGTTTCAGGTCATACTCACAGAAGGAGTGTATTTTATATTAGTGCACTGCCCCTTTAACACATCGAGCAGGTCTTAAAAGGTACTGTCCAGTTTCATATAGCCTATGAAATGGGCACTGTCAGAATAAAATAAAAAAATTTATATGTTGTACATCTTGGCAAAAAATTACCTTTCTTATATGCTTCATATATGCTTTAAAAAAAAGATCACCTTTTTTTAAATAAATATCACGGCTTATAAAACAGACCACTAGAGGTCCCCATACCATCCAGAACATAATTTGTCCAGCTGCAGCATCATCTTTGTCCTAGCTGAAGCACAGGCTGGGACAAAGTCCACGAAGTGAGGGTGGGACTGGCACTTCTCTGTGATCACTCCTGTCCTATCAGACTGCAGCATGAAAACAGAGAGGAAGGGGTTACATAGCAGCCTGCAGTAATTGGATGAAGAGACACAGCACAGCAGACTCAGAGAGAAAGTGAATGCATGGTGAGTGAGGGCGGGCTTAGTGCCAAGTGAGCAGCAGAACATGGGGATTTGTGAGCCACATACAGAAGCTAGACACATAAAAAGACACCTAAAGCATTATTTTTCCTGCAGTGGCGCTGTAGGTAAATAGATCACCATAGATCCATACAAAGGAGATTTCTGACTATGAAACCTATTTTCATCTGTTTACTATATAAGTAAACAAAGTTATTTTACAACCTTTTTGTGGTCTGTTATGTTTTATTGTTTTCCTACTGCTTTCCTTCTTGCAAAATGTCTGCTCTATTTTCTTCTTATCAGGACTTTCAGCCTGTTCAGGGCACTCTAGCCGGAAATTTAGCCAACTCTATATCCCTCCCACTGTACCTTCTTGACTATAACCACTCCCATATAGTGGGAGGGAGATAGAGATGGCTGAATTCCTAGCTAGAGTGTACAGAAAAAACAGAAAGTCCATTACAGGATGTACATCAGACAGGAAGTTGGGCTCATGGAGAGAAAAGAGCAGGCAGTTTGTATCAAAAGCAGAAGGAAAGCATGAAAGGTAGTAAAATTAGCTGACTACCAATATATGGTGATTTAGGAATTCTTGTATAACCACAGGTATAATACATCATTTTATTTTCAAAGCAAAATAGGTCACAACTAGAGATGAGCGAACTTACAGTAAATTCGATTCGTCACAAACTTCTCGGCTCGGCGGTTGATGACTTATCCTGCGTAAATTAGTTCAGCCTTCAGGTGCTCCGGTGGGCTGGAAAAGGTGGATACATTCCTAGGAAAGAGTCTCCTAGGACTGTATCCACCTTTTCCAGCCCACGGGAGCACCTGAAAGCTGAACTAATTTATGCAGGAAAAGTCATCAACTGCCGAGCTGAGCAGTTCGTGCCGAATCGAATTTACTGTAAGTTCGCTCATCTCTAGTCACAACCTGCAGCATCTGTAGATATCTCTGTCTGAAGGTCTGTGGAAGGTCCGGGAAGCCAAACCGGGAAGTCATCCCTACATGATAAGTGATGAGTGTCTGATCAAGGGGCTTCAACTGCTCAAACCCAGATTATTATAAAAACAGTCCCCCCGACTGTTTTTATAATAATCGGGGTCCGAGCGGTTGAAGCCCCTTGATCAGACACTCATCACTTATCATGTAGGGATGACGGGGCCATGTCAGGATGAAGGCAAATCATAGGTCATGTTTGTTTCATCCTCCTCCCCTATGGCCAGAGTGTGCAGATAGAAGGGTCACCCCCAAAGGGTCAAACCACCTTCTCCACAGCCAAGGTTATAGCAGGTAACCAGCAATGTACCGGTGCCCTCCACCAGCCTCCTTGACGGTAATGTTGGCCCCCAGGACGGATCTTTGAAGCAGTGTTCAGTAATTTAGTGTCTATTTATAGAAGGCTAAATATACTGTATCTCGGACTGCGGCGCAATCCTCAGGTGTTATTACCAGGTGTGAGAGAAATGTTGGCAAACACAGGTGCTCCTGCCAGATGATGTATATCGGGGCGTCAACGGGGAGGCAGCGCCCCATGATTGAACGTTCTCATCCATCCTTCTAAATTGCACAGGCGGATGCTTATCTTTCAGATGT
The DNA here is from genome assembly GCF_029499605.1 of Hyla sarda. Lineage (NCBI taxonomy): Eukaryota > Metazoa > Chordata > Amphibia > Anura > Hylidae > Hyla > Hyla sarda. Next base: position 33,495,752 of record NC_079195.1, on the reverse strand, counting down.
CAGGAAACATCTATAAATAGTGAGGAGCGCACAACGTGATGCCGGATGGTACTCAGGAGCATTGCTGATTTATGGACGGTTCTGCCGCTCGGAGCCGCTATCGGTTATACGCCTATTCGCATGATGTTATGTAATCATTAACATGAGATTAGAGGGGAAAGGCTGGAAAATCTGTTATTTACGGAGTTCCTGTTCCAAACAACTCATCGCTATCGACCGGCTCTTCTAGGCTTCTGAATGGTCGCAATAGACAGAATCAGGACCTGGGAAAGGTGGATTAAAATTTCGTATCAGCTGTAGAATGTTCGATATTAGAAGAGTTTTTAAAAACAGCACTGACAGCAAAGCATTATGGTGGGAAAGTTCATAAACAGAGGTGAAACGTCTATATGCACATGGTTATGGGGTCCAAAGAGTGGGGAGGCTCTCTTAAAGGGGTACTCTGCCCCTAGACAGCTTATCCACTATCCAAAGGCCTGGGGACCCCTGCAATCTCCCTGCTGCATCCAGCGTTTGTTTAGAGCATCGGGTGAAGCTCTGGAGGCTCGTGACGTCACGGCCATGCCCCCTCAATGCAAGTCTATGGGACGGCTGTCACGCCCCCTCCCATAAACTTGCATTGAGGGGCGTGGCCGTGACGTAATGAGCGGGGCTGAACCGTGACGTTGCGACCCTCCGCCCGGCATCGCCAGTCATCCGGCAAGGAGTGAAGTTCGCTCCATGCACCGTATGTCTTGGGTGCCGCAGCCAAGATAGCGGGGTTCCCCATCGGCGGGACCCCCGCAATCAGACATCTTATTCCCTATCCTTTGGAAAGGGGATTAGATGTCTAGGGGGCGGAGTACCCCTTTAAAGTGAACCTACAGAATGAAATGCAGGCTGACCAGATCGATATATAGTATTATGGGAAAAGTTCTAGGATAACTTGTAATTGATGCATTTAAATCTCTGTTTATTCTTATTAAAGGGGAACTCCAGGGTAGAGCCCTGCATAGGCATTTGGGATCCCATGGGTCCCACGTGATCCAGTAAAAAAGCTTGCAGGCGAGATTGGTAATGAGGTTGTCGTGGGCCAAAGCGGGCGGTCACAGGATATACAGCGGGTCCCTCAAAATCCTGCGCAGTCCCACAGACCTCTAAAATTGTACAAACGGGTGATGAAATGGCACAAGGGGGTAATGAAATACCCTGTTTCCTCGAAACTTTACATTACCAAGAAAAGCTGCCTTGTTTGTGGATGTGTGAGCAAAAAATAATATAAGACACTGTCTTATTTTTGGGGAAACAGGGTAGCACAGGGGGATAATGATGAAATGCTGGGACAAAATGTTTGCAGGGCAGGCAGGATTGGACATGTTTTGGGCACGGGTGGGAGTGAAACACACACCTTGCGGGAGCGGGCGGTAATGGATAGAAATCTGGCGAGAACGGGTGGGTGTGGGATTAAAGGGGTACTCCGGTGGAAAACATTTATTTTATTTTTTTAAATCAACTGGTGCCAGAAAGTTAAATAGATTTGTAAATGACTTCTATTAAAAAAAATCTTTACCCTTCCAGTACTTTTTAGCAGCTGTATGCTACAGAGGAAATTCTTTGCTTTTTAAATTTCTTTTTTGTCTTGTCCACAGTGCTCTCTGCTGACACCTGATGCCCGTATCAGGAACTGTCCAGAGCAGGAGAAAATCCCCATAGCAAACCTATGCTCCTCTGGACAGTTCCTGACACTGACAGAGGTGTCAGCAGAGAGCACTGTGGACAAGACAAAAAAAAGAAATTTAATAAGCAAAGAATTTCCTCTGTAGCCTACAGCTGCTAATAAGTACTGGAAGGATAAAGATTTTTTAATAAAAGTCATTTACAAATCTGTTTAACTTTCTGGCACCAGTTCATTAAAAAATAAAATAAAAAGTACCCCTTTAAGGAAACAGTCCTGCATAGCCCTCTACTTCAGGGAACACAATTTATCCCGTATACACAGGATAGGGGATAGGTCCATGTAAAAACAAATGAATGTGCATTGAACCAGGGCTCAAGTCCTGCACGGACGCATGGGAACGGAGTTCCTGCACTTTTTCCTCAGCACTTTTTCACTTTTTTTTACTCAGTACTTGACCCCTGCACTGAACGCACTTGAAGCGCATGCGCATTCTTACCAATCGATCTATTTTTTTGTCCCAGATTTTTCCAACCAGGGTGCCTCCAGCTGTTGCAAAACTACAACTCCCAGCATGCCTGGACAGCCTTTGGCTGTCCGGGCATGCTGGGAGTTGTAGTTTTGCAACAGCTGGAGGCCCCCTAGTTGAGAAAATACTGCATTTATACAGTCGAACTTTCATTTGATCGATTAGCATGTAATACCACATTTCACCTGAAGTGGCCGCTGCAGGGAAAATGCCTTCTCCATCAGCAATCAGCCGATCACCAGGCTGGCTTTAAAATTGATGGGAGGCGGTTATGGTGAGTTAAAGGGGTTGTCCAGGATTAGAAAAATTCCTTTTTTTCCCCTTGTTTTTTGCAAAAACAGAACCACTCCTGTCCACAGGTTGCGTGTAGCCGAGCTGCGATACCAGGCACAGCCTGAGGACAGGAGTGGTGCTGTTTTTGCAAGAAAGAAGCAGAATTTAAATATACTATTAAATAAGACAAAATAATAAATAATAATAAAAAATGTTTTCCTCTTCTCTAGGGGATAAGTGTCAGGTCACTGGGGGGGGTTAGGGTCTAACCACTTGGATCTCCTGTAGGGGGCAGGGTTCTTGGCACTCAACTTACCATACTCCTGAGAGCTCCGGTCCCCACCTTGGAGATAAGCAGGAGTGAAGGGCTGCTCACCCAATCACCAGTGATTGGCTGATGTGCCGCCACACGAGTGCGTCGCCGAAGCTAAGGGCCGAAGCGCTCAGGGAAGAAGCTGCTTAATGGTAAGCTCGGCCCGAAAGTCGGGCACCATTCACGAGATTGCATAGGGTTCCTGTTTTTTTTTTTTTTTAAAGCCGAGGAACGTGCTCTCGAATCACCCAAAGTGCAAGAAAAAGTGCAAACGTGTTACACAAAAAAAAACGTGCACAAAGGATGCGGTCTATCGCAAGCCCTTCTCCAATAGGAGAGAGGCCCCAACAAACCTTACCCTTCACCTCCGGACCAAAAGGTACCTGCGAGGTTCCAGGTTCGATGTCCCTTTTCGCCGAAGCTACTAGGGGACCACAAATGCTCCCGGCATCCCCATTGGCGTTAGCCAAGGTATCTGCCCGCAGAGCCGATAACGGTAGGTACCCTGCCAAAGCAGGAGTACCCGGGGTGTTTGCAGGGAGGTGCAGAACCTAATGGCCACACACACCTCCCCTAGACCGCCAGGAGGGACACCCGGAAGGGCTACCGCATCCTGACAAATCCTGTGAACACACAACACGCAAAAAGTGACACAGTGAGACAAAAAAGAAAGAAATAAGTGAATGTGCAGGTATACTGCCCGGACATCCGGCCGGATCTATAAAAATTTCTCTGATCCTAGCCAGAAGGCCGGGAATCAAGAGGTGAGTGCCACAAGGAGAAGAGATTATGGTGCCCGTGCTTCAACTCAGTGAGTCCATCCTCCCAGTGAGTTTCGGCACCTCGGGGTCACCACTCCCCAAGGCACAAAAGTACCTCGGCTCTAGACCCTCTCAGTCTCATGGCGAGACCCGGAGGGAACAGGTCACATTAGGGCAGCCGTCGAGCTGATTCCTCAGAACCAGCCCCGGAAAGCCCGGGTACACCTGCACCCTCCATGCAGCACCCATCCCCACCAGCATGAAAACTCTTAAGAACAGATACTACATTTGATCTTAGCCAAAAGGCCGAGAAGCGATAGGGTCCCTGTGGTCAGATACCCCCTCGTGACCAGGCACATATCCCCTATCCTGTGAATAATGAATATGTTGTATTCCCCGAAGTACCCCTTTAACTAGTCAAGTAGGCGGTCTGTATCTATAGCTATCTTTATGCTGTCAATCACCAAGTAAGACCACCCACTTGACTATTCAGTGAGAATAAACAGAGATTTACATGTATAAATAACACGTTATCCTGGAACTTTTCCCCACAAATGAGGTCCAAGATTATAAAAATGCAAAAACAGCACCACTCCTGTCCTCAGGCTGTGCCTGGTATCGCAGCTCGGCTACACGCAACCTGTGGACCGGAATGGTTCTGTTTTTGAAAAAATTAAAAAAAGGAGGAATTTTTCTAATCCTGGACAACCCCTTTAACTCACCATCACCGCCTCCCATCAATTTTGAAGCCAGCCTGGTGATCGGCTGATTGCTGATGGAGAAGGCATTTTCCCTGCAGCGGCCACTTCAGGTGAAATATGGTATTACATGCTAATCGATCAAATGAAAGTTCGACTGTATAAATGCAGTGTTTCCCAACTAGGGGGCCTCCGGCTGTTGCAAAACTACAACTCCCAGCATGCCCGGACAGCCTTCGGCTGTCCGGGCATGCTGGAAGTTGTAGTTTTGCAGCAGCTGGAGGCACCCTGGTTGGAAAAATCTGCTATATACACAGCAAAAGGCCTATAGGCATCTTCTTATCTCATTACCGTCCCGGAGAAGTAACAATACCCGACTTAATCGAATTCCGAGCCTCTGAAAATAGAAACCTGTTTGATACATTGTTGCGATTGACAGCGAGCAGAGAATCAGAGAGGGGGAAGGGGGGGCTCCCATCAGCGCGTCCGTAGACGTTGATCGGCACATTCGCCGCCGCCGCTTGTACCTGTCACGGTCACCGAGCGCTCGTCATTCGTCTCTCTTTGTGGTCGATGATTTCCCGGCTGATAGGGAATTCTCCTGCGCGCCCCGGCTATAATCTGTTCTCATTCTCCGACGGTCGGTGACTTTTATAAGGCCATGATGACTTTGCCGCCACTTTGTTTCCGTTTTTTTAAATATTTTTTTTATTATTGTTATTCTCAGCCGCGAATAACCCATAAGACAAATGACGGACGCAAATAGCAGGATGTGCCAGGAACATCTGGGCTGCAATTTCATCGGTTGACATTGGAACAATTGCGCGCGTCCCGGACGGTCATTGGCGGCGACAGGATGACCGCCTCCGAAATCTTGCGCGAAGATTGAAGAGCATCAGAAAACTTGTCTTCTTTTAATCATGGCACCTGGCAGTCGTGTTACCATGTCAACCGAGTCTAAATTTATCCCCTCCCCCCCTTACGCACATTGCGGGGCGCAATTTGTCCTTGTCAGGCCTTTTTCCTTTGTTCGGTGCGTTATTGGAAGCTCCTGGACTTCATCTTATATAATTATTTCTCTCCCCCCCCCCTCCCAACTTTCAACTTGTTTGCTGTTATCTAGTTAAGCGAAAGCTCCATCCGACCGCCGCCGCCGCCACCGCTATCATTTATAACATTAATGCAGCAGATGTGGAGACTATCAATAACACAGGAGGACTGTGCAATCTCTAGACTTCATATTGTACTGGAAAAGCTGCCTTTTCTGTAGAGAACAGATTCAGCTGTTTCTTAGTTGGATCTGAATCCGGGAAAGCTGGGTGGCAATTCAAATGGTCCTAAAACAAATCTCACAGGGGGTTGGTATCCAGCTGTCCCAGTTGATACATGTTTTGCTATTTGTTATGATAATAAATAACAGTAAAAAATGATGTAAAGATGATAAGTTCTCTCAAGTTATTAAAAATTAGTTTTAATCTGTACCTAGTTATATCTGTACCTAGAAAATCTGGGTGGCAATTTATAAGGTCCTAAAAAAAAAAAGCCCCACAGGGGGTTGTTATCCAGCTTTCCCAGTTGATACTTGTTTTGTGATTTGTAACAATAATAATAATAATCACAACCATTTATAATATATTATTATTAATAATAAAAATATCAAATCTAATTGTTGTTCTCTCAGGTTGTTAAAGGGGTACTCCGGCGCTAAGACATCTTATCCCCTATCCAAAGGATAGGGGATAAGATGCCTGATCGCGGGGGTCCCGCCGCTGGGGACCCCTGTGATCTTCCATGCCGCACCCCGTTAGAATCAGCCCCCCGAAGCGTGTTCGCTCCGGGTCTGATTACTAGCGATCATGGGGACGGAGCATAGTGACGTCACGGCTCCGCCCCCGTGTGACGTCACGCTCCGCCCCCTCGATGCAAGCCTATGGAGGGGGCGTGACAGCTTCACGCCCCCTCCATAGGCTTGCATTGAGGGGGTGGAGCGTGACGTCACACGGGGGCGGAGCCGTGACGTCACTATGCTCCGTCCCCGTGATCGCTAGTAATTGGCTGATTCTAACGGGGTGCGGAGTGGAAGATCATGGGGGTCCCCAGCGGCAGGACCCCGGCAATCAGGCATCTTATCCCCTATCTTTTGCATAGGGGATAAGATGTCTTAGCACCGGAGTACCCCTTTAAAAATAAAGTAAAAGTGGAGAGATTTTCCCACAGCAACCAATCACAGCTCAGCTAACGGACTCTGGTAAAATGGAAGCTGAGCTGTGATTGGTTGTTGGGGGGAAAATCTCTCCACTTTTACGTTCAGATAGTTTGATAAATCTGGGCCTAAGTGTTGTTCTCTCAAGTTGTTAAAAATGGTATTATGAAATATTTTTGTTATCTGTTCCTTAGAAAGCTGGGTGGCATCGGTCTGAGCATTATGGCATTCTCTTTCACTCTGTCATTCCTAGATTCGGCTCCTCTTCTATTACTTTCTCCTACAATCTTCCTGATCCCCCCTTTCATCTCCGCGCTCCATCCCTCTTCTCCTTTTATCTTATTGTACGAGATGCAGCAGTTCCTGGAAGGTGCAGAATCTGAATTATAGATTTACGGTAAAGAAAGCCTGGAAGGTCCTTCAGGAAATAAATAAGACGTGATTATATGAGGGCAATATATACAGGGAAATCTCCCTTAGCGGACACCTCCCAATAGCGGACAGTTTTTAAAGGAAAAATGTCAGATATTTTATCCCGCAGTATCCACAGTACTGGTGATTAAACGCTGATTAAAACGAGCCCTACCTTACCCGGATCCGCCCGGTCGTTTGACCGCAATTGTAGTTTTATTCTATGTGTATAACTTGCTGTAACTGGCACGGGCGGGGCTTCTGCAGGTTAACTGGCACTGACGTCAGCGCCGCTTATGAATATTCATCCCCCCTCCCTCCAGTTAGGAGAGAACTGGAGGGAGGGGGGATGAATATTCATAAGCGGCACTGATGTCAGTGCCAGTTAACCTGCAGAAGCCCCGCCCGTGCCAGTTACAGCAAGTTATACACATAGAATAAAACTACAATTGCGGGTGAACGGCGGCGCGGATCAGACAAAAGTAGGGCTCGTTTTAATCAGCGTCTGTGGTGGTGCAGACGCTGTGGTGGTGCAGTAGTGTGGATAGTGCAGGAGAAAATATGTGACAGTATTCCTTTAATTCCCTGGCAGAGTGCCATAGGACTTAATGTTTTCGCACCCTCCGAATAGGGGACATTTCCAATAACGGTCGTGGACACACCCAATAGGGGACAATAGGGGACAAAACACTCCCAATACAGGGCAAAACACTCCCAATAGGGGACACTCCCAATAGGGGACACTCCCAATAGGGGACAAAACACTCCCAATAGGGGACAAAACACTCCCAATAGGGGACAAAACACTCCCAATAGGGGACAACACACTCCCGATAGGGGACAAAACACTCCCGATAGGGGACAAAACACTCCCAATAGAGGACAAAACACTCCCAATAGAGGACAAAACACTCCCAATAGGGGACAAAACACTCCCAATAGAGGACAAAACACTCCCAATAGGGGACAACACACTCCCGATAGGGGACAAAACACTCCCGATAGGGGACAAAACACTCCCGATAGGGGACAAAACACTCCCAATAGAGGACAAAACACTCCCAATAGGGGACAAAACACTCCCAATAGGGGACAAAACACTCCCAATAGAGGACAAAACACTCCCAATAGGGGACAAAACACTCCCAATAGGGGACAAAACACTCCCAATAGGGGACAAAACACTCCCAATAGGGGACAACACACTCCCGATAGGGGACAAAACACTCCCGATAGGGGACAAAACACTCCCGATAGGGGACAAAACACTTCCAATAGGGGACAAAACACTCCCAATAGGGGACAAAACACTCCCAATAGAAGGCAAAACACTCCCAATAGAGGACAAAACGCTCCCAATAGGGGACAAAACGCTCCCAATAGGGGACAAAACACTCCCAATAGGGGACAAAACACTCCCAATAGGGGACAAAACACTCCCAATAGGGGACAAAACACTTCCAATAGGGGACACTCTCAATAGGGGACAAAACACTCCCAATAGAAGGCAAAACATTCCCAATAGGGGGGCAAAACACTCCCAATAGGGTACAAAACAATCACAATAGGGGACAAAACAATCCCAATAGGGGACAAAACACTCCCAATAGGGGACAAAACACTCCCAATAGGGGACAAAACACTTCCAATAGGGGACACTCTCAATAGGGGACAAAACACTCCCAATAGAAGGCAAAACATTCCCAATAGGGGGGCAAAACACTCCCAATAGGGTACAAAACAATCCCAATAGGGGACAAAACAATCCCAATAGGGGACAAAACACTCCCAATAGGGGACAAAACACTCCCAATAGGGGACAGCTAGGCTTATGTGCCGGCCCTACCGTGTACACAGGTCTGCCATCAAGGGGGTACAGCCAATACCCCAGTAAGTGGCTTGGGTTCCCAGGGGGTCCACCTGTAGCAGCCCCAGCACACCCCTTGTGCCAAATCATCCCCCCTGTGCCAAATCATCCCCCCCCCATGCCCAATTATCCCCTCACCCTCATTCCAAATCAACCCCCCCTCCATGCCAAATCATTCCTCCATCCCCTCATCCCCCTGTTCTTGTTACTTCTTACAGACAGTGATGAGTGACGCTCCTCTGCGCTCCACTCAGTGAGGATAGCGGCAGCTGCCTGAAATGACGAGTATCGTCTGGAGCGTCACTCACCACTGCCTGCTGGCCAGGTAAGAACAACAGGGGGATGAGGGAATGATTTGGCATTATTTTTCCTAATCAATTATATTGTTGAGATTTTTTAAAGCCTTATTACTGTGCAAAATAGTTTATTTATTCTGGAGAGAGTACAGAACAGTATTCTGTCATTTCATGTTTTTCCCAATAGGGGACATCTCTCTACAGTGGACACCATTTATTCCCCATTGGGAGATTCTACTGTATATACTCCTATATCATTTTTATTTTATATACGGCAACTACAAAGGGAAAAGTCTCCTTCATATTTGTTGTTATATTCTTTTACATAGGAGCAGTATTATAGCAGTTATATTCTTGTATATAGGGGGCAGTATTATAGTAGTTATATTCTTGTATATAGGAGCAGTATTATAGTAGTTATATTCTTGTATATAGGAGCAGTATTATAGCAGTTATATTCTTGTATATAGGGGCAGTATTATAGTAGTTATATTCTTGTATATAGGAGCAGTATTATAGTAGTTATATTCTTGTATATAGGAGCAGTATTATAGTAGTTATATTCTTGTATATAGGGGGCAGTATTATAGTAGTTATATTCTTGTATATAGGGGGCAGTATTATAGTAGTTATATTCTTGTATATAGGAGCAGTATTATAGTAGTTATATTCTTGTATATAGGAGCAGTATTATAGTAGTTATATTCTTGTATATAGGAGCAGTATTATAGTAGTTATATTCTTGTATATAGGAGGTAGAATTATAGTAGTTATATTCTTGTACATAGGAGCAGTATTATAGTAGTTATATTCTTGTATATAGGAGCAGAATTATAGTAGTTATATTCTTGTATATAGAAGGCAGTATTATAGTAGTTATATTCTTGTATATAGGAGGCAGTATTATAGTAGTTATATTCTTGTATATAGGAGCAGTATTGTAGTAGTTATATTCTTGTATATAGGAGCAGTATTATAGCAGTTATATTCTTGTATATAGGAACAGTATTATAGTAATTATATTCTTGTATATAGGGGCAGTATTATAGTAGTTATATTCTTGTACATAGGAGCAGTAATATAGTAGTTATATTCTTGTATATAGGAGCAGTATTATAGTAGTTATATTCTTGTATATAGGAGCAGTATTATAGTAGTTATATTCTTATATATAGGAACAGTATTATAGTAGTTATATTCTTGTATATAGGGGCAGTATTATAGTAGTTATATTCTTGTATATAGGGGCAGTATTATAGTAGGTATATTCTTGTATATAGGGGCAGTATTATAGTGTTTTATCCTTGTACAAAGGATGGGAGTATTATAAATGTGAATACACCTGTTATGCCATCTATGCGTGTTTGTCCTTGATAAATGACCCCTCAGGTTTAGGCGGGATGTCTCCGGCGTGTTGCATTCAAGGGCCTTTTATTAGACAGTGAGGGCGCCCGGTTAGACCTCTCATGACAGGCCCAGATTAATGACTCGATCAGGTTTTTTAATTCACTGCATCTCTCCCGCTGACGCCCTCATTTATAATGTGAGGAGAGCAGTCAGATCGTGGAGGATCATAGTGATGTATATTTCAATGATCAGGCGCTTATTCCTCAGCGCTCCATGTAATACTTTTCAGAATTGATGCTGCCGCTCAGGGAATGTTTTCTTCTCATCGCTTCGCTCTAATTGCTTTGTGTTAATTATTCTTTATGGAGATGAGGAACATTAATGTGCATTTGTTTCCCATCTGATTCATAACGCCACATTTCCTCCTTATTCCTCATAATATGCGCAGCTTAAGCGCCAACCAGGGCCCGAGGCTCCACAGAGGCCTTCAAAAGTAGTCATTATGTTTATAGACGGACAAAACGGGACAATGATTGGTAAATGGGTGCTAGGGAGGCACTGAATTATATGCCCACTTACCATTTGGGGCCCCTTTAGCACCTTCCTGTGTTGTATTGGCACACAGAAATACTGCTGCTGACTGTAGATACAGAGTGGATGGTGCAAGGATTTGTGAACATGGGGTAGCCTGAGGGAGAATATGCTGAGACTTGTAGTCCCTACTCAGATATTAATGTTTGTGCTAGTGGGGTGGCAGTTAAAGGGGTACGTCGGTCGAAAACTTTTTTTTTTTTTAATCAACTGGTGCAAAAAAGTTTAACAGATTTGTAAATGACTTCTAATAAAAAATCTTAATCCTTCCAGTACTTATTAGCTGCTGAATACTACAGAGGAAATTATTTTCTGTTTGGAACACAGAGCTTTCTGCTGACATCACGAGCACAGTGCTCTCTGCTGACATCTCTGTCCATTTTAGGAACTGTCCAGAGCAGCATCTGTTTGCTATGGGAATTTTCTCCTACTCTGGACAGTTCTTAAAATGGACAGAGATGTCAGCAGAGAGCACTGTGCCCGTGATGACAGCAGAGAGCTCTGTGTTCCAAACAGAAAAGAATTTCCTCTGCAGTATTCAGCAGCTAATAAGTACTGGAAAGATTATGATTTTTTTAAATAAACGTAATTTACAAATCTGTTTAATTTTCTGGCACCAGTTGATTTAAAAAAAAAAAAAATTCCACCGGCGTACCCCTTTAATGAAGGTCCTGTAATGGTGGTAATATGGCGGGATCCTCGGGGTGCGTTCCAGTGTACTGTGTGCTGATGATGGAAGTCGGGGTGCCCTTGGTGTTTGTGGGTGCAGGTAAACCAGAGACGGGTAGGTAAGGAGAAGGTACAACACAAATTTCAGATGGTACAAAGCAATAAAATAGTTTTTTAAAGGGGTACTCCGATGGAAAACTTTTTTTTTTTTTTTTTTTATCAACTGGTGCCAGAAAGTTAAACAGATTTGTAAATTACTTATATTAAATTTTTTTTAATCCTTCCAGTACTTATTAGCTGCTGAATACTACAGAGGAAATTATTTTCTTTTTTGAACACAGAGCTCTCTGCTGACATCATGACCACAGTGCTCTCTGCTCTATGCTGACATCTCTGTTCAGAGTAGGAGAAAATTCCCATAGCAAACATATGCTGCTTTGGACAGTTCCTAAAATGGACAGAGGTGTCAGCAGAGAGCACTATGGTCATGATGTCAGCAGAGAGCTCTGTGTTCCAAAAAGAAAACCATTTCCTCTGTAGTATACAGACCCTTAAAAGTACTGGAAAAATTAAGATTTTTTAATAGAAGTCATTTACAAATCTGTTTTACTTTCTAGCACCAGTTGATATAAAAAAAAAAAGTTTTCCACCGGAGTACCCCTTTAATAACTCATAGGCTAGTGTTTCCCAACCAGGGTGCCTCCAGCTGTTGCAAAACTACAACTCCCAGCATGCCCGGACAGCCTAAGGCTGTCCGGGCATGCAGGGAGTTGTAGTTTTGCAACAGCTGGAGGTACCCTAGTTGGGGAAACACTGTCCTAGGCTGTATGCACTGCAAGGGTTACTAGTGCATGCAGAGGAGAGGTTGCTGCTTTAGTGTAACAGTGAAGGTAATTTTAGCTTAGGAATGTCCTTGCTTTGTTAGGAGTCCTGGACTCAGCAGTCGGGTCTCTCCCAGGACTCTTGGTCTCAATCAAGAGTATAGTCTGACTTGTTCCCTGACTCTTAGTGTTGAGCACGAATATTCGTAATGCAAATTTTTATCGCGAATATCAGCACTTCGCGATTTTGCGAATATCGCATCGAAAAAAAAGTGAAAGAACATAGCGAATATGCTAATTTTGCGAACATAGGACGAATAATTATCATCATATTCGCGAAATATCGTGAATTTGAATATGGCCCCTGCTGCTTATCACTATCAATGACTCCATGACTATTGGGCTTTTCTAACGCACTGACGCCGGGTCTTCTCAAAAGGTCATTCTGAGGTTACATAAGAAGACTTTAGCACAGGATTAGAGATGAGCAAACTTATAGTAAATTCGATTCGTCACGAACTTCTCAGCTCGGCAGTTGATGACTTATCCTGCGTAAATTAGTTCAGCTTTCAGGTGCTACGGTGGGCTGGAAAAGGTGGATACATTCCTAGGAAAGAGTCTCCTAGGACTGTATCCACCTTTTCCAGCCCACGGGAGCACCTGAAAGCTGAACTAATTTATGCAGGAAAAGTCATCAACTGCCGAGCCGAGAAGTTCGTGACGAATCGAATTTACTGTACGTTCACTCATCTCTACACTGGATCTCACACCAACACTGACCTTGCGGGGACATGTCCCTGCTGGTAAATATATGTATTCCCTGACTGCTCAACCGGACCAGGGCCTAGATGGAAGTGATGTTCGGTTTGCTTTGTTTGCAATCAGGCCCATGAAACTTCTCCTGAATGCTCCCTATGATTCTGTAGTGGGGATCCTGGCAGCGTGGAATAGGCTAGGCAAGTGTGTAGCGTAGTCTCTATTTCTCTGGGTCTCAACTCGTCCACCCTTCAGGACAGGTGACCAAGGTTTTCACAGACCTTAAAGGGGTACTCCTGTGGAAAACTTTTTTTTTTTTTTTTAAATCAACTGGTGCCAGAAAGTTAAACAGATTTGTAAATCACTTCTATTATAAAATCTTAATCCTTCCAGTACTTTTTAGGGGCTGTATACTAAAGAGAAATCCAAAAAAGAAATGCATTTCCTGTGATGTCATGACCACAGTGCTCTCTGCTGACCTCTGCTGTCCATTTTAGGAACTGAATTAAGCGGATCCCTCCAGGGAACAAACCAGGATAGAGGCAGCGCACAGGACTTCAAAGGTAAAATGGTTTATTTACCCGGCATGCAACGTGTTTCGCTGGATAACCAGCTTCATCAGGCATCATTCATTCATTCATGCCTGATGAAGCTGGTTATCCAGCGAAACGCGTTGCATGCCGGGTAAATAAACCATTTTACCTTTGAAGTCCTGTGCGCTGCCTCTATTCTGGTTTGTTCCCTGGAGGGATCCGCTTAATTTCTTCGCCTGTGTGTCCAGGAGCAGCTGCCGCTCTTCGCCCGTTGCAGGGTCACTTCACGCCTTCACCATAGTTGTACTTCGTCGCAGTACAACTAGACTTGGTGAGCAAGTTTTTTTGTCCATTATCTTTGCTTTTACATTACGCTATCGCACTAGGAGCGCTCTCCTTGTTTGTCTATTGCATTTTAGGAACTGTCCAGAACAGGAGAAAATCCCCATAGCAAACATATGCTGCTCTGGACAATTCCTAAAATGGACAGCAGAGGTCAGCAGAGAGCACTGTGGTCATGACATCAGAGGAAATGCATTTCTTTTTTTGGATTTCTCTTTAGTATACAGCCCCTAATAAATACTGGAAGTATTAAGATTTTTTTTAATAGAAGTCATTTACAAAACTGTTTAACTTTCTGGCACCAGTTGATTTAAAGAAAAAAGTTTTCCAGGGGAGTACCCCTTTAACTCACATGTACCTGACATGTCCTTTGCCCCTTAAAGCGTACCTGTTATTGCACAGAAAATAAAAACTGATGATTCTACATGTCATTCACTAGGTCATGCAGATGCTTTACATATCCTTTTTTAATGTGTCTAGCTCCTGTATTTGGCTTACAAATCACTCTGTTCTGCTGCTTACTTATTCTGATATCCACTGCTAAGGAAAAGGCATGTCCAAGGCAAGCACTGAGCTCACCCTCTCTCATCATGCATTCACTTCCTCCCTGAGTCTGCTGTGCTGTGCTGGGTCTCTTCATCCAACCACTGCAGGCTGTTCTGTAACCCCGTCCTCTCTGTTTTCATGCTGTAGTCTGATAGGACAGGAGTGAGTACAGAAGAGTGCTAGTCCCTCCCTCACTTCCTGGACTTTGTCCTAGCCTGTGCTTCAGCTGGGACAAAGATAATGCTGCAGGTGGACAGCATTATGTTCTGGATGGTATGGTGACAACTTGTAGTCTTATTTTTAATTTTTTTTATAAGCCTTGATTTCTGTATAAAAAGAGATAAATTTTTATGAAGTATATTAGAATGGTTAATGTTTGATCAAGATGAACAACATATCATTTTTTTTTTTAAATTAAAGAACTGTGTGAAAAAACACTAAACACTCCGTGTGGAAACACCACTATATGTCTTGTCCAATAGATGGCGCTGTAGTGTAACTGTGTTAAAGGGGTACTCCGGTGGAAAACTTTTTATTTTTTTTTATTTTATTTTTTTATCAACTGATGCCAGAAAGTTAAACAGATTTGTAAATTACTTCTATTAAAAAATCTTGATACTTCCAGTACTTATTAGCTGCTGCATACTACCGAGGAAATTATTTTCTTTTTGGAGCACAGAGCTCTCTGCTGACATCTCTGTCCATTTTAAGAACTGTCCTCCAGAGTAGTAGAAAATCCCCACAGAAAACATATGCTGCTCTGGACAGTTCCTAAAATGGACAGAGATGTCAGCAGAGAGCCCTGTGGTCATGATGTCAGCAGAGAGCACTGTGTTATAAAAAAAAAGAATTTCCTCTGTAGTATTCAGCAGCTAATGAGTACTGGAAGAATAAAAAATTTTTTAATAGAAGTAATTTACAAATCTGTTTAACATTCTTGTACCAGTTGATCAAAAAAAAAAAAAAAGTTTTCCACCGGAGTACCTCCATCACGTACAGACTGACCTAAACTAGAGTAAACTTACCTATAACTTATGTATTTTATTGCAAGGGAAATGTCTCTCTCTACTGCTTTATGTTATCAGCCGTTGCAGTTTACACCTATGGTTACTTATCACAAAAGATTGCAGCCATGACTGAAGACATCTTGTATTATTAAAGGGGTATTCCAGGAAAAAAAACTTTTTGTTTATATATCAACTGGTTCCAGAAAGTTAAACAGATTTGTAAATTTCTTCTAATAAAAAAATCTTAATCCTTCCAATAATTATCAGCTGCTGAAGTTGAGTTTTTCTTTTCTGTCTGGCAACAGTGCTCTCTGCTGACATCTCTGCTTGTCTCGGGAACTGCACAGAGAAGAAGAGGTTTGCTATGGGGATTCGCTTCTACTCTGGACAGTTCCCGAGACAGGTGTCATCAGAGAGCACTTAGGCAGAAAAGAACAACTCAACTTCAGCAGCTCATAAGTACTGAAAGGATTAAGATTTTTCAATAGAAGTAATTTACAAATCTGTTTAACTTTCTGGAGCCAGTTGAGATTTATATATATACATATATATATATATATATATATATATATATATATATATATATATATATAGATATATATATATATATAGAGATATATATATATATATATATATATATATATATATATTTTTATATATATATATATATATATATATATGTTTTTTTCTCCTGGATAACCCCTTTAAAGTATAGCATATCCATAGCTTATATACATTTTTGTTCTGCCCTCACACAGCTTTGTTCATCCTGTTCTGCCTAGTTCATGAATATAATGCCAGAAGTACAGTGATCACTGACACCAAGGCACAACATGTAATAAAAGAGAGACATGCCGATTTATATGCAACTCGGGGTCTGGGGAAAGCTGTGTGACGAATCTATGACTAGAAATAGTAGACGGATATAACTTATTGCTCATGTATAAGCAATCTGATGCTAAGCAGGTCACTTCTACTGATCTCATCTAATGTAACCCGATGTATGCATTGCAGTATAGAAGTGTTTCCAAACCGGGGTGCCTCCAGCTGTTGCAAAACTACAACTCCCAGCATGCCCGGACAGCCGTTGGCTGTCCGGGCATGCTGGGAGTTGTGGTTTTGCAACAGCTGGAGGCACCCTGGTTGGGAAACGCTGCAATATAGAAATGACTGGAGATCCCAGGGCATGTCCAGTATTGTTGGATAACAATTAGCATAATGAATGTAGTTATGAGATGTGACCACTGGGGGGCAGCAAGTTAAACAGTTTAGCGGTAGTTCATTGCTTGCACAGAGCTGGTGTGTCAGTAGGCAGTGCTCGGATTACCTTCATACCCTGGCCTGCTGGTGAAGCTGTATGGCTGCATTGCCATTAGTTTACATGCATGCATGCAGTGTTTACCATACAGGCATGCAGCATACATGTAAACTAATGGCAGTGCGGTGTAACTCACATGTGCTTTGTAGCAGAGGGTGGACCTGAGTTCTCTTTAAAGCCGGCCAGGTGGGCCGCAATGACCTAAAGAGCCGCTGGAACCTCCAGACCCCCCAAGTCCCCAGGCGGCTTTGCATCAAGACTTCACATCACTGTGTGTTTATTGCAATACTAATGTAAAGACGTCATCATTTACGTTTACAAACAGGTCTACAGATCTTCTTGTGACAGAAAGTTATACAGATTTCTAAATTACTTCTACTGAAAAAATCTTAATCCTTCCACTACTTATCAGCTGCTGTATGCTCCAGAGGAAGTTGCGTAGTTCTTTCCAGTCTGACCACAGTGCTCTCTGCTGACACCTCTGTCCATGTCAGGAACTGTCCAGAGCAGGAGAGGTTTGCTATGGGGATTTGCACCTGCTTTCGACAGTTCCTGACATGGACAGAGGTGTCAGCAGAGAGCACTGTGGTCAGACTGGAAATAACTACACAACTTCCTCTGGAGCATACAGCAGCTGATAAGTACTGGAAGGCTTAAAGGGGTACTCCGGTGGAAAACTTTTTTTTTTTTTTTTAAATCAACTGGTGTTAGAAAGTTAAACAGATTTGTAAATTACTTCTATTAAAAAATCTTAATTCTTCCAGCTAGAGATGAGCGAATTTACAGTAAATTCGATTAGTCACAAACTTCTCGGCTCGGCAGTTGAGGACTTTTCCTGCATAAATTAGTTCAGCCTTCAGGTGCTCCGGTGGGCTGGAAAAGGTGGATACATTCCTAGGAAAGAGTCTCCTAGGACTGTATCCACCTTTTCCAGCCCACCGGAGCACCGGAAAGCTGAACTAATTTATGCAGGAAAAGTATCAACTGCCGAGCCGAGAAGTTCGTGACGAATCGAATTTACTGTAAGTTCGCTCATCTCTACTTCCAGCCAAAGTCCGAGAACATAGCACGTGCCAAGTATGAAAATAGAAATTGAAAATAGAAAATGAGGCCAAAACATCTCTTTCTATCATGTGCCCCCTATCTTCCAATTTTGTCAAGAATAGCACTTTAAAAGGGTACGCCGGTGGAAAACGTTTTTTTTAAATCAACTGATGCCAGAGTTAAACAGATTTGTAAATTTCTTCTATTAGAAAATCTTAATCCTTCCAGTACTTATTAGCTGCTGAATACTACAGAGGAAATTATTTTCTTTTTGGAACACAGTGCTCTCTGCTGACATCTCTGTCCATTTTAGGAACTTTCCAGAGCAGCATATGTTTGCTATGGGGATTTTCTCCTACTCTGGACAATTCTTAAAACTGTGTTCCAAACTGTGTTCCAAAAAGAAAAGAATTTCCTCTGTAGTATTCAGCAGCTAATAAGTACTGGAAGGATTAAGAATTTTTTATAGAAGTACAAATTTTTTTAACTTTCTGGCACCTGTTGATAAAAAAAAATAAAAGTTTTCCACCGGAGTACCCCTTTGAGGTACTTAAATCGAAGTAATTTGTAAATCTGTATAACTTTTTTGTCTCAATTTAATTAGGATTTTTTTTACGGAGTACCCCTTTTAAAGAGGTTATCCAGGGACAGATAAACAAAGCTAATTTCTTCCAATAACAGCACCACCACTGTCCTTAGTTTGTGTGTGGTATTGAAGCTTCGTTCCATTGAAGTAAATGGAGCCAAGTTGTAATACCGCACAGAACCAGGGGACAGGGGTGGTGCTGTTTTTGGAAGTGTGATGAGGGCAGATGTTATTACCCTAGGGGCAGATGGTATTAACCCCTTGTGTTCGTGACGCCAGGGCATGGTTTAACCTCTTCACCACCCGAAAGTTTACTGCAGGATCCTGGGCTAGGCACGGAGGCAAATAACAACTCCGACGCCAAGTTACAGAACAATGGCAGCTTTACTGATATAGACAGGTGTAACAGTCTATACAGCTTAGCCAGGGCCAAAGAGGTGACCAGTGACTTCAGAGACTTTAGGGCTCGCTGGGACTTGTAGTGGACTTGGACAATTTGCTGCAGGGCCACACTGACTTGACACAGATTAATCTTGACTGACTTGACTGGGACTGACTAGACTGACTTCACCCCGTTTGTAGCTTAGCAGGTTTTGACGTTCCTGTGGGGCAGTGGACTTGTGGCTGTGTGGTCGGCTTTAGGCCTCCTCAGGACACCAGACATTCTCTCACAGGACTTCACTGTATCGAATCTCAGCAAAGAATCAAAAAGAGTGAACTAGCTCCTCCCAGGGTTTATAAGGGGGAGACTCAGGAGGGGTCCCATAGGTCACATGGTCACTGGTACCTTCCTTGGTTACACTGCATAGCAACATTACTTAAAGATATATAACAATATACAGTGACCCCCCCCCCCCCCGTCCTACGATGGCCCCGACATATGATCACTCTCAGAGACCATCGCATGTTGAAGGCAGCATCAACATACGATGCTTTTGTATGTCGGGGCCATCGCATAAACGGCTATCCGGCAGCGCAGACTGCTTCAGCTGGCACCGGATAACGGTTTACGGTGCCCCGCGTGCTCCGCTGACGATCACTTACCTGTCCTCGGGGCTCCGGCGCGTCCTCTTCGGGATCCCAGCATCGTCGGCACTCTCCATCGTCGTCATCACGTCGCTGCGCACGCCGTCCCCTCATCCAATAGGAGCGACGTGCGTAGCGACGTGATGGCGGCGACTGAGAGTGCGGATGACGGGGAAGCAGAGGCCTTGCCAGAGGGTCGGGGACACCCCAGGGACGCGGCGACAGCGATTGACGGCGACATCCAGGGCAGCGGTGACTAGCGGTGACGGTCCGGAGCGGCGGGGACAGGTGAGTACAACTTCCTCTAACAGTGGTCTACAACCTGCGGACCTCCAGATGTTGCAAAACTACAACTCCCAGCATGCCCGGACAGCCGTTGGCTGTCCGGGCATGCTGGGTGTTGTAGTTTTGCAACATCTGGAGGTCCGCAGGTTGTAGACCACTGTCCTATACTTTACATTGCACGGATCCCTCAACATACGATGGTTTCAACAAACGATGGTCCGTTTGGAATGGATTACCATCGTATGTTGAGGGAACACTGTACACACTTTACATTAGGCCCAGGGGACACTGAATAGAGTCCACCTGACAGGACAGCAAGGGTACAGGGGTGCAACTCCTATACTGGGTCACCACAGGAGAAATTAGCTCTGTGTTTCTGTCCCTGGATAAACCTTTTTAACTATTTTAAAGCTGTGGTTATATATCCTTGAAGCTGGTGCCAATGTTGCCCCTGATAACTCTCAGTAGTGGCCCAGTCTGTATCATTGCAAGAAGGATAGGGTTCCCCTTTAACTTCACTAACAATTCTATTCTAGTATTATATTATGGACTCCAGAATGACATCCTGAACTGCACTGAGGCCTCTCCAAAAGGCCACCCCTTTGAGAAGAGCACCCCCCTTATCCAGACCGGATTTCCATTTTCAGACCCCCATACATTATACATAGTGACCACTTTCTTTGAGAAGACCCCCCCCCTTAGAAGACCGTCAATGCAATGTTGGGCAGTTTTCTCAAATAGTTTTCTCTGTATTAGGAAAAGATTCATACTGCTGACGTATTTACCTCACATGGGATTGAATAGACTGTGAGATTGGGAAATCCTGGTGCAAGGATTTACGCCACCCTAGGGGAAAGCTAATTTTTCCGCCCCTTGTCCCTGCCCATTGGCTTCGCCCTTTGACACTCCCCACCTTACTACTGGGGTGACACACTGTAACAAACCTCCTCCTCATGTAATCACCTTACTACTGGGGTGACACACTGTAACAAATCTCCTCCTCATGTAATCTCCTTACTACTGGGGTGACACACTGTAACAAACCTCCTCCTCATGTAATCTCCTTACTACTGGGGTGACACACTGTAACAAATCTCCTCCTCATGTAATCTCCTTACTACTGGGGTGACACACTGTAACAAATCTCCTCCTCATGTAATCTCCTTACTACTGGGGTGACACACTGTAACAAATCTCCTCCTCATGTAATCTCCTTACTACTGGGGTGACACACTGTAACAAATCTCCTCCTCATGTAATCTCCTTACTACTGGGGTGACACACTGTAACAAATCTCCTCCTCATGTAATCTCCTTACTACTGGGGTGACACACTGTAACAAACCTCCTCCTCATGTAATCACCTTACTACTGGGGTGACACTGTAACAAATCTCCTCCTCATGTAATCTCCTTACTACTGGGGTGACACACTGTAACAAACCTCCTCCTCATGTAATCACCTTACTACTGGGGTGACACTGTAACAAATCTCCTCCTCATGTAATCTCCTTACTACTGGGGTGACACACTGTAACAAACCTCCTCCTCATGTAATCACCTTACTACTGGGGTGACACACTGTAACAAACCTCCTCCTCATGTAATCACCTTACTACTGGGGTGACACACTGTAACAAATCTCCTCCTCATGTAATCTCCTTACTACTGGGGTGACACACTGTAACAAACCTCCTCCTCATGTAATCTCCTTACTACTGGGGTGACACACTGTAACAAATCTCCTCCTCATGTAATCTCCTTACTACTGGGGTGACACACTGTAACAAATCTCCTCCTCATGTAATCTCCTTACTACTGGGGTGACACACTGTAACAAATCTCCTCCTCATGTAATCTCCTTACTACTGGGGTGACACACTGTAACAAATCTCCTCCTCATGTAATCTCCTTACTACTGGGGTGACACACTGTAACAAATCTCCTCCTCATGTAATCTCCTTACTACTGGGGTGACACACTGTAACAAACCTCCTCCTCATGTAATCACCTTACTACTGGGGTGACACTGTAACAAATCTCCTCCTCATGTAATCTCCTTACTACTGGGGTGACACACTGTAACAAACCTCCTCCTCATGTAATCTCCCTACTACTGGGGTGACACACTGTAACAAATCTCCTCCTCATGTAATCTCCTTACTACTGGGGTGACACACTGTAACAAATCTTCTCCTCATGTAATCTCCTTACTACTGGGGTGACACACTGTAACAAACCCCCTCCTCATGTAATCTCCTTACTACTGGGGTGACACACTGTAACAAACCTCCTCCTCATGTAATCTCCTTACTACTGGGGTCACACACTGTAACAAACCTCCTCCTCATGTAATCACCTTACTACTGGGGTGACACACTGTAACAAACCTCCTCCTCATGTAATCTCCTTACTACTGGGGTGACACACTGTAACAAATCTCCTTCTCATGTAATCACCTTACTACTGGGGTGACACACTGTAACAAACCTCCTCCTCATGTAATCTCCCTACTACTGGGGTGACACACTGTAACAAATCTCCTCCTCATGTAATCTCCTTACTACTGGGGTGACACACTGTAACAAACCCCCTCCTCATGTAATCTCCTTACTACTGGGGTGACACATTGTAACAAACCCCCTCCTCATGTAATCTCCTTACTACTGGGGTGACACACTGTAACAAACCACCTTCTCATGTAATCACCATACTACTGGGGTGACACGGTGGTGCTGGCTGGGCGGAGTCCAGAGCTGGGCAGAAAGCGCCCTAGGCGGCTGCCTATTTTGCCTATAGCTAGAACTGACCCTGGTGAAATCTTCATCTCTGAGTCATATTAAGCCGGAACTGGTTTTCCCACTTTAGGATTCTGTTTCCATTTTTGGACATGAAGCAAAAATGTTAATAAAAAAAAAAAAAAGTGGCGAAGAATTGAAATTGAAAGACTAATACAAAGTAACAGATCTGTTTGTTGTACGATCACACCCATCTGAATCCCAGATCACAGAAAAGTTAGGCCTAAAAAGTTTGTGTAATAGGGTCCTAAGTCCATGTGTGGCCGTCACCTCTGATCCAACCACAGGGACCTCCCAGAATACCTCAGCACACTTATTTTTAAGAAGCACCCTGGGAGTTTTTTTTTTATATTTTTTTTTTTTTGCTTATAGACTGAGACATAGGCTATTATTAGAGAATAATGTAGAGATTCTTGCGTGTGCCTTGTGCTTACCTATTTTAGCTGATGCGGTAGGCATGAGACTTGAGTCATACTTATTCCCATGAATATACATTTCCCATGAATCCTCTGGCTTTGCAAGGAGAAGTGGTGGAGTCTGGTGATTAGTGATGAGCGGCAGGGGCCATATTCGAATTTGCGATATTTCGCACTTATGTGGACGAAAATTCGTCCTATGTTCGCATATTCGATATGTTCATTCTCTTTTTCTTTTTTTTTCATACGAAAATGCGTAATGAAAATTGCATAGTGCGCATGGGCAATTATATCTGTCACCTAAAAGAAGGGAGGGAAAAGTGTCCAGTTTGGAAGTGCCGATATTCGTATAAATTTTAACATAAATTTGCATAAAAAAAAAATTATATATATATATATATTCGTCTTTAAGAATATATATCACTAAATTCTAAATATTCGCCGTATTCGGGAACCGTATTTAATGTATGTCTATGAGCCAACCGGAGTGAACCGCAGCCTCCGGTCGGCTTCGTTTTCGTCCGTATGCGGTTTCCCGACCGCAGGCAAAAACGTGGTCGACCGCGTTTTTGCCTACGTCGGGAAACCGCACACGGCCAAAAACGAAGCCGACCGGAGGCTGCGGTTCACTCCGGTTGGCTCATAGACATGCATTAAATACTGTTCCCGAATACGGCTGAGTGCGGGCGCCGCAATTAAGCCCCGCCCCCCCTCCTCCCAACCGTATACGGGAACCGTATTTAACAAAACGTGGTGTGAACCCAGCCTTAGATAGGGAATGGGATTTGACCTACCGTATATACTCGAGTATAAGCCGACCCGAATATAAGCCGAGGCCCCTAATTTCACCCCAAAAACCCATGTCATCATCCAGACCCCGGCATTAACACCCCCGTCACCATCCCCGTCATTATCACCCTGTCATCATCCGCCCCTGTCATCATCCGCCCCTGTCATCATCCGCCCCTGTCATCATCCCCTTCGTCATCATCCTCCCCCCCCCCCCATCATCACCGCCTGTCAATCTCTTCACCAGTGGTCTTCAATCTGCGGACCTCCAGATGTTGCAAAACTACAACTCCCAGCATGCCCGGACAGCCATCGGCTGTCCAGGCATGCTGGGAGTTGTAGTTTTGAAGCATCTGGGAGGTGAGTAGAAAACTAAAGGGGGGTCTGGATGATGACGAAGGCCTGGCAGTGGTCTTCAACCTGCAGACCTCCAGATGTTTCAAAACTACAACTCCCAGCATGCCCGGACAGCCAATGGCTGTCCGGGCATGCTGGGAGTTGTAGTTTGGCAACATCTGAAGGTCCGCAGGTTGAAGACCACTGAGAAGGGATTGACAGGCGGAGAGTTCACCCGAGTATAAACCGAGGGGGGCGTTTTCAGCACGAAAAATCGTGCTGAAAAGCTCGGCTTATACTCGAATATATATATATATATATATATATATATATATATATATATATATATATATATATATAATATATATTATGTATATCACAACTGAGATATCTTATAAAGATTTGACATCTTCCGGCTATGTTCACATGTGATGTTTTATATCATCTTTTGAGCTTTTTTTCCTGCTGTGGTTTTCCAAAATTTCGGTAAAACTGATGCTAATTTTTTGCGATCATCTCATTCTTAGAGCAGCCTCACTCATCTTATGCTCTGACCATGGTGCTGAAAATCAGAGGACATTGGGGGAGATTTATCATCTTCTCCTTTTTTACTTGATTTTTTTTTTTTTTTTGGACTTTTTCCCTTATGGCGATATCAAATGTGCAAACATTTATCATTTTGTTACAGACTGGCCCTGATTTACTAAGAGTATTGGGGTTTTATATTATATATATATATATATATATATATATATATATATGTATAGTTATTTTTTTTTAATATATATATCAGACTTTATATATATATATATATATATATATATATATATATATATATATATATATAGATAGATATATATAATTTTTTTTTACCAGCCATTTCTTCACATGATAGTTAACAGTTAATAGCCCCTTTTTGGCTGACCAAGCCCCCTTTTGGGGCTTGTAGGTTTATTGCATCACAAACTCAGCTGCAGACACAATTTGTGGCACATTGCGCCACATTTTGACGCACAGCCTGTTAAAATTAGATCCCATTTCAAATAGAAAATTAGGGATATTGGGGGAGATTTATCAAAACCCGTGCAGAGGAAGAGTGGTGCAGTTGCCCATAGCAACCAATCAGATCGCTTCTTTCATTTTCCACAGGCCTCTAAAGAGGCCTGTGGAAAATGAAAGAAGCGATCTGATTGGTTGCTATGGGCAACTGCACCACTCTTCCTCTGCACAGGTTTTCAAAAATCTCCCTCATTGTGTGTGATGAATTTGGAGTTTTTTTTTATTTATTTATACATTTTTGGGGGCTTTTACGCCACCTATTAATTTCTCTGCCCCCCATAAAGTAGTCGTACAGGCATTATAAATATACTTTGAGGAATGGTGAAATGATGGCAAAATATATAGACGCAAGAGCAATGATAGATCTCCCCCTCTGCTTTATTTTTTATTTTTTTAGAAACAGCGCCACTCTTGTCCATGGTCTGTGTCTGGTATTGCAGCTCAGCAAGATGGTTAATTCTGAGCTTCTGGGCTTTCATGTAAAACCGGTAACAAGCCCCCCCCCCCCCCCCCCCCCATGTGCACCCCTTATTGCTTTGCCTCTAAACACCATTTAGGTGAATGCTGCAGAACCAGACACAACTCATAGACAGGAGAGGCATTATTTCTGGGGAAACAAATAAATATATCAATAAATACATAAATAAATAAAATATATAACTAAAATATATAAATAACTAAATAAATACATGAATACTGTAAGTAAATAAATATAAAAACATACATAAATACATTATTTAATTTATAATTAATTAATTCATTAAATACATTTGTAAATAAATTTAAAAAAAAATTCTAATCCCATTTATTCTTTTTAAAACCTGGATAAGTCATTTCCAACCTGTAGCTCTCAAGATGTGGGACTACAACTCCCAGCATACCTTTGACAGGTGCAAAGGTTTAAAGGGGTTGTCCAGGAAAAAACTTTTTTATATATGTCAACTGGCTCCGGAAAGTTAAACAGATTTGTAAATTACTTCTATTAAAAAAATCTTAATCCTTTCAGTATTTATGAGCTGCTGAAGTTGAGTTGTTCTTTTCTGTCTAAGTGCTCTCAGATGACACCTGTCTCGGGAACTGTCCAGAGTAGAAGCGAATCCCCATAGCAAACCTCTTCTGCTCTGTGCAGTTCCCGAGACAAGCAGAGATGTCAGCAGAGAGCACTGTTGCCAGACAGAAAAGAACAACTCAACTTCAGCAGCTGATAATTATTGAAAGGATTAAGATTTTTTTTTTGTATAACTGTTTTGTATAAAGGATTTTGTATCTTAATACAGAAGAAAAATACGACATGTGTACAGTGAGCATGAGTACTTTGCAATATATAAAGCAAAATTTGCAACTTTATATATATAAAGGAGAAACACTGTAGAGATGAAGTAGGAGGAGAGAGGATTAAGATTTTTTAATAGAAGTAATTTACAAATCTGTTTAACTTTCTTGAACCAGTTGATATAAGAATTTTTTTTTCTTCTGGAATACCCCTGTAAGGTCACTCCCACATGACATAGGGTTCCCCTCTATGACGAAGCCCTGCCCAGCACTGACTAACCCCATTAGTTAACACCTGATGAGTGTTTCCCCAACCAGGGTGCCTCCAGCTGTTGCACAACTACAAGTCCAAGCATGCCCGGACAGCCGTTGAAGTCTGCCCACCACTCACTACCCCCATTAGATGGCTTCTGATGTGTATATAGTAGTGTTTCCCAACCAGAGTGCCTCCAGCTGTTGCAAAACTACAACTCCCAGCATGATGGCTTCTGATGTGTATATAGTAGTGTTTCCAAACCAGAGTACCTCCAGCTGTTGCAAAACTACAACTCCTAGCTTGATGGCTTCTGATGTGTATATAGTAGTGTTTCCCAACCAGAGTGCCTCCAGCTGTTGCAAAACTACAACTCCCAGCATGATGGCTTCTGATGTGTTTATAGTAGTGTTTCCCAACCAGAGTGCATCCAGCTGTTGCAAAACTACAACTCCCAGCATGCCCGGACAGCCAACGGCTGTCCGGGCATGCTGGGAGTTGTAGTTTTGCAACAGCTGGAGGCCCTCTGGTTGGGAAACAATTGCTATAGAAACCTGTTCCACCCCTTCACCTCCTCACCCCCTGAATAATTCACCGCCATGCACTTAGTATGGTTTGTACGGTGACACGTTCCGCAGTCATTTCCTGACGCTTATTCGGACTCCAGTTAATAATTGATGTTGGGTCAATCGATAGAATCAGAAAGGAGATTAAAGCCTCCGCTATATTTATTTAAGTAAAAATCTTTAGAAATTGGATGAGACAAACGTTCCTCCTGGGTGTCTGCATCGAGTGCTGTTTACTGCGGGATGATTAATAGCTCTAAGGAGTAAACATTTATCATAAGCCATGGAAAACACAAGAGCAGGTACCCTGAGAATATGGCGCTATCACCGCCAGCCAACAACAATCCCCCGTCCCCCGGTAGGCCTTCTGGAAAATGGCTGCCCGGCATCTCCCTAGATGTGGGAACAAGAAAAAAAAAGTAGGAACAAGTACTTTTTTTTTTTTTTTTTAAATCAACTGATCCCAGAAAGTTAAATAGATTTGTAAATTACTTCTATTTAAAAATCTTAATCCTTCCAGTAGTTATCAGCTGCTGTATGCTCCACAGGAAGTTCTTTTCTTTTTGGATTTCTTTTTTGTCTGACCACAGTGCTCTGTCCACAGGATAAGGGATAAGCGTTTGATCGCAGGGGATCCGAATGCTTGGCCACGGCTCTGCTGCGGCTCTCCCGTACAGGAGGTGTGGCGGCTGCAGCATGACGCTGCGGCCAACACGCCTCCTCCATGTAGTTCTATGGAAGAGGGGGGGATGCAGCGTTGGGGATAGAGCTGTTTGGGGAGGGGGGCGTGGAGGAAGCATACCGTTGACCTCTTTGAGGTTGACGCTACACGCATTAGCCGTAGCACAGCGCGACAATGCTGGAGCCCCATTTGGGAGATCGTGGGGGGTCCCAGCAGTCGGACCTCCCCAGTGATCAAACACTTATCCCCTATCCTGTGGATAGGGAATAAGTTTATTTAGGCTGCAGATGTCCTTTAACAGGATGGCCTCAACCACGGGGACATTCCCTCCCTGATGTTGAAGTGCACGGGGGGAAAATTCTGAACTGGAACAGATAGTACGACCGTGACCAGGATGAATATGATTTTTTTTATTTTTTTTAGGAAGGTATGAAAGATGGGATAGGGTAGCACAGTAATGGCCATAAATATTGGCACCCCTGAAATTTTTCAAGAAAATGAAGTATTCCTCACAGAAAAGGATTGCAGTAACACATGTTTTGCTATACACACGTTTATTCCCTTTGTGTGTATTGGAACTAAACCAAAAAAGGGAGGAAAAAAAACAAATTGGACATAATGTCACCAAACTCCAAAAATGGGCTGGACAAAATTATTGGCACCCTTTCAAAATTGTGGAAAAATAAGATTGTTCAAGATATTCAAGCTGTCCTGAAGGCTCAGGGAGCATCAGTGTCAGCGCGAACTATCCGTCGACACTTAAATGAAATGAAAGGCTATGGAGGAGACCCAGGAGGACCCCACTATGGAGAAGACCCAGGAGGACCCCACTATGGAGGAGACCCAGGAGGACCCCACTATGGAGGAGACCCAGGAGGACCCCACTATGGAGGAGACCCAGGAGGACCCCACTATGGAGGAGACCCAGGAGGACCCCACTATGGAGGAGACCCAGGAGGACCCCACTATGGAGGAGACCCAGGAGGACCCCACTATGGAGGAGACCCAGGAGGACCCCACTATGGAGGAGACCCAGGAGGACCCCACTATGGAGGAGACCCAGGAGGACCCCACTATGGAGGAGACCCAGGAGGACCCCACTATGGAGGAGACCCAGGAGGACCCCACTATGGAGGAGACCCAGGAGGACCCCACTATGGAGGAGACCCAGGAGGACCCCACTATGGAGGAGACCCAGGAGGACCCCACTATGGAGGAGACCCAGGAGGACCCCACTGCTGACACAGAGACATAAAAAAGCAAGACTACATTTTGTCAAAATGAACTTGAGTAACCAAAATCCTTCTGGGAAAACGTTTTGTGGACAGATGAGACCAAGAACTTTTTGGTAAAGCCCATCATGCTACTGTTTACTGAAAAGGGAATTAGGACTACAAAGAAAAGAACACAGTACCCACAGTGAAATATGGTGGCGGTTCAGTGATGTTTTGGGGTTGTTTTGCTGTCTCTGGCACTGGGGGCCTTGAACGTGTACAAGGCATCATGAAATCTGAGGATTACCAATGGATTTTGGGTCGCGCTGTACAGCCCAGTGTCAGAAAGCTGGGTTTGCGTCTCAGATCTTGGGTCTTCCAGCAGGACAATGACCCCAAACATAAGTAAAAAAAAGCCCCCAGAAATGGATGACAACAAAGCGCTGGAGAGTTCTGAAGTGGCAGCAATCAGTCCAGATCTAAATCCCATTGATCACCTGTGGAGAGATTTTAAAATTGCTGTTGGGAAAAGGCGCCTTCCAATAAGAGAGACCTGGAGCAGTTTGCAAGGGAAGAGTGGTCCAACATTCCGGCTGAGAGGTGTAAGAAGCTTATTGATGGTTATAGGAAGCCACTGATTTCAGTTATTTTTTTCCAAAGGGTGTGCAACCAAATATTAAGTTAAGGGTGCCAATAATTTTGTCCAGCCCATTTTTGGAGTTTGGTGACATTATGTCCAATTTGCTTTTTTTCCTCCCTTTTTTGGTTTAGTTCCAATACACACAAAGGGAATAAACAAGTGTAAAGCAAAACATGTGTTACTGCAATCCTTTTCTGTGAGAAATACTTCATTTTCTTGAAAAATTTCAGGGGTGCCAACATTTACGGCCATGACTGTATATATAATGGAAAAAATATTCAAATAAACTAGTATAATTGTATAATATATATATATACAATATAATGGAAAAAAATACTACAAATATTAAAATATCAGTCACTCTCGAAGTTCTCATGATAAATTACTATTATTTCCTAATATTATTTCCCTCGAACAGGCGTTTTACCTACTCTAATGGCCATCCAGTGCCACTCATGTCTGGCACGAGAATTTAATAATTATTATTATTTTTTTTTTCATTTGCAATAGGATGTTTGCCAAAGGCTGTCTGGGCATGCTGGTAGTTGTAGTTTTGCAACAGCTGGAGGCACCCTGGATGGGGAACTCTGATATCAGGGATACATCTGCCAAGTTATGGAGAAATTTGGGAAGTCTGGGGGGAGCCGGGCGCCGACACCTATAAGAACTGTAGCAGGAGTGATGTTGGTTGGTTGCCTTCTGTTTATCCTAGATATATGAATATTTGGATTTATAGAATCTTTAATCCTTTATTTTAAGATGTAAGGAAATGTTATATTCTCCTCCTCCCCGTGAAATGTATAAATGACAGTGATGAGAAAATCGTTCAGGGGGTTTAGGTATCGCTCATTTCAGTTTTGCTCCTGGCAAGTATTGATGTGAATGAGTGTTTCATGAAGCGACATGGACCCCAGTTATCATCCGCTTGCTGCCGGCCATTCATTTATTATGCTAATGCACACATCAGCGTTCTGCGTTGTGAATTTCTGATTGGTCACGTGATTTATTGACAGGTTTACATGTTTTCTATTAAAATAACCATTGATCAGTGATGAAGTGAGCGGTGTAAGTGAAGCCTAGCAGGGGAAGGCAAAAAGCTGCGTATTCAAGTGATCTCCAGATGCATTAGACCATACGTCCTGTTGTTTTCCCGAGACTGTCCTGTCTTAACAAGGACAATTTTGTCCCTTTTTTGTTCCACTGGTAACTGTTGTGACAGCCTGTGCAGCGACCACCAGTCAGTGAGCAGTGGCTGCTGGTACTTGTAACGAGTGAAACTCCTGACATCGCACCCCGAGGAGCCTAACAGGAGGAGTGTAGTGGGCACCGGGACACATCCTAGTCCGCTTCAGGACTCCACTGCTCCTTCGGTCCAGGAACCTACTGCTATGGCCCAACCCAACCATTGCAGTAGGTCCCGGCCCTGGACCAGAGGAACACTGGAGCACTGAAGCAGCAGGACTGTATGGCTGAGCCCCTAGGGGCAGTATGGATGTGGGGGCTGCTTACCTACTCATATATATGGGGCATAGAGGAGAGGGGGCCTACAACTATATATGGGGGCAGCATGGAAGCCTACATCTATATATGAGGGTAGTATAGGGGCCTACATCAATATATGGGGGTAGTATAGGGGCCTACAATGGTATATTAGGGAAGTATAGGGGGCCTTCAACTATATAGGGGCAGTATAAGAGGGCTACAACTACATAGGGGCAGTATAGGGGCCTACATGTATATATGGAGGCAGTATAGGGGCCTACAACCATAAATGGGGCAGTATGGGGGGACCTACAACTATATAGGGGCATTATAAGGTGGATGCAACTATATAGGGGCCTACATCTATATATGGAGGCAGTATAGGGGCTTACAACAGTTTATTGGGGCAGTATAGGGGGCTACAACTATATGGGGGCAATATAGGGCCCTACAATTATATATAGGGACCTACGACTATACATGGGGCAGTATGGGGGCCAACAACTATATATAACCTTGTCCTGTTTTTGCTATCCCAATGTCCCATTTATGTTTTAAGGAAATCTGGTGACCCTAATAAGACTGCAAAATTGTAAACACAGTGCAATGTTATGTGGTTATGCATCTGATTTTAAATGACTATATAAAAATGACAAGTGATGTAGCACATTGCTATTGGATATCACATGTACAGTATATATTGCATATCAATATGTACTCCATAATCTATAGGATTACATAATAGCATGCAATGTTTATCTCTAATCAACCGCATCCTGTTTTTCAATTGATGAAACAAGTTCACCAAAAAGAGTAAAGTAGTAACGGGGTGTGATTCAGGGCAGATTTTGTTGCCCTAGGGGCAGATGGCAATAACCCCTTGTGTTCGTGACGCCAGTGCGTAGTTTATCCTCGATACCACGCGAAGGTATACCGCTGGATCCTGGGCTAGGCACGGGGGCAAATAATGACTACGACACCAAGTTACGGATAATGGTAGCTTTACTGAGGGTAGACAGATGGTAAAGTCTAGACAGTTCAGTCAGGACCACGGAGGTGACCAGTGACTTAGAGACCTTAAGGGTTGCTGGGACTTGTAGTAGGACTGGACAATGTAATGCAGACCACACTGACTTGACAGTTGCTGACAGGGACTGACTTGACTTGACTGATGACTGACACAGCTATGACTGTAGATGACTTGCATTTGACTGTGGTTGCAGACTGGACTTGAGGCCTCCAATGACACTGGACACAAACACTAGGACTCGACTTGACCTCAGAAAAGACTCTAGAACTAGGAGACTGAGCTAGCTCCACCCAGGGCTTATATGGGGGAGACTAGCAGGGAGCCCATAGGTCACCCCTGGGATCACCTGGGCACTGGTACCTCCTGGGTAACAATCACATGACATATCACATGGTACACTTCTTAAAGCAACAACACATTATATATTATAGAACATAGCAAAATATATATACAGGGGGGAAAACAAGTACACTGAGGCCCAAGGGACACTGCAGGGAGGCTGCGTGACAGGTCAACAAGGGTACGGGGCAACAACTCTGGTACTGGACCACCACAGTAACATACTGCGCCCTGCTCACCTGATCCAGTATCTCATCTCCAAAATAGCTGGGGTTCAGCAGCAAAGGGGAATGGCTGGAAATGCAACTGATTGTGTCAGAAATGCACCACAGTTTTTCTATGAAATATTGTCACACTAGTAGTTGGTATAAAAACTAGAGAAGTGTAAAGATGCACAAAATCTATCATTCAGCAAGAGCCGCTGGGAGACATCTGGAGCCTCCATAGAGCGTCTCGTCAGATTGGGCACAGTCTAAATACTGGATCAGTAACTGCATCAGGGTGAGAGGAACAGATTCTACGTACAGAGCGGGGATAAATGTCACCAGCATCATCAGGGAGGGAGAGAAAGAAGAAAGGGATGAGAAAAGGAAGGAAAAGCTGTGTACTTGGTCCTGATTGACCTTTTATGTTATAAATGACCTCCTGCAGGACTTCTACTCCTGTGAGAATTCTCTGTGGATCATAAAGGGAGAATAGGAGGGAAGATAAAATGGAGAATAGTAGGAGAGAAGAAGGGAGAGTAGTACAGTACAGGAAAGAAAGTGCCGTACTAGAAGAAAAGGAAGGGAAGATGGGAAATAAGGAGAGATGGGATGGAGGGAGAATTGTAGGGAAGAAAAAGGGAAAACAGAAGAAAAAATGATGTAAAGGGGAGAAAGAAGGAAGAATAGGAGGAGGAGAAAAAAAAAGGAAATAATCCATTATAAAATGAAAAAGGAATGAAAGAAGGGCGAATAGAAAATGGAAAAAAAGGAAAAGAAAGGAATGGAGAATCAAATAAAGAAGTTATGTAGGGGGAGAAGAAAGGAAGGGAGGGAGGGAGGGAAATGAAATGAGGGGCATAGTAGGAAAATAGGAGGAACAGGGAGAATAGAAGGAAACAAAAAAGGAAATAAATGAAGGGACGGAGAATCAGGACAAAGAGGAAATAATAGAAAAGTGAGAAAGATTGAAAGAAAGAAAGAGGAAAAAATAAGAAAGAGTAGAAAAGAGAAAAAAAGAAGGAAAGAAGTAAAATAGGAATAAAAAAAGAATAGTAGGATAGAAAGGAGAGAATATAGAGAGAGGATGAAATTAGGGATGTAGTAAGAGAGAAGGAAAGAAGGAAGGGAATGGAAGGAATAAGGAAGAACAGGAGGATGGAGGAGAGAAAGAAGGAAACAAAAAAAGGTAGGAAAAGAGAAAGGAATGAGGAAGGAAAAGTAAAGGAAGGAAGGAAATTGGAAGAAGTAAAAGTCTGGGACAGCTGGGTGATGACTCATGTGGGAGCTGTCAGGTCGGCTATAGTGGTTGTCACACAGCTTTCCCAGAAAGAGATGGCGTTTCCATTTGCTGATGTTCCATGACTGTACAGCACCCTCCACTGTGATATATAAAGCAGCGGCTCCATCTATGAAATCCTTGACACGTTCCCCCGTCCTTGAATCTCTTCTCGGTATTTTACAGTTTCGCTCGCAGTCTATTTCCTTGTAGGGCCAATGGGGTGATTTAGAAATAATGCTTTCTGTCACCCGGGATCCTTCAGGCTGTTTTCTATCAGTTGCTTAAATGCAGGAAATTTATCTTAACTAAAACTTTTTTTTTTCCCTTAGTGTTTTAGAACTTGTAATCAGCGAATCGACATGTAAAGTTATCCGAGGTGCTGGGTGTCAATGATTAGTGGTTGCTCCAACTTTTCATAAATTCTGAATGGCATATAGATCTAGATTTGTGGTGCCGGGTGATGCAATGATGCTACAGGGTCTGGTGGTAGTAACCCTTGGTTTGTCGTGTTGCCAGGGTGAGGTTTGCTTAGTATAGAAGGCCCTGCCGACAACCGGCCCAAAAATGGCAGGAAAATAAATGGAATGTCCACAACAGGATTTATGAGATAACTGGAACTTTTACTTAACTTCTTGAGCAAACAGTTTTTACAAATATACAGTTTCTCCTGAGGTAACCGGGATGCAGGTTCCTCACAGGCTTTGCTTTAAGCAGGCCACTGTGCTACTAATTATAGGATTTGAGTTGAATAGTAGTCACACAGAATTTGTAGATAGAGCTTTATAACTCATGGTTTTAGTGGCTGCTGGTTCTTTAGGCTTTGGCCTAGGTGAGATGAATTGAGATATGCTGATTGTGCTTGCTTTAGTGTCCAGCAGGAAGAGAGAAGAGAGTGAATTTAGACACTACAGCCTCTTATTTACTAAGGGTGCTCGACTAATCCCATTGGTTGTCAAGCCTGGAGGTCCTGAACCCAGAGAAGTCTGGGTACATCACATGACAGTATCACATGACCCAGAAAGGTCCTAAACATTAGTACAACCGTTATAATATATCACTATACCTAGGAAGGTCCTATACATTTATACTACCGCAGCAGACACACCCCTTCCATGTATCTCTCCTATCCCAGAGGTCGGACCCCCTGCGATCTATAACTTTAGTTATATTCCACTACAGTATTCCTTTAACAACAACCAACAAAATATCCCTGATTAGATCCTCTACCTTTGACAAAGTCTGTCTTTCTGGCAAAACGTCGGGGAGGTCTAGTGGTCCTATGTTTTAAAGGTTTATCCAGGAATCTAAAAACAGAGATAATTTCTTTCAAAGACCGCTCCCTGTCTGTCTCCAGCTTGGGTGTGGTTCTGCTGCTCAGTTCCATTGAAGTGAATGGAGCCAAGTTGTAATACCACACGCAAAGTGGAGACAGACAGGGAGCGGTCTTTGAAAGAAATGAGGTCTGTTTTTTGATTCCTGGATAACCCCTTTAAAAGGTGACAGGAGGAACGATACATGGGATATACCATGTACTGCAGCACTAGATGGCTCCTTAACCTATAAGTTGGCAGATTCATCTGGGATTCATCTGGGATCCCCATATTGAGGGGTCTTTTTTGACACCATAAGTTCCTCTTGCTTTGCAGACATCGTATTTTAATACACAACTTTTTGTTAAGCACTTTTGGTTTAAATTCTTTAATGGGGGCTCCTAAGTCATAAGGGAATTAGTCCCTGATGGGCGCAAGCCCTGAGCGGGTTTGAAAAGTTGTCACTTGTACAGTATACCGACTTTCTAGTCTAACTTTGCACCATCTATTAGTTGGCTTGTTTTTTTTTTTTTAAATGTGGTGCAAGTCATGCAAATTAGTTTAATGGCGCAATTTGGAACAGATTTTTGGTGCAGGCAGTTTTATTCATTTCCCCCTAAATTCCCCAATCCACGTCTTTAATTTAAAATCGGAAGATCTTGCATTATAAATATTAGTAACCATCAGGAAAACCCCTAGGACAGTGGTATCCAAAGTATGGACCTCCAGCTGTTGCAAAACTACAACTCCCAGCATGCCCGGACAGCCGTTGGCTGTCCGGGCATGCTGAGAGTTGTAGTTTTGCGACAGTTGGAGGTCCATACTTTGGAGACCACTGTCTTACCACATAGAGAACGAATGTCCGAACATGCTGAGAATTGTAGTTTTGCAACAGCTGGAGGTCAATACTTTTGGAGACCACTGCCTTACCATATATAGAACGAATGTCCGAGCATGCTGGGAGTTGTAGTTTTGCAACACCTAGAGGTATGCACTTTGGCTATTCAGGTATGCTGGAAGTTGTAGTTTCGCAACAACTGGAGGTCCGCACTTTGGAGACCACTGCCCTAGCACATAGAGAATGGCTGTCTGGGCAGACTGGGAGTTGTAGTTTTGCAATCTTTAGAGGTCCGCCCTTTAGAGACCACTGCTGTATCACATATAGGACGGCTATCTGGGCATGCTGGGAGTTGTAGTTTTGCAAGAGTTAGAAGTCCACACTTAAGAGGCCACTGTCCTAGCACCTATAGAACAGTTGTCCGGACATGCTGGGAGCTGTAGTTCTGCATCAGCAAAATTGCCCTAGGACATATAGAAAATATAAAGGGGTCCCCCACCCATCTATCATCGGCTAACAACCATTGGGCATCACGGTGGTTTACAGCACTGGGTCCTAGGTTCAAATCCCCTATAGGGCAACATCTGCAAGGAGTTTGTATGTTCTCCCTGTGAATCTAAAATTAAAGATTGTGATCCCCAATAAGGACAGGGACCAAGCCCGGTACAGCGCTACGGAATATGCCGGTGATATATAAGGTAAAGGAATTATTAATGTCTTCAGGGTTAAGGTTTGAAGATGACATTTTCTACTATTTCATTAGAGAATTTTTGGGGGTCACGTTGTTCCTTCTACGGTGCGTAATGTTCCTACAGTCATAGAAGCGAGTGCACTGCGCCTATTTTAAGTGTGAAGAGTTCAGTATTACCCCATCCTTCTTCTCCAGACAGCATTTCAGGCATTAGCGTTGCAGCATCTCCGAGTTTGCCATTAAAACGCGTCGGTGATACTGAGCTGCTGATGGGCTGCGGACTGGAATCAATCTTAAGTTACCTCAGGCAAACCAGTAGGCGCCTCCGATCTACAGCAAATGTTCTACTAATGGGCTTGTGGTCTGCCGGTCGCCCAGGCACTGCGCTGCCGGCTACAACAAACGCAGAATACACCGCTTCATCTCCAGAGCAGGAGCCTCCAACCGGGGTCCCATTAATCAGCCGTAAACCATAAATATATCGCCCATTTTTACATATCGGCGCTGCCTGGACATAGGGTTTCCTGACATTAAGTGCTGTGAAAACCGCAGAACAAGGGGGTTTTCCAGTCTTACGTCTCATCTTTTTTATTTTTTGTATGAAGATAAGTCCTACCGACTTTCGTGATTGCTGCAGTATTTTCCAGATTTCTGCTTGCTGTCAGGGAATGGAAATCTCGAAGCCCTGCCCAAAGGAAGATGGTGGGTGCCTTGTTACAATGTAGCAGAGCTCAGTCCTGTTGCAAGCCGAGCGCTTGTTCCAGCAGGATTTGGTGAGTTCCATTCACTGACAGCAAACATGGATTTTGACCATGGTGAATAAATAAAATGAATTAAAGGGGTACTGCGGTGGGAAACTTTTTTTTTTAAAATGATCTGGTGTCAGAAAGTAAAAAAAAATTTGTAAATTACTTTGATTAAAAAATCTTTACCCTTCCAGTAATTATTAGCAGCTGTATGCTACAGAGAAAATTCTATTCTTTATGAATTTCTTTCTTGTCTTGTCCACAGTGCTCTCTGCTGACACCTCTGTCCATGTCAGGAACTGTCCAGAGCAGCATAGGTTTGCTATGGGGATTTCCTCCTGCTCTGGACAGTTCCTAATACGGGCATCAGGTGTCAGCAGAGAGCACTGTGGACAAGACAAAAAAGAAATTCAAAAAGAAAAAATTTCCTCTGTAGCATACAGCTACTAATAAGACCTTCTTCTTTTGTTGATTGGACTTTTGGCCGAGGGCGGTACCGGCCAGTCCCAGGCACAGGTGAGCTACCTGGATGTTCAGTGCGAGCGGACTCCACAGCCTTCATTGTATATGTGTGTATGTATATATATATATATATATATATATATATATATATATATATATATACACACAATTATATAGGATATGCAAAAATCATCATGTGAATGCGGCCTTATATCAGCTGGCATGCTGGAAGTTGTAGTTTTGCAACAGCTGGAGGCACACTGTTTGGAAAACATTGTGTAAACATATGCAATCCATTTTTCATTCACTTACATTATTTAAAAAATAAATACATTTAAAAAAAAAACAGACCTTAAAGGGGAAAACTTTTTTTTTTTTTTAAATCAACTGGTGCCAGAAAGTTAAACAGATTTGTAAATGACTTCAGTTAAAAAAATATTAATCCTTCCAGTACTTATTACAGGAAATTCTTTTTTTTTTTTTGAACACAGAGCTCTCTGCTGACATCACAACTACAGTGCTCTCTGCTGACATCTCTGTCCATTTTAAGAACTGTCCAGAGTAGAAGAAAATCCCCATAGAAAACATATGCTGCTCTGGACAGCCTCCTAAAATAGATAGAGATGTCAGCAGAGAGCTCTGTGTTCCAAAAAGAAAAGAATTTCCTCTGTAGTATTCAGTAGCTAATAAGTACTGGAAGGATTAAGATTTTTTAATAGAAGTCATTTACTAATCTGTTTAAAGGACAACTGCAGCACGATATACACTTATCCCCTATCTACAAGATAGGGGATAAGTGTTTGATCGCGGGGGGTCCGACCGCTGGGACCCCCCACGATCTCCTGTACGGGGACGCGGCTGTGCCGTGGCTCTCCCGTGCAGGGGACGTTGCGGCCGGCACGCCTCCTCCATGCATCTCTATGGGAGAGGCGAGGAGGCAGTGTTCGTGCCTCCCCGGCTCCCCCATAGAACTGTATGGGGACAGGGAGGAGACGGGGTGTCACCGTCGACCTCTAGGTCGACGCTACGCGCCTTAGCGCTCACTATGAGCGCTAATGGCGGTGCCCCATTAGGGAGATCTCAGGGGGGTTCCAGCGGTTGGACCCCCCGTGATCAAACACTTATCCCCTATCTTGTAGATAGGGGATAAGTGTATATTGCGATGCAGTTGTCTTTTAACTTTCTGGCACCAGTTGATTTAAAAAGAAAAGTTTTTCACCGGAGTACTCCTTTAACATATACTTTTTTTGGGTGCGAAAACAACAGCGTAAATTCACCACGTTTTTGCATACAGCACAACTAAATGGATTGTAACGCACCCTAGAAGTATTATGCGAACGTACGGTTAACTCTTTGCAAATACTGCACCTTTAAAGGGGTACTCCGGTGAAAACCTTTTTTCTTTTAAATCAACTGGTGGCAGAAAGTTAAACATATTTGTAAATTACTTCTATTAAAAAATCTTAATCCTTCCAGTACTTATTAGCTGCTGAATGCTACAGAGAAAATTCCTTTCTTTTTGGAACACTGATGACATCACGAGCACAGTGCTCTCTGCTGACATCTCTGTCCATTTTAGCAACCGTGCATAGCAGATGTATGCTAAGGGCAGCATGGTGGCTCAGTGGTTAGCACTGCTGCCTTGCAGCGCTGGGGACTTGGGTTCAAATCCCACTAAGGACAACAATCAGTAAAGCATTATTATTATTATTATTATAATAACGTCAGCAGAGAGAACTGTGGTCGTGATGTCATCAGAGAGCATTCCAAAAGAAAAGAATTTCCTCTGTAGTATTCAGCAGCTAATAAGTACAGGAAGGATTAAGATTTTTTAATAGAAGTAATTTACAAATATGTTTAACTTTCTGCCACCAGTTGATTTAAAAGAAAAAAGGTTTTCACCGGAGTACCCCTTTAAATGTTTTTCCGACTCAATGCATTTCGTGACGCCTGAGTAACGTTATAAAAATTCACATTTATTCTGACTTAACGCCGGAATATTTACGTCTTATCATCTCGGGAATAATCACTTATACATGCGCTCTCCAGGGTTCACGGATAAATCTGTACAATTGCCGGCAGCATTACGCACCGCTGATTATAAAGTGCCGGCGCTCCTGGAATCCTGTTTCCTGCAGCAGATTATTAAAATGTCTCTTATCCGTAATTACTGGGCAAATACAGAAAAATTCAAAAGGGGGCCGATCCCATTATCATTAACCCCCTCCAATCCCCAGCCATAGCAGCGGTCATC
Source organism: Hyla sarda (assembly GCF_029499605.1). Lineage (NCBI taxonomy): Eukaryota > Metazoa > Chordata > Amphibia > Anura > Hylidae > Hyla > Hyla sarda. The sequence continues at coordinate 33,455,216 of NC_079195.1, read as the reverse complement.
GCAGGTAATTAATCGGAAATTAATCATAAATACGCTGCGTAGAATCCATCATCGCTGTCGTGGCCGCTCGTAAACTTTGCTCTAGGATGAAATGTTATCGGAGTTTCCTAATTTAAGGAAAAATCAGGCATGAGGAATAAGGGGGTAATTTACATTTATTAAAATTGGCGCACACGGAAATGAGGACGAGATGCAAAGTAGAACATAGTACACGACTATGTGTCGTGTTTCTTTCATGTCTGGCTGTCACTTGTTTTCCACTGTGTATTTTAAAGGGAACCGGCCATCACTTTCTTGCTGCCTGAACCACGAGTTATTGGAGCGGTCCCTGGCAACTTCTCCATGCCGGCCATGATTAATAGATCTGTGGTGTCCCGGTACAGGACTTGGTCCTGTCCCTTTGTCTGGGGTCCTCTCAGCCAGAGTCCCTCCATGCTATTGGGCTCTCCTGAAGGGCTAACCCCTAGTCACCTCTTAATATTGTAATATTTAATGTATATATTTATATATGTAATGAATCTAGGATACCTCTGAATAGGACCTTAGAGGTCACGTGCCTTTAATTTATGTTAGGCTATGGTTTAACCCCTTAAGGACGCAGCCCTTTTTCACCTTAAGGACTGAGCCCTTTTACGCAATTCTGACCACCGTCGCTTTACAAATTAATAACTCGAAAATGCTTTTACCGAATATTCTGATTCTGAGATTGTTTTTTTCGTGACATTTTCTACTTTATTTTGGTGGTAAATTTTCGCAAAAGTACAACTCCCAGCATGCCCAGACAGCCTTTGGCTGTCTGGGCATGCTGGGAGGTGCACTTTGGCCTTCCTAGTGGTTGCCACAGTAAAGATCACTTTACTTTCACTTTCATCACCCCCCCCCCCCACTGTCATTTCCCTACCTGGGCCAGGATCCAGCAGTCTCCAGCGACGATTGGGGGTCCCCAGGCATCTTCTCCTCCAAGTACCGGCCTCCATCTTCTCCCCACGTTCCCCTCGACATCCAGGGGTGGGCAGAACGGGGGTTGCCATGGCAATCCACTGTCCTGCCCTGCCATTGGTCAGAATCAGTTCTGACCAATGGCAGGGGATAGGAGGAGATCAGGATGATCAGGGCTGTTCCTGACAGCTCCAATCATCCCTATTTTCCGAGTGATCGGGTCACCAGAGACCCGATCAGCCCGTAATAGCAGAAAATCGCATGTCTGAATTGACATGCGATTTTCTGCGATCGCCGACATGGGGGGGGGGGGTCTCAGGACCCCCCTCGGCGATGTGTCGGGATGCCTGCTGAATGATTTCAGCAGGCATTCCGGTCCGGTCCCCAACTGGCTAGCGGCGGGGATCGGAATTCCCACGGGCGTATGCATACGGCCCACTTCCTTGGGATGCAGGGTGTATGCATACGCCCGGTGTCCTTAAAAGGTTAAGGACCTTTGGGTCATGTGGTATACCCAGAGTTCCAGAGGTCAGGACTGACAGTTTTGGCTATCCAATGAGCTTCGTTCCACCCCCTTAAGATATAAGGGGCTGCTGCCACTAAATTCTCTCTCTTCCTGCCAGACTAGCAAGCAGCACTAATCTGAGCACAAATCAGAAATTCAAGCTAGGCCTGAAGCCTTATCTTCCGCAGTCACTAAACCGTGAGTTATCCAGCTCAAAACTACTAAAATCCTGTGTGACTACTGCAACTCAATTATCATAAATTCAGTAGCACATTGGCTAGAAAATCAAAGCTCATTGCACTCAGAAGTCCCAGCAAACCTGTGAGGAACCTGAACTACGGTCCTCTATACAAAGACTGTTTGTTACCTGCAATTGCATAAAATATGCTATAAAGTTTATTCCGGTTTTTATCAACATCTGCTGTGGACATTCCTTTATTTTCCCTACCATTTATGGGACGGTTGGCGGTAGGACCATTACTCTAAGGAAACCCCATCCTGGCGTGACGACAACATAGGGTTAATACCAATACCCTATACTACCACTCCGCAACACCCCATTGCATCCTTCCACCCCGGCACCGCAGATCTATCACTATAACCAAACAGGGAGAGATCTATACAGTAAATCAAAACTGGTGGAGTAGAAAGGAGCTGCCCAGGACCACCTCCCATGACTCATGGCTCGGGCAGCATTAAAGCGATGAAAGATTCCCTTTGGCAGTTGGCTAACAGCAATTATGTGCTGGTAAAGTTCTCCACAAATGAGCTGGATCGGGGGGGGGGGGGGGGGGGGGTGTCCCAGCCAATCAGGGAGCTGGGAGAGCAGCTGCAGTGACTGAAACGCTACTGCACATGTATCTTGCAGGTTTTTGTAGTCTCACACTTTTAGTAAACAATGCTGGCAGCCTGTAAACGAACAAAGGTGGAAGATCCCAAGGCAGGGGATTTATTAGAAAAGTATTGATAATATATATATATATATATTTTTTTTTTTTTTCATAAATTTTTTGTATTGTAGCACATTTGCTACTTCTAAATGGGCGCTGTCAGATTCAAAAACTTTTTATATGTTGTACATCTTGGCAAAACATTAACCTTTTAATATACTTCATAAGAATACATTTTAATTTTACTTCCTTTTTATAGAAATCATGGCTTATAATAAAGACCACTAGGGGCTCTCATACTGTCCAGCACATAACCCTGTCCAGCTGCAGCATCATCTTTGTCCCAGCTGAAGCCCAGGCAGAGACAAAGTCCAGGTGGGACTAACACTCCTCTGTGCTCACTCCTGTCCTATCTCTCAGACTGCAGCATGAAAACAGAGAGGAGGGGTTACAGTACAGCCTGCAGTGATTGGATAACGAGACACAGCACAGCACAGAAGATGAGTCATGAAGAGTAAGGACACACCCCCTCCAAAGCACAGGGTGAAAAACCAAGTGAGCAACAGAAAGAAGGTATTTGTAAGAGAAATATAGGTGCTGGAAACATAAAAAATTCTATATACATGAACAGGATTAGGTACTGAGAATCTAAAACATTTTGATGATTTCTGTAAGAAATGACAGGTCACCAGTATACGGTAGAATACGTTGCCCACTCCTAGAAGGTAAGCCCCTGCGAAGCTCCGATGACATGGTAACTGTTTATATATGATCAGTATATATGGTAACAGTCCATGTATGGACAGAAACATTATTATCTCCGGTGGAAAACTTTTTTTTTTTTTTTTTAAATCAACTGATGCCAGAAAGTTAAACAAATTTGTAAATTACTTCTATTAAAAAAATCTTAATTCTTCCAGTACTTATTAGCTGCTGAATACTACACAGGAAATTCTTTTCTTTTTTGGAACACAGAGCTCTCTGCTGACATCACGAGCACAGAGCTCTCTGCTGACATCATGACCACAGTGCTCTCTGCTGACATCTCTGTCCATTTTAAGAACTGTCCAGAGTAGGAGAAAATCCCCATAGCAAACATATGCTGCTCTGGACAGTTCCTAAAATGGACAGAGATGTCAGCAGAGAGCACTGTGCTCGTGATGTCAGCAGAGAGCTCTGTGTTCCAAAAAAGAAAAGAATTTCCTCTGTAGTATTCAGCAGCTAATAAGTACTGGAAGGATTAAGATTTTTTTAATAGAAGTAATTTGCAAATCTGTTTAACTTTCTGGCACCAGTTGATTTAAATAAATAAAAAAATATATATATATATTCCACCGGAGTACCCCTTTAAGCTTCCGTGGGGAAGCTGGTTAGTCAGGTTCTGTAGTCGGCCTCTGTAGTCAGCCTTCCTCTCCTCCTGAGCTGCCTCCATAGTGCTGGTACTGCTTACAGACACCTTATATCATTTTTAATGTGTACCGGATGATGATATCGGATAGATGATAGCACTGCTCCACAGTAGGGCTGCCACCTTTCTTGCAAAAAAATGCTGGCCATGCTAATTTGCATAATTAATTATATATGCGTGACATCACAGGATACACATATGCGTGGGAAATCTTGTCCTATTCCGACCCCTATAACTTTTTTATTTTTCCTTATACGGGGGGCCTGTATGAGGGCTCATTTTTTGTGCCCCGATCTGTAGTTTTTAACAGTATAATTTAATTTTTTCGATGTGACTTTTTGCTAATTTTTTTTTTTTTTTTTGCTAAATCGGGAGTTGCAGTTAGTTACTAACTACAATTCCCAGCATGCCCTGATACAGCCTTTGGCTCAGCAGATGTCCCAAATGAAAACTACAACCCCCAGCATGTTGGACTTTATACCCTATGCTACCATAAAGTCCAACATGCTCGGGGTTGTAGTTTTGCAACAGCTGGAGGCACTCCTGGTTGGGAACCACTGACCTATACTCTATACCCTATACTACCCTATACTACCATACAGTATAGGTCAGTGGTTCCCAACCAGGAGTGCCTCCAGCTGTTGCAAAATTACAACCCCCAGCATGTTGGACTTTATGGTAGTATAAGGTATAGGGTAGTATAGGGTATAGAGTATAGGTCAGTGGTTCCCAACCAGGAGTGCCTCCTGCTGTTGCAAAACTACAACTCCCAGCATGTTGGACTTTATACCCTATACTACCCTATACCCTATACTACCATAAAGTCCAACATGCTGGGAGTTGTAGTTTTGCAACAGCTGGAGGCACTCCTGGTTGGGAACCACTGACCTATACTCTATGGTAGTATAGGGTATAGAGTATAGGTCAGTGGTTCCCAACCAGGAGTGCCTCCAGCTGTTGCAAAACTACAACTCCCAGCATGTTGGACTTTATACCCTATACTACCCTATACCCTATACTACCATAAAGTCCAACATGCTGGGAGTTGTAGTTTTGCAACAGCTGGAGGCACTCCTGGTTGTGGAACCACTGACCTATACTCTATACCCTATACGACCATAGAGTATAGGTCAGTGGTTCCCAACCAGGAGTGCCTCCAGCTGTTGCAAAACTACAACTCCCAGCATGCCCGGACAGCCGTTGGCTGTCCGGGCATGCTGGGAGTTGTAGTTTTGCAACAGCTGGAGTCATCCCTGGTTGGGAAACACTGGTATAGTATATAGTGCAACATTCCGGGAGTTGGAGGATTATTTGGATAAATACTGGCCATTGCAATGCCGGAATTTTTAATATAAAAATATCGCCAGGGTGGCCAAAATACCGGCTGTGCCAGTAAAATACCGGCCAGGTGGCTACCCTACTACACGGGGACCTCAGGAAGAAGAAAAGACTTGGGAATCTGTCACCCATAAACTGATATGTATCCATTCAATGGAGAAGCTTTTCTAAAGGATCCTGTTGGATAGAATAGTTTTGCCCAATACGCCAGTCCAGCCCTTGTGTTTACTGTGTATACTGATATATACCAAAGGCCGAGAACATAGCATGTGCCGTATATGTACGTATTTGAAAATAGAAAATGAGTCGCTCTTTAACCCCTTAATGACCAAGCCCATTTTCACCTCAAGGACCAGGCCAGTGTACAGACCCATATAAGGGCTTGTTTTTTGCGTGACCAATTGTACTTTGTAATGAAACCTCTCATTTTACCATAAAATGAATGGCGAACCCCCCAAAAATTTTGAAAACCAAAATTTGGCACATTTTGGAGGGTTTTGTTTTCACACTATACACTTTACGGTAAAAATTAAAGGTTCTTTATTCTGTGGGTCAATATGATTAAAATGATACCCATGGCTCGATACTGTTATGTTTTTGTACCGCTTAAAAAAAAAAAACTAAAAAAACTTTTTGTACAAAATCAGTAATCTAAAATCGCCCTATTTTGACCACCTATAACTTTTTCATTTTTCCGTATATAGGGCAGTATGAGGGCTCATTTTTTGCGCCGTCATCTGTAATTTTTTTTAGATACCACATTTGCATATATAAAACTTTTAGATCATTTTTGTAAATTACTTCTATTAAAAAATATTAATCCTTCCAGTACTTATTAGCGTCTGTATGCTCCACAGGAAGTTGTATTTCTTTCTGGAGTTATTTTCCCGTCTGACCACAGTGCTCTCTGCTGACATCTCTGTCCATTTTAGGAACTGTCCAGAGCAGCATATGTTTGCTATGGGGATTTCCGCCTGCTCTGGACAGTTCCTAAAATGGACAGAGGTGTCAGCTCTCAGAGAGCACTGTGGTCGTGACAGAAAAGAAATCCAAAAAGAAAAGTATTTCCTCTGTAGTATACAGCTGCTAATAAGTACTGGAAGGCTTAAGATTTTTTAATAGAAGTCATTTACAAATCTGTTTGTTTCTGGCATCATTTGGTTTAAAAAAATAAATAAAAAAAAGTTTTCCACCGGAGTACCCCTTTAAGTAATGTTCTCAGATAGATACAAGCTCTTTATTATACTGGATAGGGACACCCGTTCTGTTTCTTACTTTGTTCTCCTCTTTTCTTGATGACTTCATGTCCTCACAAGGTTATCTGATCTCTCTGAATACATAGATCTTGGTGCGTATTGACCTTCTCGCCGCGTCCTTCTCTGTCTGCAGATGCACTTGAAAACCATGGATGATTCCATCTCTGGATACATGATGCCATTCTTCAGCTCCGTTCCTCTTCTATAAATCCCACCATTATAATACAGTGATCCCTCAACTTACAATGGCCTCAACATACAATAGTTTCAACATACCATGGTCTTTTCCGGACCATTGTAACTTGAAACCAGACTCAACATACAATACTACAGACAGTCCAGATCTGTGAAACGTGTCAATGGCCGGAAGAACCGACCAATCAGAATGGATATTTCACTGGTTAAGCCCCTGTATTCCTAAAGTGCACTGACTGGTGTCTGGTAGCGCCCTCTACAGTACAGGGAGGTATTACATGTTCTGTACTCTTTACCTGTATTACTGAAGTGTATGCACTGACTGGTGTCTGGTAGCGCCCTTTACAGTACAGGGAGGTATTACATGTTCTGTACTCTTTACCTGTGTTACTGAAGTGTATGCACTGACTGGTGTCTGGTAGCGCCCCCTACAGTACAGGGAGGTATTACATGTTCTGTACTCTTTACCTGTATTACTGAAGTGTATGCACTGACTGGTGTCTGGTAGCGCCCTCTACAGTACAGGGAGGTATCACATGTTCTGTACTCTTTACCTGTATTACTAAAGTGTATGCACTGACTGGTGTCTGGTAGCGTCCCCTACAGTACAGGGATGTATTATATGTTCTGTACTCTTTACCTGTATTACTAAAGTGTATGCACTGACTGGTGTCTGGTAGCGTCCCCTACAGTACAGGGAGGTATTACATGTTCTGTACTCTTTACCTGTATTACTGAAGTGTATGCACTGACTGATGTCTGCTAGCGCCCCCTACAGTACAGTGAGGTATTACATGTTCTGTACTCTTTACCTGTACCAGGGTTAGCAGCTCCTTTGGACACCAGGTGAGGGCGACTCCATGTTACTTTTTTTAGGACATTGCGTGTTCTGTACAGGACCCTGAAGAAGCTTCTGTCCTCTACATAGACCAGTGTTTCCCAAAGTGGGTGCCTCCAGTTGTTGCAAAACTACAACTCCCAGCATGCCCGGACAGCCGAAGGCTGTCCGGGCATGCTGGGAGTTGTAGTTTTGCAACAGCTGGAGGCACCCTGGTTAGAAAACATTGAAATAAACAGTGATTACAGCTCCCAGCAGTAAGGATTTGCTTTATCTATATTAGTTATCTACTTATTTTTTTTTAATCCTCACTTTTTCCTATTTTTTGGATGATATTTTGGGGCTTCAGAACCAATTACCAGGTTACCATAGAGTTATGGTCTCAACATACAATGGTCGTCCTGGAACCGATTAATATTGTAACTTGAGGGACCACTGTATATGCATATGTTGAAAAAAATAAAAAAAATAAAAAATAAAACATTAATTCATAGATTGTTTAGAAAAGGGATTATCCTGGTAGGGACTTTGCATTTTAATTCCTATTTGCCCTCTAAGTGGATTTTGGGCGTGACAATAAATGGCTTTATATACTGTTAAAATCCCACTTGTCTATTTCCATACATTTGTTGGCCTGTTATCTACATTAAAGGGGTACTCCGGTGGAAAACTTTTTTTTTTTTTTTTACATTGCCCACTCCTAGAAAGTAAGCCCCTGGGAAGCTCCGATGACATGGTAACTGTTTATATATGATCAGTATATATGGTAACAGTCCATGTATGGACAGAAACATTATTAAAGGGGTACTCCTGTGGAACTGGTACCAGAAAGTTAAATAACTTCTATTAAAAAATCTTTACCCTTTCAGTACTTTTTAGCAGCTGTATGCTACAGAGTAAATTCTTTTCGTTCTGAATTTCTGTTTTTGTCTTGTCCACAGTGCTCTCTGCTGACACCTCTGTCCGTATCAGGAACTGTCCAGAGCAGCATAGGTTTGCTATGGAGATTTTCTTCTGCTCTGGACAGTTCCTGATATGGGCATCGGGTGTCAGCAGAGAGCACTGTGGACAAGACAAAAAAGAAATTCAAAAAGAATAGAATTTCCTCTGTTGCATACAGCTGCTAAAAAGTACTGGAAGGGTAAAGATTTTTTTTAATAGAAGTCATTTACAAATCTGTTTAACTTTCTGGCACCAGTTGATTTAAAAAAAAAAAAAAAAAATGTTTTCTACCGGAGCACCCCTTTAAGGTCGGCAGGCGGCATTGTTGATAAAAATATTGGCCGTTTGGGTGTTTCCTGGAAATTTTATTGCAGTAATAAATTAGGAATTTCACTTGCAATACCGGTTTTGACCAGCACTTTCCATAGACTTTAAAGGGGTACTCCTGTGGAAAACTTTTTTTTTTTTTTTTTAAATCAACTGGTGCCAGAAAGTTAAACAGATTTGTAAAATACTTAATAAAAAAAAATCTTAATCCTTTCAGTACTTATTAGCAGCTGTATACTACAGAGGAAATGCTTTTCTTTTTGGATTTCTCTGATGTCACGACCACAGTGCTCTCTGCTGTCCATTTTTGGAACTGTCCAGAGCAGGAGAAAATCCCCTTAGCAAACATATGCTGCTCTGGACAGTTCCTGAAATGGACAGCAGAGGTCAGCAGAGAGCACTGTAGTCGTGGCAGTAGAAAAATCCAAAAACAAAAGCATTTCCTCTGTAGTATACAGCCGCTAATAAGTACTGGAAGGATTAAGATTTTTTTAATTAAGTAATTTACAAATCTGTTTAACTTTCTGGCACCAGTTGATTTAAAAAAAATAGGAGGTAACCACCCTGCAGGTATTGGTCTCCAAACTGTGGACCCCCAGATATTGCAAAACTACAGCCCCCAGAATGCCTGGACAGCCGAAGGCTGTCCAGGCATTCTGGGGGCTGTAGTTTTGCAATGTCTGGAGGTCCACAATTTGGAGACCACTGCAGTAGGACATCTATTGTCCAATCAAGTTCAACATTAGTGCAAAATTTGGCCATAAGATATAGGAAGAATCCATATCCTGCTAATTTGGCTTAGTATATATTTGTACTGTGTTCGCACTGGCTAATTTAAATAAGAAGAGCTTCAGTGTAAAGTATAGGGGTGAGGTGAAGGTAAGAAGCAGCAATTGTTACCAGAATTTCAATATAATGCGTATTTGTGACTCAAATAGACTAGACTGTACCACAATTGTAGGACTGGTACCTAAAATGCCACATTTGGGAGCAGGGCTGGTGCAAGGATTTTTGCCACCCTAGGCAAAAGCTAATTTTGCCACCCCCTTGTCTCCACCCATTGGCTCCACCCTTTGATACGCCCTGTAACAGTAGGGTGATACACTGTAACACACCTTCTCCTCATATATTCACCTTACTACTGGGGTGACACTCTCTGGGGTAACTGCTCTCCTCTATCTGTCTGCCCGCCATCAGGAGCACAGCACTGTCACGTGATGTGACAGTGCTGCGCTCCTGATGGCCGGCGTGAGGTGCAAACTTGGGACCCGTGCGGACTTGCGTCCGCTCCTCCCCTCAGCCCCGAAGCTAGAGCAGATAGAGGAGCGCAACGCTTACGGTTTTATACTTACAGCAACGGGTGGTGCCCTCATCAGGGGTGCGCTCTAGGAAGCCGCCTACTCTGCCTATTTCTGGAGCCGGCCCTGTTTGAGAGGCACACGGGCAGAAGCAGGGGAGAGGGTTGGGCTACTTGACCCATGAATGCAGGGTTAGGCCCTATCAGGACCAGCCTTGGGGCAGTCACAATTTTGTCAGGATGTTCCCAGGAACCAGATCTGGGAGGGGTGGGGTTTATCCAAAGTGGGCAGTCTTAAAGGGGTGGGACTTAATAAGCCCAATTTTTGCCTTTATATATATATATATATATATATATATATATATATATATATATATATATATATATATATTTATAGAGAGAGAGAGAGAGAGAGAGAGAGAAAAACAATAGTGCGGCACTCCAAAAATTTTTTAAAAAAAAGGTGAATTTTTGTCTCACAACATAGCAGCAACGTTTCAGTTCCTAGTCCAAGGCAAGTGGTCGGCACTACCAAAAGTCAGGTGCACGAGGATAATGTAGAAACTTAATAAAGTAGGAGTCACATAGAGCACAACGCAGTACGCGTTACGACATAAAAGCCTTTCTCAACTGCACAAAGCAAAAGCATCACATGACCAGTATATAACACATGGAGGCTAATTACAATTCATTAGTCACCATGACTGCAAACATAAACAAAAAAAGCTATTGCTACTTAGAAATACATAGATCAAAAAATGTACCAAATACTTATATTATTTCCCGTCCTCGCCTTGTAAATTTCTCATTCAAGCTGGTCTCTAGAAATAAGATCAAAAATGATACATTGTATAATTATAAACAGAATGAGCAAACATAAAAAACTTCAGAGCAATCTCGCTATTTCATATTCGCGAGGGTCCCTAATTTGTGGATCCAGTGGGCTTCCCGCTTCAGGAGGAGCTTCTTCAGACTCCGCCCTCTGCGAGGAGGCACTATCTCCTCCAATACCTGATATTGTAACTGCGCTATGTTATGGCCCATTTTTCTGAAATGTGCAGGTATCGGGAATAATAAATTATCGCACCGTATAGTGGATTTATGTCTATTAATCCGGTCTCCTATACGTTGGGTGGTCTCCTCAACGTATGGGAGACCGCACCTACTTTATTACGTTTCAGTTCCTCACTGGAAATTTTTTTCAAGCCATTTTCTGCTATATTGTGAGACAATAAATTCACCTTTTTTTCACCTTTTTTATAAGGTAGTGCTGCAAGAATTTCTTTGTTGGATATATATATATATATATATATATATATAGGTATATGCTGTATTTATTTGGGATGTGTCACCTTTGTGGGAAACAGGGCCCAACAACCATCACTATTAAAGGGGTACTCCACTGGAAAACATTTTTATTTTACTTTTTAAAATCAACTGGTGCCAGAAAGTTAAACAGATTTGTAAATTACGTCTATTAAAAAAATCGTAATCCTTCCAGTACTTATCAGCTGCTGTAATGATCTACAAAAATGTCTTTTCTTTTTGAATTTCCTTTCCGTCTGACCACAGCGCTCTCTGCTGACACCGCTGTCCGTTTTAGGAACTGTCCAGAGTAGGAGCAAATCCCCATAGAAAACCTTTCCTGCTCTGAACAGTTCCTAAAATGGACAGAGGTGTCAACAGAGAGCACTGTTGTCAGACAGAAAGGAAATTCAAAAAGAAAAGAACTTCCTGTGGATCAAAACAGCAGCTGATAAGTACTGGAAGGAATAAGATTTTTTAATAGAAGTCATTTACAAATCTGTTTAACTTTCTAGCACCAGTTGATTTAAAAACAATTTATTTTTGCCAGTGGAGTACCCCTTTAAAGGCCCCATCCCTGATAACCTGGACACATCCCCCAGTCCTACAATTTTTGTACCTCAGGCTATTGAGAACCATCTCAATTTCCTAGTTTATTGATTTGTTAACATTACTATCTGGCAGTATTAATAGGCCACCTTACAGTAACGTTATGGGGTGCCCTGTATGGATGTCATTTTTGGGCACTAAATCGTAAACCACAAGGAGGGGACATACATAGAAGAGGGGGATTAATAGAAATGAATGCTTTATGGATCTGGTCATATTATTTAGGCAACAGTCTGGCAGTATTATTTTGCCACCTTACAGTAATGTTACAGGGTGCCCTGTTTGGCTGTAATTTCTGGGCACTAAATGTTATGCAATAAGAAATGGGCATCCTTAAAAGGCTAACCCAAGGTCTGGCATTATAAGTCTACAACAGTGTTTCCCAATCCGGCGTGCCTCCAGCTGTTGCAAAACTACAACTCCAGCCGCAGGCTGTCTTCGCAAGTTTTGCAACAGCTGGAGGCACACCGGTTGGGAAACACCAGTCTACACAATAAAATGACAAGTATAATTAGTGTTGGGCGTGAATATTCGCATTTCAAATTTTTATCGCGAATTCGCGAATATTGTGAATATATTCACCATATATTTAAAATTGCGAATATTCGCTTTCTTTTCGCATGTGCGCATATTCCTTCTTTTCACTTGTGGGCCAATTAGAATGATGCAAATACACTTGTCAGAGGTTATCAACAACATCCCTAGCAACCAATAACAACATCCCTAGCAACCAATAGTAAAGTTGCCCCCCACCCCGTCACTGTTTTCTTCCTCGAATATGCGAATATGCGAATATACACATATGCAAATATAACGAATACTCAAAATTTGCGAATATAGGACGAAAATTCGTCTATATATTCGCGAAATATCGCAAATTCGAATATGGGCAATGCCGCTCATCACTAGTTATAATGAGTTTGTCACCTCCATTTGGATGAGGCCTAAACATACGCTACATCTGGGAAACCCCAATTACCGTATTTTTCGCCGTATAAGACGCACTTTTTCTTCCCCAAAACTGGGGGGGAAAAGTTGGTGCGTCTTATACGGCGAATACACTTCTATCGTGACTGCCCCTGCGGCCATCAACTGCCGGGACCCGCGGCTAATACAGGACATCACCGATCGCGGTGATGCCCTGTATTAACCCTTCAGACGCGGCGATCAAAGCTGACCGCCGCGTTTGAAGCCAAAGTGACACTAACCCGGCTGCTCAGTCGGGCTGTTCGGGACCGCCGCGGTGAAATCGCAGCGTTCCGAACAGCTTACAGGACACCGGGAGGGACCTTACCTGCCTCCTCGGTGTCTGCTCTGTGCCGGGATCCTCTGCATGGCCGGCGCTCTCCTTCCTCGTCATCACGTCATCGTGCACGCCGTCCCGTCATCCAATAGGAGCGGCGTGCGTAGCGACGTGATGGCGGCGACGGAGAGCGTGGATCCCGGGGAAGAAGACGTCCGGAGCGACGGGGACACCACGGGGACAGCGATGGAGCGACATCCAGGGCAGCGGTGACGGGTCCGGAGCGGCGGGGACACGTGAGTATTACCTCCTATACCAGTGGTCTTCAACCTGCGGACCTCCAGATGTTGCAAAACTACAACTCCCAGCATGCCCGGACAGCCAACGGCTGTCCGGGCATGCTGGGAGTTGTAGTTTTGCAACATCTGGAGGTCCGCAGGTTGAAGATCACTGTTGGGGGTCAGAACCTCTAGATTTTGCACCTTTAAAATTGGGTGCGTCTTATACGCCGATGCGTCCTATAGAGCGAAAAATACGGTACCACAACAAGGACTAAGGATTTAGTTTTTTTTGTTTCTTTTTTCGCGCGCCAAAGAAAAGTAAAACAAAAAAAATTAACCAAGTACTTAATGCCGGCAAACGTGGAGAGAGAGAGGACACCTAATATCTATCATTGGTCTCCATAGTAACTGCATTAGGCAAATCAATGTTGATGATGGTGTCACCGGTATGGGAGGGTACACCTCCCCTCACTCTATCCCACACTCACTCACTCACTCTCTTTCTTTCCTCCACGTCTTCTTCTTCTTTTATTATTTTTTTGCACTCCTCTCCTCCTTACTTTTTTCTTTCCTCCATTGATCTTCCCTTTTATTTTTACTTTTCTTCCTCCTCTTCGTCCCTCTTCTTGACCCGCAAGGTGAACGCTCGACTTTGACTCCATTTCCAGTACCTCTGGACCATCAACTCTTGCTTTTTTAAGTGCGTGGTTTTGGCAAACAACCCTATTCTTTTCTTCGTGCCAGAGTCTTTTTTTTTTTTTTTTCCTCCGCTTTCTTCTCTGATGGAGCAAGTCAGGAGACGAAGAGAAGACTTTTATGAAGGCTTCTTCTGGCTTCCTACCTCCTGCTCGCAACATACTTAGATGGGGGATTCCAGAGGACAATATGTGAGTGCCTCCGGCTGAGATGTTCGGATAACCTCTCGAAAGAGGGGAGGTTTCGGGGGACGGAGGTGGAAGGCACGACTTGCGTTTTGGGGCTACCGGCGGGGGGCGCGTGCCATGCTACCGGACCACCATGAATCTGGATGGACTTGAGGTAATAGCAGTCCTGGTGGTCTTGGTCTTGTTTGTGAAAGTTCTGGAGCAGTTCGGCCTTTTCGAACCCGTCGGGGTAGAAGGTAACGTATGAATGGTCTTCGTTCTTAAGATCTTAATTTTTGGGGATTTCATTTTTGTTGTTGTTTTTATGTTATTACTAGAAAAATGATCATTTCCGCTGCTAAAAAAAAAAAAACACAAAATAATAAAAAATGGTTCCGCGATTCAGTTTTACAAATAGTTTTTTTCTGAGCGTGTCAAATGAAAATTGATTTCTGGAAAGTTGCGGCAAGCGCCCGTGATGCTGAAAGGATCTGCAAGTGTAGTAGAGTTGAGTTTGTTAGGAGTAGCAGAGTCTGAGTTTGCCAATACGTCCTGCGCTGGGTTTGTCGGATGATGTAGCAGAGCTGATTCTGGCATTTGTCAGAATTTATGAAGATATCATGATGTTTTTTATTATTTTGGTTGTTTATTTCATAGGACTGTTGCAAAACTACAACTCCCAGCATGCTTGGATAGTCTTTGTGCATTGGGATAACTCTCTAGAGAAGTGTTTTCCAAACAGGGTGTCTCCAGCTGTTGTGAAACTACAACTCCCAGCGTGCTTGGACATCCATTTGTGCATTGGGATAACTCAAGAGCAGTGTTTCAGTACCAGGGTGCCTCCAGCTGTTGCAAAACTACAACTTCCAGCATGCTCAGATAGTCTTTTTGCTTTAGGGTAACTCTCTAGAGCAGTGTTTTCCAAACAGGGTACCTCCAGCTGTTGCGAAATTACAACTCCCAGCATGCCCGGATAACCATTGTTCATTGGGATAACTCTAAAGAGCAGTGTTACAGTACCAGGATGCCTCCAGCTGTTGCAAAACTACAACTTCCAACATGCTCGGATAGTCTTTTTGCTTTATAGTAACTCTCTAGAGCAGTGTTTTCCAAACAGGGTACCTCCAGCTGTTGCGAAATTACAACTCCCAGCATGCACGGACAGCCATTGTTCATTGGGACAACTCTCTAGAGCAGTGTTTCCGGACCAGGGGGCCTCCAGCTGTTGCAAAACTACAACTTCCAGCATGCTCGGATAGTCTTTATGCATTAGGGTAACTCTCTAGAGCAGTGTTTTCCAAACAGGGTGCCTCCGGCTGTTGCAAAATTACAACTCTCAGCATGCACGGACAGCCATTGTTCATTGGGACAACTCTCCAGAGCAGTGTTTACGGACCAGGGTGCCTCCAGTTGTTGCAAAACTACAACTTCCAGCATGCCCGGACAGCCTTTGGCTGTCCGGGCATGCTGGGAGTTGAAGTTTTGCAACAGCTGGAGGCACCCTGCTTGGGAAACACTGCCTTAGAGAGTTATCTCAATGCACCAAGTCATGCCTGCTATATTATGTATACAGTGTGGAGGATTTTATAGAGTTAATTTCTAGGTTGTGTTCTGTGTTGGGGTTACTATGATGCAATAGTATTGAATTTTAGTATTAAAAAAATTAAGTTAAAGGTTTGTAGTATAGACTCATTATAAAAATAATAATAATAATGATGATAATAATCATAATATTAATAATAATAATTTTTTTTATTATATTGCAAAAATGATACATGGCCGGACCCTATGATAAAGTGTCAAAATATTTTTTGAACAATTCATTATTATGCACACAAAATTTAAATAAAGACAAATATAACTAAATTCTGAGTGTAGGGATTTGGCTTTAGAGCAATACATTAACCATGATCGACGTTTATCTTTAATGTATCCCTAAGGAGTAAAGAAAAATTGTGGTCGATCCACAACAATCCCAAGATTTCCAAACCGAACTAAGGCTTGGGATTCTGGAAAAGTTTCAGGCTGCCCCCAACTAACCTTAGAATTGCATTAATTCCGTGCTGCGAATTCAATGTATCCTTACTGGGTAAAAAAAAAAAAAAAAATAATAATAATAAATGCGCGTAATTTATTTGGAACTTTTTTTTTCTTATAGTGAAATTTTGGCTTTGCTGTGTTGATAGCAAAAGTCGTGGGCGACCTCATGACCCAATGTAGCCTGTTTCCCAATCGGGGTGCCTCCAGCTGTTGCAAAACTATAACTCCCAGCATACCCGGACAGCCTTTGTGCATTAGAATAACTCTGTAGAGCAGTGTTTCCCAACCAGGGTACCTCCAGCTGTTGCAAAATTACAACTCCCAGCATACCCAGACAGCCTTTGTGCATTAGAATAACTCTCTAGAGCAGTGTTTCCCAACCAGGGTACCTCCAGCTGTTACAAAACTACAACTCCCACCATACAGGACAGCCTTTTGCATTAGAATACCTCTGTAGAGCAGTGTTTCCCAACCAGGGTACCTCCAGCTGTTGCAAAATTACAACTCCCAGCATGGACCGACAGCCTTTGTGCATTAGAATAACTCTCTAGAGCAGTGTTTTCCAACCAGGGTACCTCCAGCTGTTACAAAACTACAACTCCCACCATACCGGACAGCCTTTTGCATTAGAATACCTCTCTAGAGCAGTGTTTCCCAACCAGGGTACCTCCAGCTGTTACAAAACTACAACTCCCAGCATACCCGGACAGCCTTTGTGCATTAGAATAACTCTCTAGAGCAGTGTTTCCCAACCAGGGTGCCTCCGGCTGTTGCAAAACTACAACTCTCAGCATGCCCAGACAGCCGTTGGCTGTCCGGGCATGCTGGGAGTTGTAGTTTTGCAACAGCTGGAGGCACTCTGGTTGGGAAACACTACTCTAGATGTACAACCATTGCAAGACAATTTAACCAATCTGGCAGCTTTTTTTCATCTGTAACACCATATACATGTTAAAAGGGTACTCCAGTGTAAAAAAAAATTGTAATCAACTCGTGTGAGAAAGTTAAACAGATTTGTATATTACTTTGTTCAAAAAATCTTAAAGGGGTACTCCGGTGGAAAACTTTTTTTTTTTTTATGAACTGGTGCCAGAAAGTTAAACAGATTTGTTTAAAAAATCTTAATCCTTCCAGTACTTATTAGCTGCTGAATACTACAGAGGACATTCTTTTCTTTTTGGAACACAGTGCTCTCTGCTGACATCTCTGTCCATTTTAGGAACTGTCCAGAACAGCATGAGGATTTTCTCCTACTCTGGACAGTTCTTAAAATGGACAGAAGTGTCAGCAGAGAGCACTGTGCTCGGGATGTCAGCAGAGAGCTCTGTGTTCCTAAAAGAAAAGAATTTCCTCTGTAGTATTCAGCAGCTAATAAGTACTGGAAGAATTAAGATTTTTTTTAATAGAAGTAATTTACAAATCTGTTTAACTTTCTGGCACCAGTTGATTTAAAAAAAAATAAAAAATAAAGTTTTCCACCGGAGTACCCTTTTATTCCTTCCAGTACTTATCAGCTGCTGTGTACTACAGAGGAAGTTCTTTTCTTTTTGAATTTCTTTTCTGTCTGACTGCAGTGCTCTCTGCTGACACCTCTGTCCATTTTAGGAACTGTCCAGAGCAGGAGCAAATCCCCATAGAAAACCTCTCCTGCCCTTGACAGTTCCTGACATGGACAGAGGTGTCAGCAGAGAGCACTGTGGTCAGACAGAAAGGAAATTCAAAAAGAAAATAACCTGCATATTTTTGGTATAAAGCAGCTGATAAGTACTGGAAGGATTAAGATTTTTAAATAGAAATCATTTACAAATGTGTTTAACTTTCTGGCACCAGTTGACTTAAATAAAAAATTCCATTGGAGTACCCCTTTAAAGGGGTTATCCAGGAAAAAAAAACTTTTTTTTTACATATCAACTGGCTCCAGGAAGTTAAACAGATTTGTAAATTACTTCTATTAAAAAAAATCTTAATCCTTTCAGTACTTATGAGCTTCTGAAGTTGAGTTGTTCTTTTCTGTCTAAGTGCTCTCTGATGACACGTGTCTCGGAAACCGCCCAGTTTAGAAGAAAATCCCCATAGCAAACCTCTTCTAAACTGGGCGGTTCCCGAGACACATGTCATCAGAGAGCACTTAGACAGAAAAGAACAACTCAACTTCAGAAGCTCATAAGCACTGAAAGGATTAAGATTTTTTTAATAGAAGTAATTTACAAATCTGTTTAACTTTCTGGAGCCAGTTGATATATATATAAAAAAAGTTTTTTCCTGGAATACCCCTTTAAGTATCCAGTCCTGCTGCGTCCAAAACCTGTCCGGGCATGCTGAGAATTGTAGTTTTGCAACAGCTGGAGGCACCCTGGTTGGTAAACCCTTGGTTAGCGTATTGAGTCCTGGGTTTTATATGTGTAAGCACACTGTATGCTGCCATATGGTGCCAGTACAATATAGTACAACACCACAGTATGAAGAGAACACAACATAAAAACGTCCATGTTTACGTTGAAAATTGAGGATATATAAGTCTATAGGCACCATATTATAGCTCTATATGACTCCTCATAAAACATCATAGAAGACATTATAGGAACAAACACCATATAAAAGATACGTGATATGTGCTCTAATACAGTAATGACAATAGATCCCACTGTAAAGGCCGTGTACAAAATAAGTTACAGGTAAAAGACTGATTTTATATGGAGTAAAAAGATCAAAAAATCTGCGTAGAGTAACAAAACACAAAGGGTTCCAGTGTGAGGAGCGTCGGCACTTACCTTCTCTCCCTTTCTTCTTAAGTATTAATGACTACAGATACCACAGACAGAATGGATTACATAGAGGCCCAGAGACTCATTCCTCCCTGAACAAGAGCTGGCATTGATTTTGTTTAACCTTTTGTTATGTATTATGTTCTTTTGTCTTGTTAAAGTGAACCTGTCATATCTCCCCCATAAGTTACATGTTACTCAGTAGCTAATGCTGATCATGTACATATAATTATTATACATCTAGCACCTATTGTTTTCTCACAAATACCGTATATGCCTGCGTATAAGACGACCCCCAACTTTTATAGTTAAAATATAGAGTTTGGGATATACTCGCTGTATAAGACTACCCCTTCTACCGCGATGTACAGTACCTTGTAGTTCCCCCCACATCAGGTAGGCAGCATGTTCCCCCACATTAGGTTGCAGTTCCCCCATATTAGTAGGCAGCTCCCCCACATTAGGTCAGCAGTTCCCCCAAATTAGGTCGACAGTTCCCCCACAATAGTAGGCAGCTTCCCCCACATTAGGTCGGGAGTTACCCCACATTAGGTCGGGAGTTACCCCACATTAGTAGGCAGCTCCACCCCATTAGTAGACAGTCCCCCCCCCTCACAGACATACAGCCTCCAGCCATATACAATGTATGGCTGGAGGCTGTATGTCTGTACTGCCCCCCACAGTGTTCTGATTACCGCTCCGGCCCGGGGTCACCATCTACTGCTATGGACCATAGCAGCAGTCCCGGGCCTGTAGGAGCGGTGACCAGATCACTGAGGAAGATGACGTGCCGCCGGTCACTCACCAGGCCCCGGCTGGCGTGCGTCCTGCTGTCCTCCTGCGTCTCTATGGTCGCAGGAGGACGTCACTGACGTCCCATGCGTACAACCATAGAGGCGGAGAAGCAGAGGAGGATCGCAGGAGGACACGCGCCGGTCGGGGAATGGTGAGTGACCGGCAGACATCCCTGTGTCCCGAAAAGATCTTTCGGGACACAGGGATGTCCGGCATAGGAAAAGCTATGATTATCTGCTCCCGTGCTACTAAAAACTAGGGTGCCTCCAGCTGTTGTGTAACTACAACTACCAGCATGCCTGGACCGGCAAAGGCTGCCCGGGCATGCTGGGAGTTGTAGTTTCTCAACAGCTGGAGACACCCTGGTTTTTAGTATCAGTAATTAGTTTTTATCTGCTCTGGCCGGCCCCCGCACACGGGAGCCGGCCCAGGCACATAGTCATAAGTTTTCCTATCCCGGACCCCAATACCCGGAGTATAAGACGACCCCCGACTTTTCCGAAAAAAAGTCGGGGTTAAAAAGTCATCTTATACGCCGGAATATACGGTACCTTCTTTCTTTTGCTTACTTGCTATGTCATCCTGTGCTTTTGAGGTGCTTTTCTGCAGCAGATTTTTTTTACCCATTAAATTCAAATCTGCAACAAAAATAAGGCTACAGGTCAGTTCACACATGCGTATTTTTGCTGCAGATCTGCTGCAGATTTGCTGCTGCAGAATTTGTTGCCCATTGACTTTAATGGGTAGCAAAATCTGCTACAGCAGATCTGCAGCATAAAATCCGCACATGTGATTTGACCCTTAGGGTACGTTCACACTTGCAGATTTTCACAGTGTATTTTGCTGCGGATCCGCCGCTGAAGTACCTCCTATATGCTGCCTTTATATGTGTCTGCTCGGAGTGGCAATACGCCGCTACGAGCAGACACACTGTGATGTGCGAGTCGCCGCGCGCATGCGCAGTAAACTCGCAGTATACTCGCACATCGCGGCAGCTCTCGGCCTAGAAGGGGAAGAGGCCATGATGTGTGTGAGTATACCGCGCATGCACGGTGACTCGCACATCGCAGTTTATCTTATCGGAGCAGCGAATTGCCGCTCCGAGCAGGCACATTTAAGGGCACCATACAGAGGTCCTTCAGCAGCGGATCTGCAGCGTAAAATACACTGTAAATCCGCACTTGTGAACGTACCCTAAGGTTATGCTTACATGGGAGTATTTCCTTACAAAGTTTGAAAGACGGTGAGGTTTCTGTCGGCTGTCCGCAGCAGATTTTTAGCTGCAGATTTTATGTTATTGAAAATCTGCCACAGACCCTATTGACATCAATGGGGTATGTGGTGAATTTTCCACAGCAGAGATTCCGCTGCCAAAAATTTGCCACAGACAACCGGCGGAGACTCCGTCCCCTTTCAGGAAACACACTGCGAATTTGTAAGGAAATACGCCCATGGGAATGTAACCTTAGTGTTAGTTCAAATGTCCTTATTTTTTGCTGCAGATTTGCTGCAGAAAATGTTACTGCACATTGACTGCTATGGGCAGCAAAATCTGCTGAAGCAAATCTACAGCAGAAAATATGCACCTGTAAACACACCCATGGGGTATATTCACACGTACAGTATCCTGCGCAGGATTTGAAGTTGCAGATTTTAAGCTGTGTTCAGTCATTTAGTTAACATTGAACTCTGCAGCATAGAATCTGCAGCTTCAAATATGCACCATCAAACATGCGCAGGATATTGCACATGTGCATACACCCTAACGGTAGGGTCATGTGCCATATTTTGCTGCATATTTTCTGCAGCTGATTTTGCTACCAGTTGAATTTAATGGGTAGGAAAATGTGCAGCAGCAAATATGCAGCAAAATACTGTGCAAGACTCTACCCTAAGGGCTTGTTCACACGAGCGTATTTTGTTTCAAACTCGCAGCGGGTTACCTGCAGCAAGTTTGAAAGGGGTGGGCTCTTCGCAGGCTGTTGGCAGCTGATTTTCAGCAGCGGAATGTCCGCTGCTGTAAATCCGCCGCAGACCCCCATTGACTTCAATGGGGGGTCTGTGGCGGATTTTCCCCAGCGGAGATTCCGAGCCCTAAGGGTATGTTCACCAGTACAGGATCTGCTGCATATTTTCCGCAGCTTATTTTGCTACCCATTAAAGTCAATGAGTAGCAAAATCAGCAGCAGAAAATAAAACATTCAGCAAAATATGCACAGATCCTGTACATGTGAGTGTACCCTAGAGGGGTATTCCCAGGTTGAAAAGTTATCACCTGTCCATAGTAAGTTTAGCGGTGGGGGTACGACCTTCACTGATCATGAGTAGGGTGGTGGCACACGGGGTGCAACCACATACAACCATGTCCTGGCATCACGAACACTACTAGGCGTTAACAACATCTTGCCCCAGGGGTTAATATCTCCCAGCCCCACCACCTACACCGCTACATCCCGTGGTCCACGGGATGTAGCGGTGTAGGTGGTGGGGCCAGAAGATATTAACCCCTGGGGCAAGATGTTGTTAACCCCTAGTAGTGTTCGTGACGCCAGGATGTGGTTGTATGTTGTAGGGCACCGCTGACATCCAACCCAGAAACGGCATATATTAAATGAGAGTCCATTCCTGTCTGAGGAAGAGGACGGAGCGTCCTTGAAACGCGTTACATGTAATAAATACCTTTACCTTTTACCTTGGTTGTGGACAGCGCTGAAATATCCCTATTAACTGTGCACCACAAAAAGTGCACACTCTTCATTTCACTGTTATGACTTTGGTAGGGACAGTAGAGACTTGACTTGTAGACATAGATGAGACTTACAGATTAGATGTGGCTGCAGACCTTTAGGCTTTGGCCTAGCTGTACTGGACTTGACTGGTACAGGACTTGTGCTTTAGTGTCCAGGAACTAAGAGCCGGAACCAAGAGATCGAACGTGGAGACTACAGCCCTTTATATATCAGGGGCTGGACTAAAGCCCATTGGTAGCTGGCTGCCTGTGGTTACCTGTGCCTCTGGAACTCTGGGTATCAGGTGATCACATGACAATGTTATAGGAAGGTCCTATACAGTTTAAACATCCTAATAACCTTTGCATGTAGCTGATATTCACTGTACAATTCTTATAATAAATGTACATGAGTAATATACAAGAATGATGACCTAGGGGGATCCTGCAGGAGAGCCCTGTGGACTTGAGGGACTCTACCTGAGGGGACTTTAGGAACTGTACAGAACCATGTTCTGTACCGGGACACGACAATTGTCCCCAAAATGAATGGGATGTAGCGCACGTGAGCGGCTACTCACTCATTCTCTATTGGTCTTTTGAACATTGCTGAGCACTGAGCTGCATTTGTTCAGGGGACAATTTTCCTCTGTTCTTGTGATCAGCAGTCATCCTGTGGATAGGTAATAACTCTAATGAACTTACCTTGCCCGGCTCCAGCACCGCCTCCTTTTCTTTTTCCGGCAGTGGAGTTGCTGGTTGTACAGATGACAGCTCTGCACTATATACTTTATGCTCTCTAGGTTTGACCCTTGCCTGTCCTGACACTGTTTTGTCTCTGATTTTGTACTACACTGCCCTTTGGGTTCTGACCCTCTGACTTGCTTCTGTTTACTCTCTGTTTTCTGATTTGGTACTTTTTCTCTGTGTGTTATTGATCGGGACTGTTTAATGCTTCTTGGGGCCCCAGCACATAAATCAATGTTGAGACTGTTGTCCAGTTGGGGGCCTCCTTTTAGGATAAATCATCCTGGTAGATAGGCATAATGATAACTTCAAAGATAACTTTAACTTCAAGATGACTTCAATTTATCTTGTCTGCTTTAAGGCTTAGAGTTGTATAAGTTATATATATTCTGAATATAGTTATATGGACCATGCTGATATAACCTTGGTATATACTGTATATAATATATATGTACAGCTGGTATAAGTTATATATCTCCTTTGTATAGTGATATGGACCACGCTTGTATAACCTGGGTATATACTGTATATAATATATATGTACAGCTGGTATAAGTTATATTTCTCCTGCATATAGTGATATGGACCATGCTGGTATATACTGTATATAATTATAGCTTTACAGCTGGTATAAGTTATATATCTCCTGTATATAGTGATATGGACCATGCTGTTATATACTGTATATAATTATATCTGTACAGCTGGTATAAGCTATGTGTCTCCTGTATATAGTGATATAGACCATGCTGGAATAACCTGGTATATACTGTATATAATGTATATGTACAGCTGGTATAAGTTATATATCTCCTGTATATAGTGATATGGACCATGCTGGTATAACCTGGGTATATACTGTATATAATATATATGTACAGCTGGTATAAGTTTTATATCTCCTGTATATAGTGATATGGACCATGCTGTTATATACTGTATATAATTATATATGTACAGCTGGTATAAGCTATGTGTCTCCTGTATATAGTTATATGGACCATTCTGGTATAACCTGGTATATACTGCATATACTATATATGTACAGCTGGTATAAGTTATATATCTCCTTTATATATTGATATGGACCATGCTGGTATAACCTGGGTATATACTGTATATAATATATATGAACAGCTGGTATAAGTTATATTTCTCCTGTATATAGTGATATGGACCATGCTGGTATATACTGTATATAATTATATCTGTACAGCTGGTATAAGTTATATATCTCCTGTATATAGTCATATGGACCATCCTGGTATAACCTGGTATGTACTGTATATAATTATATATGTACAGCTGGTATAAGTTACATATATCTCCTGTATATAGTGATATGGACCATGCTGGTGTAACCTGGTATATACTGTAAATAATTATATATGTACAGCTGGTATAAGTTATATATCTCCTGTATATAGTGATATGGACCATGCTGGTATAACCTGGGTATATACTGTATATAATATATATATACAGCTGGTATAAGTTATATTTCTCCTGTATATAGTGATATGGACCATGCTGGTATATACTGTATATTATATATATATATATATATATATATATATATATATATATATATATGTACAGCTGGTATAAGTTATATATCTCCTGTATATAGTCATATGGACCATGCTGGTATAACCT
This sequence comes from Hyla sarda, assembly GCF_029499605.1. NCBI lineage: Eukaryota > Metazoa > Chordata > Amphibia > Anura > Hylidae > Hyla > Hyla sarda. The sequence goes on along the minus strand of NC_079195.1, from coordinate 33,430,249 downwards.
GGGTATATACTGTATATAATTATATATGTACAGCTGGTATAAGTTATATATCTCCTGTATATAGTGATATGGACCATGCTGGTATAACCTGGGTATATACTGTATATAATATATATGTACAGCTGGTATAAGTTATATATCTCCTGTATATAGTGATATGGACCATGCTGGTATAACCTGGTATATACTGTATATAATATATATGTACAGCTGGTATAAGTTATATATCTCCTGTATATAGTCATATGGACCATGCTGGTATAACCTGGTATATACTGTATATAATATATATGTACAGCTGGTATAAGTTATATATCTCCTGTATATAGTCATATGGACCATGCTGGTATAACCTGGGTATATACTGTATATAATATAATATATATGTACAGCTGGTATAAGTTATATATCTCCTGTATATAGTCATATGGACCATGCTGGTATAACCTGGGTATATACTGTATATAATATATATGTACAGCTGGTATAAGTTATATATTTCCTGTATATAGTGATGTGGATCATGCTGGTATAACCTGGGTATATACTGTATATAATATATATGTACAGCTGGTATAAGTTATATATCTCCTGTATATAGTGATATGGGCCATGCTGGTATAACCTGGGTATATACTGTATATAATATATATGTACAGCTGGTATAAGTTATATATCTCCTGTATATAGTGATATGGACCATGCTGGTATAACCTGGGTATATACTGTATATAATACATATGTACAGCTGGTATAAGTTATATATTTCCTGTATATAGTGATGTGGACCATGCTGGTATTACCTGGGTATATACTGTATATAATGTATATGTACAGCTGGTATAAGTTATATATCTCCTGTATATAGTGATATGGACCATGCTGGTATAACCTGGTATATACTGTATATAATTATATATGTACAGCTGGTATATGTTATATATCTCCTGTATATAGTGATATGGACCATGCTGGTATAACCTGGGTATATACTGTATATAATATATATGTACAGCTGGTATAAGTTATATATCTCCTGTATATAGTGATATGGGCCATGCTGGTATAACCTGGGTATATACTGTATATAATTTATATGTACAGCTGGTATAAGATAATTAAGACATTTATTTAGTCAGTGAATTTATAACATTCTTCATTTCTGGAGTCTTTTATTGCTTTTGGCTTCTGAAAGGAAATAACTTTGGTGTTGTCTGTCGCTGTAGGGCAGTTTCTTCATTACACCTGCAGAACATTGGGAGTAAGAACGTGTATACATATATCTCCCGTTTTATTAGTCTTTGTATTGCACATAACCCATTGGTATAAATCCTGATTTTCCATGTATCATCCGTAGATTCCTGTGGAAAGGTCCTTGTTGGTTTATAAATAAAAAATAAATAGGACTCACGTGACTTTATGACTTACATGACTTAATCTTAAAAAGGGGTGTTTCATGAAGACGGCTCATTTCCCTATGCCATCATCATCGTAGATTAGCCATAGCAGAATGATGCCAACAAAGAGGAGCTCTCCTTGACCTGGCTCATCCATGTTTTACTCAGTTATTCAAGGGGCCGTAATGTGATACTAAATTTGGCCTGAAATGGCCATTGTTAGCGATATAAGCGCAGCTTCCCCAGTGAGAGATAGCTGCAGTTTTGTATCAGACTGGAAACAAAGCCTTTGGATTTTATTATGGCGGCCATCACTGGTTGTCAATTGTAGAATCCTGCATGCCCTGTAGAATCCACCATGACCAACCCTGCGGCTTCTCTCCTATTAGTACAGGGTCACTTAGGGGTCATAGAGTTGAGTGTCCCAGTGGTGAGACCCATGTCTATCTTTGACACAGAGATGGTGGTTTGCAATGTTTTCTTGGGACATAGAATTGGATAAAAATCATCCTTTTCCATTTGCATTCCGTGGTAGGGCCATGTTTGGTTGATAAAAAGGACAAAAAGAAAAAAAAAGGGGGGGGGTTTGAGCAGGATCGGTAGGGCTTAATGTTGAGAAATATGCACATATCTAGAAACACAAGAAATTTTGTCTAAATAATACAGAGGTGTGAGGTGCAAGTTTGAAGTAAGAAAATTGATGCAGTACCTTTAATAATTGATGATAAACCACACATCTCTCTGAAGCTTTCAGGGGATAATTTCATGGCACTTCTGGAGCCTCTTCTAAGGCAGATATTTCATGTCCATTCACCTCATCGATAAATTTCTTGGCAGCTTGAAAGAATGGCCGATCAGAGGAAGTGATACTCCTAATAGGATCGTGGGTTAGGGCACAATCCTATTTGTGTTTATAAAAAACTATTCTACTATTACATACAAGCATATAACTACTATAATACCACCCTTATGCGCAAGAATGTAACTACTATAATACTGCTCCTATATACAAGAATATAACTACTATAATACTGCTCCTATATACAAGGATATAACTACTATAATACTGCTCCTATATTCAAGAATATAACTACTATAATACTGCTCCTATATACAAGAATATAACTACTATTATACTGCTCCTATGTACAAGAATATAACTACTATAATACTGCTCCTATATACAAGAATATAACTACTATAATACTGCCTCCTATATACAAGAATATAACTACTATAATACTGCTCCTATATACAAGAATATAACTACTATAATACTGCTCCTATATACAAGAATATAACTACTATAATACTGCCTCCTATATACAAGAATATAACTACTATAATACTGCTCCTATATACAAGAATATAACTACTATAATACTGCTCCTATATACAGGAATATAACTACTATAATACTGCCCCCTATATACAAGAATATAACTACTATAATACTGCTCCTATATACAAGAATATAACTACTATAATACTGCCTTCTATATACAAGAATATAACTACTATAATACTGCCTCCTATATACAAGAATATAACTACTATAATACTGCTCCTATATACCAGAATATAACTACTATAATACTGCTCCTATATACAAGAATATAACTACTATAATACTGCCTTCTATATACAAGAATATAACTACTATAATACTGCTCCTATATTCAAGAATATAACTACTATAATACTGCTCCTATATACAAGAACATAACTACTTTAATACTGCTCCTATATACTAGAATATAACTACTATAATACTGCTCCTATATACAAGAATATAACTACTATAATACTGCTCCTATATACAAGAATATAACTACTATAATACTGCTCCTATATACAAGAACATAACTACTATAATACTGCTCCTATATTCAAGAATATAACTACTATAATACTGTCTCTTATATACAAGAATATAACTACTATAATACCACCCTTATGCACAAGAATATAACTACTATAATACTGCTCCTATATACAAGAATATAACTACTATAATACTGCTCCTATATACAGGAATATAACTACTATAATACTGCCCCCTATATACAAGAATATAACTACTATAATACTACTCCTATATACAAGAATATAACTACTATAATACTGCCTTCTATATACAAGAATATAACTACTATAATACTGCCTCCTATATACAAGAATATAACTACTATAATACTGCTCCTATATACCAGAATATAACTACTATAATACTGCTCCTATATACAAGAATATAACTACTATAATACTGCCTTCTATATACAAGAATATAACTACTATAATACTGCTCCTATATTCAAGAATATAACTACTATAATACTGCTCCTATATACAAGAACATAACTACTTTAATACTGCTCCTATATACTAGAATATAACTACTATAATACTGCTCCTATATACAAGAATATAACTACTATAATACTGCTCCTATATACAAGAATATAACTACTATAATACTGCTCCTATATACAAGAATATAACTACTATAATACTGCTCCTATATACAAGAATATAACTACTATAATACTGCTCCTATATACAAGAATATAACTACTATAATACTGCTCCTATATACAAGAATATAACTACTATAATACTGCTCCTATATACAAGAACATAACTACTATAATACTGCTCCTATATTCAAGAATATAACTACTATAATACTGTCTCTTATATACAAGAATATAACTACTATAATACCACCCTTATGCACAAGAATGTAACTACTATAATACTGCTCCTATATACAAGAATATAACTACTATAATACTGCTCCTATATTCAAGAATATAACTACTATAATACTGCTCCTATATACAAGAATATAACTACTATAATTCTACCTCCTATATACAAGAATATAACTACTATAATACTGCCTCCTATATACAAGAATATAACGACTATAATACTGCTCCTATATACAAGAATATAACTACTATAATACTGCTCCTATATACAAGAATATAACTACTATATTACTGCCTCCTATGTACAAGAATATAACTTTTCGTTGAAAATACATCTACAGAGATTGAATGGAAAGATGTGTCCCTTCTTATGAGCCTTACAGAGGAGGGCTACTCTTCTGAGGAAGATGAAAAAACTTTTAATGAAAACTTCTTCCATGGCGGAGTAAAATCAACTTTTAACCCTCCAATACAACATGATGGCAGCCTAAAATAAATAAAAGCTCTAATTTATCCTAAAGCGATACCTAATCTTCTCAAAGAAGAGGAAATAGCACTGAAAAGGTTACAACAAAGAAATGATTGGGTAGTGAAAAAAGCCAATAAAGACCAAAACCTAGTTATAATGACCAGAGATTACTACATTGAGGAGGCGGAGAGACAATTGCACGATCCGGGCACATACACCCCTTTGAAAACAGATCCAACCAGTAAAGTCAGTAACAAGGTGAAAACATTGTTGAGGAAATATACAGAGAACGGATTTAAAAAAAAGAAAGAAGCAGAGAAATTATTACCGTTACATCCTGTCAACCGGAAATGGTATTTTTTACCGAAAACACACAAAAATATGGAACGTCTCCCCGTCAGGCCAATTGTGGCCGGGATTGGAGGAGTCACGGAACCACTTTCACAATATGTCGAATGGTTATTGCATCCACTGCTGGCAGGAATAACTTTGTATGTAAAAGATACGGATCATCTCCTCATGCCCCTTGAGAAATTGGAATGGCATGATTCCTACACCTTAACGTCTATAGACATAGAAAATTTATACACGAGAATCCCACAGGAGTTGGGCATGCAAATGGTGAGGGAATTTTTGAAAGATGCCAAGAAAGATGAAATTTATGTATCTTTTGTTTGTAAAGCCCTGCAGCTAATTTTGCGAAATAATTGTTTTACGTTCCAGAACAAAATGGTATGCCCAATGCTCCGGTACGGCCATGGGCACGCCCGTGGCATGTTCTTTCGCTATAATTTTCTTGGCAGTTTTTGAAAAAATGTACATCTTTAAATACTAAAAATCCGTTCTCTGCATATATCGTCCAATATTACTGTTATGTGTACGATATTTAAATTATTTGGAACTATACACCTCAAAAGTTTGACGAATTTGTTGATTTCATAATATGAACATGAAGTTCACCAAGAAAATAAGTAACCCCTCTATGGAGTTTCTCGACCTCCTATTAGTAATAGAGGATGGACATTTTTTTTTTTTCAAAAGGTTACCACAAACATCATACGAAACAAGCTCCCGCCAATTTTTAAGGCTTAAAAAATCAACAAATAAATACAGATTTTGAAATTCAAGCTAATGAATTGATACAAAGCTTTTGTAAAAGAGGCTACCCCATGCATGAATTAAACTCAGCCCTGGAGAAAGCAAGAAAAATCCCTCGACATTATCTCATTACAAAAGAATATAAAAAAGAAATAAAAAAAAGAAAGACGAATAGAAGAAAAAATCCTCGTGTCATATTCTCATTTCAATATATGGTAATATAATGGCTGATACAGTGAAGCAAGTCATAAAGAATAACTGGTTCATTATTGAAAACGATCCCTTTTTCAAAGCTATGAAAGTAGAGAAACCAATGGTCTCTTTCCAGAAAAGTAAAAGTATCTGCAATCTATTAGTACGCAGTACCCTCCCCCCTTCAAAAAATTATGAAGAAAAAAAAATGGTTATTTACTACTAGCCCGGTGGGTAATTACTAATGCGGGAACTGTTCACATTGTAAATTCTTCATTCCTGGGAGAAATTTTCAACTTGGAGGCATCGATATAATTGTAAAAGACTTTATCTGCTGCCGAACTGAATCGGTAGAATATGCCGTAGTCTGCCCGTGCAGAAGATTCTACATCGGTTCCACTATAAGGCCTTTACGAATTAGATTCCGAGA